>NC_086376.1:28680677-28995740 GCF_036588685.1 Mytilus trossulus
ATGTGGTCATCAAATATCACAGAATTATTTCCTCTGTTTGTCTCAGATTTGACTATGTCCATCTTGACACCTCACACTGGACTGGTCATATGACCACTATATATATATAATTATAACCTTGGTGACTCTCAGTTTTGTATTAGAAATGAGTATGAACTCACACATGTATCCAGGGGGAGTAATGTACAAACAAAAAACAAAATAAATCGTAAATAACCTTTTAACTTTTCCGTTATATTACCTGTCATACCTGTAAAATGGCGCAAATGAAGGTGTGTTTTTTTTTGGCGCAAATGATATATAACCTTGTGGCGCAAATGAAAGGTTTGATTTTTTTAAAATTGGCGCAAATGAAATGCGCCCATTATTATGATGGTCATTTATGAGGTTTTGTAAAGATAATTAAGGGATTAGTGACCCATCTGATTGGCGATAAGTGGATTACTTGTCATCACAACTTTTAACACCTTTGGTAAACGTTAATTACCTGAGGGTCATTATAAACTTGTCAGAAACATAAAGACAGGTAGAATTCAAATAATTTGATGTGTAAATATTTTTACACTTTCCAAATTTAAGTGACGAAATTGATATGAAATATTTTCGTCATTTCGAAAACCTTTTCGTAAAATACGAAAGTGACGAGCGCTAGCAAAATCGCTGATACTTTAGTTGTTTCAATAACTCTTTATGGAAGTGAAGTTTGGGGTGTATGAAGCCAAGTGTTCAAAGATTCAGATCCATTTGAACATTTACATACCAAATTTATAAAAGAAATTTTTAGGAGTACAGTGCAAAACAACAAATGTAGCCTGTTTAACTGAGACAAACAGAATCCCTTTGTACTTTGAAATTCAGCTTTCAGCTATAAAATTTCTAAACCACATTGTAAACTCGCCTAACACTTTAGTCCATAAAATATACAATAATGTAGAGAAAACAAGTAAATGAGTTAACATTGTAAAAGACTGGTTAAATAAATTAGGTTTACTAAGGTCGTCTCACTTTTGATACTTTTAATTTAAAATATCACATACATGTAAATAGTATCCAACAAAGAATCTATGACCAGGCTTATCAAATTATGAATTGTTCTATCAATAAATGTGAAAAATAAAATTTCTTTTGTCATACTAAAAAAAATAGAAAAAGGCCCCCATATATTGATATATGTAAATTCAAAACTGACCGAGCAGTTTTCAGTAAATTTAAACTAAGTGCACATTCCCTAGCAATTGAAAGAGGGCTTTATACCAACATTGAAAGAAGTTAAATAAGCTCTTTAATTAAGAACATCTGTATAACTTGAATTTCTTTTAATATGTGTAATAGATGTGCCTTGATTTGCCTAGATTAATTCCCCTTATTTTGGACAGATTAATTATTTAGTATTTAAATGTTTATTTTAAGTTTAATTTTATTTAAACACAGTTAGATATAAGAAAGGATTGTTAATTTAACTGTTTTAGTATTTAACTTTCAATGTAAGTGTAATGTTTAAAGAATATTCATTTGTTCAAGTTTTCCTTGATACCTTTTCAGTTAAAGTTACCCTGTTTAATGACAAGATTAGGATTTTATTTGTTAATCAGTCGGAATCGGCCTTGCAAAGGCCTTCAAATACTTGCCGGACTGTATCAGTTCACTTGAGTTTAGAGTTAGCCATTACTTCGGTGCAGTTCGGCAGAGTTAGTCACCCCTTTATGGTGCAAATTTTATTACTTTAAAACATAACGTGAAGCAAATTTACTTTACTTTTAAGACTAACTCTGGGAACACTTCATTTTCATTTTACCTAAATGAAATTACTATATATATTTTTTAACTTCAGTTTAGAAAGTTTTCTGACTCCTGTTTATATCCGACTTTGCAATTATTGTACATTTGTGAATAAAATATAGTTTCATTTGATTAGTTTTTTGTTGTTCAGCCATAATCTGATTTCAGGTATCCCAATGGTCAAATAGGGGCGAAGTTCTGGCCGCTACACGTCCCGGAAGGTGTCGTCACCGACCCCTTCCGTTACATATTTAACCTAATTTTTGTTTGTGTTCTTTTTTTAATGGTTCATTAACATTAATAATGTGTTAACTGTTGATATTTATAGCCTTTTTCTTCTTTGCTGTGAATACCACTGTCACTCTAATATAATTGTAATCAATTTAACTATTGTCAGTTTATTGTCTTAATTTTGAATCCCATAACCATTTAATGTAAAAGTGTTTGTGCGAATAAAATATTGTCTATTGTCTATTCATCCTTAGTTAGTGCTTATAACTTTATAAGCAGTGCTAACAATAAAATTATGGTTACAGCAACAAATTAAGACAAACTACATAAGTTATAGTTATTGACCAAGGAAGTTGGTATATGTTATTTAATATGCACGGCCAGTGTGACCCTAATTAACCCGAACGACATAGGAGTTAAATATGATCCTCATAAAATCATACTTTCCAACCTCTGTCATTGGCAAATCATGTCATGACATGACATGTCAAAAAGCATGTGAAAACACGTAGATGCAGACTTTTTAATATGAATGTGTTCATAATTTCACATACAAATTTGTTAATATAAAAAACAAAATATGTTCTACCAGTGTCTACTGTAAACTTTTATTGTATTAAGTTAAACAGTTACGTTGCTTTTAAAGCACCACCATGCCACTAATGTTTAATTAGCTGTAAAATTTGTTCTATACATTCTGCCTGAAATCTGAGACACCCTTTTATAGATAATGGCCACAGGAACAATATATGATAAATTCAATCCTCTAGGAATACCTATGAGGAAGCTAATTTCAATTGAAAGTGGAAATTTGAGGAAAAATATTTAAGACACAGTTAACATTATAATTGGTTACATAATTGATGCATAATACTAACATTGCAGTTATTTGAAAGAGTAATATCCATAATAGCTATCCATAACTACCACATTTATAAATTTTCAAGCATTATTAAGAAAGTTACAGCATTTTAAAAATTGGGAGTTGGAGTTATAAAATCTTTGTATTGTGCTACCTTAACTCTGTCATTGCTCCCAATGCTACTCCCTGGTCAAAACTGGGTAGTTCATCAGAAGATAGCTGGTACTATTTTTTACCAACTCGCCCCACTTTTAAAAAAAACGCCCCAAACTGATTTACCAAATCGCCCCACATGTGAAATGGGTTAAATCATGTTCAAAATTACTCCTGTCAACTTGCCCCACTTAATGGGAAACGGTAATATCTAGATTAATATATGATTAAAAATAAAAAAGCTTGCCCCACTTGAAAACTAATCTACACAGAATACAAACAAACCGAAAATTTATTTAATTACTATTATTGATATTTCAAAATGTTTGCTTGGGGTGATGTATTATGAAAAGAACGAGAGAAAAAAAGGAAGCATTTAAAAAATTTGAAACATTCTCATAAGTGGGACCAATTGGAAAGCCAACACACATTACAGTTTAATTATTTTACTAGTATTCGTAAGTGGGGCTAGTTGGTAGCCTTTAACTCTTTTCATACTTGTACTTTTCATAAGTGGGGCTAGTTGACATTCACGTTACTGAAATATTAATACTCACTTCTTACTGCTTTTTAAAAAAAAAAAGGAATAACCTAAGATGTTTTTGAAAAGGCATTTGACAAGGTTCCTCATTCAAGACTGCTGTACAAACTCCAATTTTATGGAGTAAGGGGCCGGACAAACTCCTGGATCAGTTCATTCAAATCAAACAGGGAACAACAGGTAGTATTGGAAGGGGCTAGATCTCAGCAAGACGATGTTCTGTCAGGAGTGCCACAGGCAGGGCTTGAAATAAGCCCTAGTCTGGTGGTCCGGGACCAGTAGACTTTGAGTTGGACCAGTATATTTTGTCACCTCAGTGGTGGTCCAGCAGACCAGTAAGAATTTGTTGATTTAGTCCCTAATTGAATCACAATTTCTTTTTTATACAAAACAATTTACCTGTGAAATTAATTACACGGTACTAGAGGTACTAAGTATTACAATTGATTAAGTTTTTTTTATTAATATCGAAGTCCTTCACAACAACACAAAATGTGAATTGTTTTTAAATGAGTCTAATCGACGGACAACCATTTTTTTTCCAAATTGGGATTCTTCTCCAGGGGAAAAAGCCTGTATTCTCCACTAATTTAAGGCAAACAATATCGCAGCAAAGATACAAAACAACTGCAGAAAGACCTTGAGGCATTAGAAAATTGGGAAAAAACATTGATGATGAGATTCAATCCAACAAAATACAATACCCATACACTCCACATGGACACATATTCGAACCAGTAGATAGTGCCAAGTACTTGGGAGTTTTAATATCAAACAATCTCTCATAGAACAAACATATTCAGAGTGTTACAGTAAAGGGTAACTGAACACTTGGGTTTGTTAAACGAAACCTAAAAGAATGTACAAGGAAAGTAAAGGCTGCTGGCTATACAACACTCGTGCGACCTGTCATAGAGTATGCTTTTACTATATGGGACCCAACAAACCAAGCAAACATTAACACAGTAGAACTCATACAGAGGAGAGCTGCTAGATTTGTCTATAATGTTATTAATGAGTACACATCATGCACACCAGGGTGCGTCACTACAATGTTAGAAGACCTAAAATGGGACACATTACAGACAAGACGTCGTGACAACAGGCTATGCATGCTCTATCGTATCTAGAAGGAGCTGACAGACATCAACAAGAGTACTGACCTCAAAGGTGGCACAGTAAAACTCTTGGAGGGCACAAGTTTTACCAACAGGGCGTCACCAGACCAGTGATGTCTACTCTTTCCAAGAACAATCATGGAATGGAATATATTACCTGCCAGGGTTGCTGAAGCGGGATCAGTTGAAGATTTCTGCTCAGGGCTACAGACAACACATTAATACCGGACTGGATGATTGTACATTATTTTAACTGTAACAACCTGATTTTATTGTAAATACTGTATATAGCCTTAGGGGATAAGATATGTAATGTCACCATGCGTAGTCCCGCAGAGTTTAAACATTTCATTCAAGGAATCAAACTCTTGTATGGAAGAAGAAGAAGAAGGTCTATATATAATCATATTTAAAACAGTGTGGCTGTGGCCATTGATTGACGACATTAATTATCCCATTGACTGGGACAGATTATGTGAACGTTTATCTGTACCGACCACTGCTCACTATGTACTTTTTAAAGACACTGAAACTGTGGGGTCATCAAAGGTTCTCAACACCTAAATAAAGTAATTCGAAAAAACGAATCAGGAATAATACGATGTTTTGATATATCAATAATATAAATCAAAACATAAAGGTTATTCCTGATAAATTTTTCGAATTATTTTATTATTAAAGGCGTTAAGAACCTTTGGTGACCCCACAGTTTAAATTCTATAATAAGTAAGTAGTGAGCAGTGGTTGTTACAGACAAACGTTCACCTAATCTGTCCCAGTCAATGGGATAATTTAGGTCGTCAATCAATGGCCACAACCACACTGTTTTGCATATGATTCTACATGATATATAGATCTGGATCTTGCAAAAATAAAAAAGCACCAAATGTGCCTACAAAAAAGCATTTTAAAAAAAACCACATTGAGGCAAAATACAAACTAAAAAGGTAATGGTTATGGGTGTTGGGGGACCAAAATTTTTTTAAATGGGCCCTTATGGAAAATTATAAGCTTTTTACAACCTCTGGACCAATTTTAAGAATTTATTAAGTAGATCATTTTTGTAAACTTTCAGTCACACATTTCAGAATTCTGGGAAAAATTATGCTGGTTCATCAGTGCGTCAAGTAAGTGTTAAACTATAACCATGATAACAGTGACTTTTAAAAACTTATTGGTCTCCCAAGGCCACCAGATTTTCACCTGGGCTAATACATTCAATCATCCTAATCTCCAAGCTGGTGCCTGTAAAATAGTTTGCATTGAATTCTATTGCTACCCTTTCCCCTGTGTTTAAACTGTTGAAACTGCATTGATTCAGAGATGCATTCCAATTGTCCTGTTCAATATGTTTTTTTTTGGGGAAAAAAAGTTTGTTTCCAGTTTTTGGAGAAAAAATAGTTTGTTTTTAATTCTGAAAAAAAAAAATTGTTTGTTACACCCTCAGCTGCCACTATATGTAATGCTAAAATTGAAAGAAAAAAATTGTTTTCGACTTGTCGCGAAACGAAGAAAAAAAAATTGTACAGAAAAAAAAAACATAGCCCCCCCCCCCAAGAAAATCAAATGGTTGCTGCCTGAAGGACTATGGGTAATCTCATTGTTTGTATACTAAAATAAAAATAACGTAACTTCATTTGCTCAATTTTCATTGTTTAGAACGTTTTAAACCAATCACAACATTTGGTGTACATTTTTGAAAATATATTACCTAGAATGCAATAGATTCCGAAATGGGGAATCGGTACAATTTTTTTATCAACAATAATAAGAGGATGACTTGGATTTGAAATGGCACTTATAATATAATAAATTGATAGATAAAGCCATATCAATAAAAATGTCAACGGGAATTTAAATTTAAGGGAGACAAATTTAATGGGAGATGTATTCAAATCAGTATTTTCGAATCTTTTGTTTGTGTTCTTAGGCAAAACAAAAATGATGTTTGTTTTCGGTATCCCGACGGACCCTAAGTCATTTTATTTCCATTGTAAAGTAAAACAAATAAAACTTGTGTCAAAAGTGAAGTTAGTTTTGCCAATAATATAAATCAGTTGCCAGATACATCTAAATGTTTACAATCATGAATATGATAGCTGTTTTAAGGAAATTCGCAACATGTGTGATGAAATAAACACTTTCCCTCCACTTTTTTCCAAGCAATAACAAAGGGAATTATCCAATCATTAAAAATATGGGTAAACTGGGCCCATGACCAAGTCTGACCACAACAAGGCGTAACTGCATTACTCAAAATCGTGTCCTTAAAAAAATTAATGAAAAAATAAAATAAAATGGAAATACCCACCTATACCTACTTAAGTATGTAACCTTAAACAGACATATAATTTTTTTTTGCCATATTTGTCTTCTGCGGGGAATTTTTCTTTTTTAACCATGTCGTTTTCAGTTATTTTTCGACTCATGAGTTTGAATGTCCCTTTGGTACAAAAAATGTATCTTGTGCCTCTTTTTTAGCAATGTGAATTTGATCATCACCCTAATCAGAAGTATCATTAATATTGAGATCACTTTTAATTTGGAGATTTGACAATTTAATGGAAAACATTGGGGTCAATAAAATAAAATTTGAATACAGTTTTTATATCTTTTTCTTTATTGTAGCATTACTGTGTATCTGCACAGGTCAGAACTGCACTGTAACTTTGATGGCATCAGGAGTGGCTGATACTATGAATTCTATATGTAGATACCAGAGTGTAGAAGATGCCAACATAACTGCTTCCATCAAGTCAGACTGTTCACTGTCCAACATAATATTCTTCTGGACAATTTATACGTATCATGACAATTCTAGTTATCAACTCTACTCCAAATCTATTAACTGGACTCTACCAACTCTTTACATGACAGATGACCTATATACTGAGGATGGAATACAGGTAAAAAGAGGAATTTTTGCTGCTGATCTTTTTGTTGCTGTTAAACTGGAACGGAATACCATTGTATCACATTTACAGGTATGTTTAAAATTTAAGTTGGATTACTCTCTAGATTATTCAGGAAATTTTTGTCTCTCTTTAAAAATGTGCCTGAATCAAGACTTAGACTGAATGTTTCTGGCATTGTCTGTAAAGATAACAATTATTAAAGTTGTTATTTAAATAATTACATTGCATGTATGTTTCCTTTATATGATACTTTTTTTTTGATTGGCTAACAGCAATATCATGTACTTCTGAAATTAATATTCATACAGGTAACACAATGAAATGTAATATTCATGTTGACACTTAAGGTCCCACAATAAAGTGCACAGGTAAATTTATGAAAACTTTATAGAAATCATGTAATGGCCCGAGAACACGGTTATTTTGTAGTGCATTTCTTTTAGACAATAAATTCAAATTAAAAAAATCGCACCTGCTCTTTCTCAAAAAGATTTTTACAGTGTAGTGTACTACCAGTGAGACAAATAATATCAAAATTTTAGAAACTTCTACCAGCTCTAACTCAAAATATTGACAATTCTGTGTCAAGGGGGTGTAAAATTCAGTTTGACAGCTTAAGACGTGATAAAATTTGACCTTTTTGAACTGGACCAAATCACTACTTAACATAGCGATTCAGCACCCAAATTTTTTTAACATGTAATTACATCCCACTACTTAATATTTCATGCATTTAATATCAAGAAATAAATTGGGAAAGTGTATCAAATAAAACATGCAAGTTATACACTGTTTACACTAGGGACTATATTCGTAGACAATGAAAACCAAAGGAAGATAACTGTGTCCTTGGACCTAATAGGACAGAAAGACTTGACCAATCTTAATAAAACTTTGCATAACCTAAGCTTAGGCAATTATGAGATAGTTTGCCAAGTTTCATGGCCATATGACATATATTAGAAAAACTAGGGTCATTTTAGTATTGACATTTGGATGTTTATTTTTGACGTTTAAATTAAATATCTTCAACTGTCAAGATTTTGGCCTAAAAATTTGAAATTTTGCAAAAATTTGCTTTTTAAATGCTATTGAATATTAAATAAATAAATTTGGTGTTTTTGCTGTCCTCTGATTGGTTAAAATTATTAGTTTTATTTTCAATGTTGTCAATTTTGATGGCGACTCGCCCACTCTGACGTTGTGTATTCATACGCCAACATGTATGTACGTTGTTATTGTTAATATAAACAATATAAAAAGTTCTTTAAGCCTTATTTTTGATAGAAATTTATTTATAATGTATGGCAATAATATATTTTGATTTTATTGAACCATAAAACTAATTTTTTACTCTTCACATTTTACATAATCCGCTTCGCGGATTATTTAATGTGAAGATTCAAAAATTAGTTTTATGGTTCAATAAATTCAAAATAGATAATAGCCATTCATTAAATATTAGGTATTGAAAGCATCTGAACACTCATTTTATATATCAGATGTATTGTATTTATTCCAAAGTCAAATTTACATGAGCATATGCCTCAAAATAGAGATTTTCCAATTAAGGGAAGCCTGATATAAATATGCATTTATCTCAGCCAATTTGAAGTTTTTGAAATTTTTTAAGCTTTAATTATTCTTTCATATATATTAAATGTATAGAAAAGTTACAAAAAGCATACCACATGAGTATAAAATGGTCTTGGGCCATGTAGTACTGAGAATTATTTAGAGTCGATTTAGGCGGTAGCCCATATTGACACATAAAAATGCACACAGAAGCTATCAGAAATGAAAATGTGTTACTTTTTGCTCATTTCTATGCTAAGGTGTTGTGATACAAGAAGTCTAATTGCTAAAGGACTCTTGCATTTAAATTTTTTGAAAGACAATATGGTCTGATGGCCATTTTTTTCCACTTTTCAATGGAAAACTTGCATTTAGTTTTAGTCTCAATAGGCTTAAATTTGGACAACTTACTATCATACAGGAAAAAAATATGGTAGCCTATGAAAGGAGTAAGGTGTACTGGATATAGTAAAGTGCTTTTTTTTTTTACAGATTTAATGAAATAGTTGTGATGGACTACAGATTTGATGTATAAAGCTCTTCACATTTTACATACATCAATTAGGCCGTTTAACCAGGGCCACGAATACAAAATATGCTGCACTTTTTTCTGTGAAAATCTACTTTCCTCTTTATTCAGAGTTCACAAATGGTTAATTAAATTTGATTTAAGCATAGAAACACAAATATCAGGAACAAAAAAAGCTGTCAGATAGAAAGTCAGCATGTCTCTTAGGCATAAAATGTAAACTGCTTTAAAATGCTTATTATAGCCGTAGAATACCAATATAGCACATATTAACAGAATTTCTGTAAACCAAAGATGTAAATCCTTTACTTTGATTGAGTTTGACAAATTGAAACCAGCAAATCATTCAGGAAAGTTGCCAAAGTACAGAATCTAGATTTCAGGAATCCATCTCTTAGGCCCGAGAACACAGTTATATCGTAGTGCATTTCTTTTAGACAATAAATTCAAATTAAAAAAAATCGCACCTTCTCTTTCTCAAAAAGATTTTTACAGTGTAGTGTACTACCAGTGAGATAAATAATATCAAAATTTTAGAAACTTCTACCAGCTCTAACTCAAAATATTGACAATTCTGTGTTAAGGGGGTGTAAATTTCAGTTTGACAGCTTCAGATGTGATAAAATTTGACCTTTTTGAACTGGACCAAATCACTTCTTAACATAGAGATTCAGCACCCAAATTTTTTTTACATGTAATTACATCCCACTACTTAATATTTCATGCATTTAATATCAAGAAATAAATTGGGAAAGTGTATCAAATAAAGCATGCAAGTTGTACACTGTTTACACTAGGGAATATATTCGTAGACAACGAAAGCCAAAGGATGATAACTGTGTCCTTGGACCTAATGATCCTAGCTAAAAAATAGAATTATAAGTATTGAATGCTTCTTTTTTGAAAAGCGTTGACTGTGCACACATTTTTAGGTTGAGCTTCTCAGTGATATTGTTTGCCTTAAATTAGTGGAGAATAAAGGCTTTTGGAGAAGAATCCCAATTTGAAAAAAAATGGCTTAAAATTATTCCCAAAAAGACAACATTTTTCCAAAATAGTGCAGTCTCAGTAGTAATTATGCATGAATACAAACTTAAAAACACTCATTTAAAATATTTTCTTGTCTAAAATGACTATATGTGCACATTTGAGGGTCTATTTATGTATCATAACTGACAAAATGCCATCTTATTTTAAAGCAGGGTTTGTCTCTTGAAAATGGGTCTGTAAATTGAAGTTTCTGTCAAATTCATGGTTTATTTTAGATTTCCCAATTTGATGAAATTGACACATATTTTCCCAATAAAAAAGGGTAGATGTAGTTTTGAAAAAAGCCAACAATATCACTGCTTCTATGCTTCATACAAAATGTACTACGGTCAATGCTTTTACACCCCAGTTAATTGACAAAGAGAACCTTTAAATTAATAAATATAAAAATTAGATATAGTACAGGTATAATTGCTATTCAGACAATTCTCAACTCGAGACTAAATGATGTAAAAATTAGACACTAGAGGTCACCAATGTGACCATACAGCCTTTTACAATGAGTAAAATCCATAATGCATAATATAGCAAGGTATAACAAAAGTAACATTTGGTGGTATGTGCTGTTTCCCACCACTTGCTTCCAGCTCCTGAGAACTACTTTGCCGAATGGTGTTTAATTTAAAATACATCTGCCATTTTTTTTGGTCGTATATTGGTATCACGTAGACGTCATCGTTGTTGTCATCGTCCTATAACATTTGGTTTTCGCACTCTAACTTTAGTAAAAGTAAACAGAAATCTATGAAATTTTAACATAAGGTCTATGAGACTATGACTGCAAAAGGAAGGTTGGGATTGATTTTGGGAGTTTTAGTCCCAACAGTTTAGGAATTAGGGGCCAAAAATAGGTTCCAAATAAGCATTTTTCTTGGTTTTTGACATTACTTTTGTATAAGTTAATAGAAATCTATGAAATTTTAACACAAGGTTTATGACCACAAAAGCAAGGTTTGGATTGTTTTTGAAGTTTTGGTCCCAACAAATTAGTGGCCAAAATTAAACTTTGTTTGATTTCATCAACAAATGAATTATTGGGGTTCTTTGATATGCCAAATCTAACTGTATTCAGATTCTTAATTTTTGGTCCAGTCCTGTTTTCAAATTGGTGTACATTAAGGTCCAAAGGGTCTAAAATTAAAATTAGCTTGATTTTAATAAAGATTGAATTCATAGTGTTCTTTGATAATATGCTGAGTCTAAACATGTACTTACTAAGTTAGATATTTGAAAATGGGCCCAGTTTTCAAGTTGGTCCAAATTGGGGTCCAAAATTATTATATTAAGTATTGTGCAATAGCAAGAAATCTTCAATTGCACAGAATTGTGCAATAGCAAGAAAACTTCAATTGCACAGTATTGCGCAATAGCAAGAAATATCTAATTGCACAGTTTTGCGCAATAGCAAGAAATATTCAATTGTTCCTTTTTCAAATTGGTCTACATTAAGGTCCAAAGGGTCATGCAAAAATTAAACTATGTTTGATTTCAACAAAAATTGAATATATGGGGTTCTTCAATATGCCGAATCTAACCATGCATTTAGATTTTTAATATTTGGGCCTGGTTATTAAATTGGTCCATATTGAGGTTTTAAGGGCCTAAAATTGAACATTATTTGATTTCATCAAAAATTAAATTATTGGGGTTCTATGATATGCTGAATCTAACCATGTTTTTAGATTTTGGATATTGGACCATAATAGGTTAATGATCGTTAATGTCCAATTTAAAATTTAAGTTTAAGTTCCTAAACCACATTCATTCTGTGTCGGAAACCTATGTTGTGTCAACTTTTTAATCACAATCAAATTCAGAGCTGTATCAAGCTTAAATGTTGTGTCCATACTTGCCCCAACTGTTCAGGGTTCTACCTCTTCAGTCATATAAAGCTGCGCCCTGCAGAGCATCTGGTTTAGATGTGCTATTGTCACTTCATTACCATAGATTTCTGAAATTCTTATACAAAACTATGACAGCTGAAGCCAGTAATATTTTTTATATTCATGACAAAGGATTTATAAAAATAGAATGTTATCGTTCTATAAATAAAACAACTATAACAAAAGTTTGTATTGAGTTGAACAACTGTGTTATTTTGTAGACATATCACCTTAAACCTGGTTGTTCTGATCCAGTCTACAAATCCTGTACTTGGATGAGAAACCAGATGAAAGAATTCGGGATTACCACATCATTAGAAGAAACTGAGTAAGTTTTCCTTTTGTTTCAGACTTACTTCCTGATAGCGCAATGTAGCAGATTGCCAAGGGCTGGCTATTACTCTCAGAGAGAAGACTGTAAGATGACAAGAACACAGATGGATATTCACGAAATCAAAACAAAGTTGCAGGATATGAAGTAATTCAATAAGTTCTTTTATCCCTTTCCTCCATATAGATTACTAATGTTTTACACATTATCATAGATAACAATTTATAAAACATAAGTATTTATCATGTTTATTATCTCGATAAGTATATACTTTTAGCAGCAAAAAAGTTTGGGTTATTTCAGTTTATAGGAGAAACCATTAGGTTCTATTTTAATAAATCTTGGAACTAAGAATGTGCTAGTTTACATTCTCACAACTTCTAAAGACTTATCATAGCTAGGCTATACCACATATGAAGGCATGTAACTAAGGTAAATCAATTGCAATCAAGGTGTTTGTTAAAAATTGCACCTTGAATTTTAAACTTAACACAGATACTATTTCTACAGTACAAACATTATGCTTTTCATCCTTTATATGAAAAAAACACTAACAAGCCAAGTCCATTAACACTTTTATCTGAAGTTGTGGAACTATACTATAAAAAGCCAAATACAGATTTATAACTTTTTTTTAAAATTTGGACCAAAGATATATAATTTACAATATATGTTCCTGGTGAAAGTTGTTCATTTGTTAACTAGCACATTAAAACATTTCTTCAGCAAATTGGTCATGAACATGAACATAAACATAAACATATCCATGCCAGTATAAACTTCTTGTGTTTGTGTTCAAAGATTTGCACATGGAGGCATCGGTCTACCTGCAAGAACTCGTTCAAATTTACAAACCATTGCAAGCACTTAGATCTGAAAATTCCATGATTTTAATAACGCCACGTGTAAGAACTAAAACATATGGGGAAAGAAGATTTGACAAAGCAGCAGCCCTTTTGTGGAATGGTTACCAAGTGATCTACGGGACATCCATTGTATGAACGTTTTTTGAGAAAAACATGAAAACTATTTTATCTAGATATGCTTTTCATAGTCAATAGTTCTTAAAATATTTCTATATCATTGTTATTTCTAGAATTTTTAAGCAATTACTTTTTTTATGAATTTTGAACTTACTTTTATTGGTTATTTTAGAAAAAAAATTAAGCAAATATTTTTACAGTTTTAACTTACTTTTATTGAAATGGATTCAATATCTCCTTAATTTTATCATGCACATTGTATATCAATTTTATTTTTTATCATATTATTTAGGAATTAGGAACCTAAAACTATTATTTTATAGATCTTTGAATAAATTGTTCATTTCTTGACTAATTTCAAAGGCTTCTTTAATGTGCTGAATCTACCTGTGTTTTATTTTTAATTTTGTATATTGGTGCCCGTTTTAAAGTTGATTCAAATTGGTGTCTACCATTGAACTGTTTGGATTGAGTTCAAACATTGAATTTTGGGGTTTTGTTTACCATTCTAAATCTAGCAGTGTATTTAGATATATGATTTGGGTCCAATTTTTTTTTAAACTTTGTGGTCCAAAGGGTCCTAAATCAAACTTTACTTATCTCATCAAAACTTGAATTCTTTGTTCTTTGATACACTGATTCCAACTCTATATTCATTTTTTATGCCCCATTTATGGACATTATGTTTATCTGGTCTGTGCGTTCGTACATTTGTTTGTCAGTCCGTTTGTTCATCTGTCCGTATGTCCAGCTGCAGGTTAAAGTTTTGGTCAAGGTAGTTTTTGATGAAGTTTAAGTCCAATCAACTTGAAACATAGTACAAATGTTCCCTATCATATGATCTTTCTAATTTTAATGCCAAATTAAAGTTTTTACCCCATTTTCACAGTCTACTGAACATAGAAAATGATACTGCTGATGGGACATCCGTGTACTTGGAACACAGTCTTGTTTTTTTTAAATTTGAGTTCGGATTTCAAATTGGTCCAATTGTCAAAAAGGTCAAAAATATAACTTTGGTATTAAATTCTTGGTGTACTTGGATATATGCTGATCCATTGTATTTTAAATTTTGATATTGGACCATAATAGATAAAAATCTAATTCAAATTTTTCATTTCTTTGACAACACTTATTTTGTTGCTGTGCAAAATAGTTAATAGTAAATCACAATATTAATTCCAAGCTGACCAAGCTTGAATTAAGCCTACAAAATTATTTACCTCAACTATTCAGGGTTGACCCTTGTGGCTGTATCAAGCTTTTTCTTTTTATACCCCACCTACAATAGTAGAGAGGCAGTATGTTTTCTTGCCTATGGGTCCGTTCATCTGTCTGTTTGTCCATCCGTTCGTCCCGTTTCAGGTTGAAATTTGGTCAAGGTAGTTTTTGATGAAGTTAAGTCCAATCAACTTGAAATGTAGTACACATGTTCCCCATTAAATGATTTTTAGCTCACCTGCCCCAAAGGGCCAAGTGAGCTTTTCCCATCACTTTGCATCCGTCTTCTGTCGCTGTTAACTTTTACAATAATCTTCTCATCTGAAACTACTGGACCAAATTAAACCAAACTTAGCCACAATCATCATTAGGGTATCTAGTTTAAAAATGTGTCCGGTGACCGGGCCAACCAACCAAGATGGCCGCCATTGCTAAAAATAGAACATAGGGATGAAATGCAGTTTTTGGCTTTTAACTCAAAAATCAAAGCATTTACATAGATGCCAACCATTACGATTTTCCCGTAATTTTTCCGATTTTGCTATCAAAACTACGCTATTACGGTCAAAGTCGAATAGTTACGGATTCCCAATCATCGCCGTTCAATTGTGTAAAACGCGTATTTTTATCATTGCTTTTCCGTTTTGGTCTGGTATTTAGTAAATGCCAATGTAATGCTTCTGGTTTCTCTGGAGTTATCGACCTATTGTGTAACTAACTGACTTCCTAAGAGGCAAACTTGCATTGTATGAGAAGCTTTCCCCCTTTCTCTAATTCTCCTTGACAAAATGAAAATGTACGAGTCGAGAACATTTAAACAATTAATGAATAGAATACATACTACAGATATTGAACATGTTAGTGCCTATCAGTTTGCAATCACTCGTCAGTATTTTTTATTGGTAAATGCACGTTTTTGAATGATTACTGAAAACTTTAATACAGAAAATTTGATAGTTTGTTACTGAATGAGTCTAAAGGGGGTTGGCATCTATGCATTTAGAGCAAATCTGACATGGGGTTAATTTGTTTATCAGGTCAAGATCTATTTGCCCTGAAATTGTCAGATGAATCACACAACCTGTTGTTGGGTTGCTGCTCCTGAGTTGGTAATTTTAAGGAAATTTTGCTGTTTTTGGTTATTATCTTGAATATTATTATAGATAGAGATAAACTGTAAACAGCAATAATATTCAGCAAAGTGACATCTACAAATAAGTCAACATGACCAAAATGGTCAGTTGACCGTTTTAGGATTTATTGCCCTTTATAGTCAATTTTTAACCATTTTTCGTAAATCTTAGTAATCTTAAAAAAATGTGTCTGCTGACTTGGGCATCCAACCAAGATGGCCACCAGGGCTAAAAATAGAACATAGGAGTAAAATGCAGATTTTGGCTTATAACTCAAAAATCAAAGCATTTAGAGCAAATCTGACTTTGGATTAAATTTGTTTATCAGGTCAAAAGCTATCTGCCCTGAAATTTTCCGATGATTCAGACAACCTGAAAGGTCAAGTGAGCTTTTCTCATCACATGGTGTCTGTTGTCCCTCGTCTGTAAACTTTTACAAAAATCTTCTCCTCTGTAACTACTGGGCCAAATTTAACCATACTTGGCCACAATCATCATTGGGTATCTAGTTTAAAAAATGTGTAGCTTGAACCTGCCAACCAACCAAGATGGCCACCATGGCTAAAAATAGGAGATAAAGGTAAAATATAGATTTTGACTTATAACTCTGAAAACAAAGCATTTAGAGCAAATCTGAAATGGGGGTAAAATTGTCTATTAGGTCAAGATCTATCTGCATGAAAGTTTTCAGACAAATCGGACAACCCATTGTTGGTTGCTGCCGCTATATGAGTAGTTTTAAGGAAATTTTGCTGTTTTTGGTTATTATCTTGAATATTATTATAGATAGAGATAAACTGTAAACAGCAATAATATTCAGCAAAGTGACATCTACAAATAAGTCAACATGACCAAAATGGTCAGTTGACCGTTTTAGGATTTATTGCCCTTTATAGTCAATTTTTAACCATTTTTCGTAAATCTTAGTAATCTTAAAAAAATGTGTCTGCTGACTTGGGCATCCAACCAAGATGGCCACCAGGGCTAAAAATAGAACATAGGAGTAAAATGCAGATTTTGGCTTATAACTCAAAAATCAAAGCATTTAGAGCAAATCTGACTTTGGATTAAATTTGTTTATCAGGTCAAAAGCTATCTGCCCTGAAATTTTCCGATGATTCAGACAACCTGAAAGGTCAAGTGAGCTTTTCTCATCACATGGTGTCTGTTGTCCCTCGTCTGTAAACTTTTACAAAAATCTTCTCCTCTGTAACTACTGGGCCAAATTTAACCATACTTGGCCACAATCATCATTGGGTATCTAGTTTAAAAAATGTGTAGCTTGAACCTGCCAACCAACCAAGATGGCCACCATGGCTAAAAATAGGAGATAAGGGTAAAATATAGATTTTGACTTATAACTCTGAAAACAAAGCATTTAGAGCAAATCTGAAATGGGGGTAAAATTGTCTATTAGGTCAAGATCTATCTGCATGAAAGTTTTCAGACAAATCGGACAACCCATTGTTGGTTGCTGCCGCTATATGAGTAGTTTTAAGGAAATTTTGCAGTTTTTGGTTATTATCTTGAATGTTATTATAGATAGAGATAAACTGTAAACAGCAATAATGTTCAATAAAGTAAGATATACAAATAAGTCAACATGACCAAAACTGTCAGTTCACCCATTAAGAAAATTGTTGCCCTTTATAGTAAATTTTAAACCATTTTTAGCTCACCTGGCCCAAATTTTGCAGTTTTTGTTTATTATCTTGAATATCATTGTAGATAGAGATAAACTGCAAACAGCAATAATGTTCAGCAAAGTAAGATCTACAAATAAATCAACATGACAAAAATGGTCAGTTGACCCCTTAAGGAGTTACAGCCCTTTACAGTCAATTTTAAACAATTTTCATAAATTTTGTAAATTTTTGTATGTTTTAACAAAAAAAATTCCTCTGTAACTAATGGACCAAGTTCATTAAAGATAAAGATAATTGTAAGTAGCAAGAATGTTAAAAAAAGTAAGATCTACAAACACATCACCATCACCAAAACACAATTTTGTCATTAATCATGTTAATCCATGTGTCTTTTGTTGAATATGCACATAGACCAAGGTGAGCGACACAGGCTCTTAAGAGCCTCTAGTTTAACAATTTTCATAGATTTTTAGAAAATATTTTCCACTGTAATTACTGGGCCAAGTTCATTTCAGATAGAGATAATTGTAGCAACAAGAATGTTCAGTAAAGTAAGATCTACAAACACATCATGATCACCAAAACACAATTTTGTAAATGTTTGTCATGAATTTATCTGTGTCCATTGTTTAATATGCACATAGACCAAGGTGAGCGACACTGGCTCTTGAGAGCCTCTAGTTTTGTTCTCCAGATGGATTTATAAAGCCTTTTTTTTTTTTTTTTTTTTTTTAAAGTTGACTGTAAATTACTCATGATAGCCATAACTATATCCCCTGATGATTTTGATTCCTAAGGGAATTCTGAAATTGCCCTGCAAACAATATACTTTCCTGAGCAATTTTGCTTACATCAAATGAATATACAACCATAAATGACCAACAATGTTTATCTGTTTTTCCTTCATTTTAGGCATTGTGAAAATTTAGCAGTTAGAAGGACCAGTATTTATGACAAAATTTCAGGTATGACATGCATTCTTCTGGTGTTTGAAGACCAAATACTAATTGTTTTAGACAGTTAAGATTTTATAAGTATATTATGCATCAACACTTAAATTCATTGCATCAGCACTAATTATACAGAAAAAGTTAGAAGAACAAGTATTTATGACAAATTTTCATGTATGACATGCATTCTTCTGGTGTTTGAAGACCAAATACTAATTGTTTTAGACAGTTGATAAGATTTTATAAATATATTATGCATAAACACTTAAATTCATTGCATCAACACTAATTATACAGAAAAAGTTAGAAGAACAAGTATTTATGACAAATTTTCATGTATGACATGCATTCTTCTGGTGTTTGAAGACCAAATACTAATTGTTTTAGACAGTTGATAAGATTTTATAAATATATTATGCATAAACACTTAAATTCATTGCATCAACACTAATTATACAGAAAAAGTTAGAAGAACAAGTATTTATGACAAATTTTCATGTATGACATGCATTCTTCTGGTGTTTGAAGACCAAATACTAATTGTTTTAGACAGTTGATAAGATTTTATAAATATATTATGCATAAACACTTAAATTCATTGCATCAACACTAATTATACAGAAAAAGTTAGAAGAACAAGTATTTATGACAAATTTTCATGTATGACATGCATTCTTCTGGTGTTTGAAGACCAAATACTAATTGTTTTAGACAGTTGATAAGATTTTATAAATATATTATGCATAAACACTTAAATTCATTGCATCAACACTAATTATACAGAAAAAGTTAGAAGAACAAGTATTTTTATGACAAATTTTCATGTATGACATGCATTCTTCTGGTGTTTGAAGACCAAATACTAATTGTTTTAGACAGTTGATAAGATTTTATAAATATATTATGCATAAACACTTAAATTCATTGCATCAACACTTATTAATACAGAAAAAGGGAAAAAAATCAATCTAGCTCAGATAATCAAAATATCTGATAACTGATTGAATTTTCTTCATTTGAATATCAAACTTTTTGAGATCGAAGATTGAAAACATTTTTACTACAGTTTCATTAAAATCTCAGAGGTTCAAATTTGATTTAAATAATAAAAAGTCTAGGACCACTTTAAATTTTAAGTTAGGGTCCTCTTTAAGAAATCAAACGTATGAAGAATCAGTCTAAAGAATGGTAGGTCCTTTACTTTTGTATTTAAAAATAAAAATTTCCCTCGTTGAAAAGACTGGTTTGGAATTTGGACCCACACTTATTTTGAACCCCTGAAGCTGGTGTTGTTTTTGGGATACGATTGCTTTCAAGAAATCTGTAGACTTTTACCGTTGACTCAGGGCTGCATTCCCTCACATCAACCGTTTTATTCTAAACATTCAGCAACATCTCAGATTCTTAAGATTGTCTTGCTTTAAAAGGTAAAAACAGACAAAATGATTGAACATAAACAACTTTCCTGTAATGTTCTTCTCATAATCTTCATGTTTGATATTTCCCTTGACTTATATGCGTGTTTTTACCAACAGGGAAAATCAGAATTAAATTAAGCAGTATTTATATTTAGTGTTTTTAACCGGATTTTTATGACAAAAATGTCGGTTATTGATTTGGGGATGGACGGCGGGTGGTCGGGCGGAAATCAAATGTTGTCTGTGCATTAACTCATGAACCGTTCAACCAAAGCTTTTATTAAATTTTAATATGTTGTTATTGACAACTAAATAAAGGTCAAGTTCAATAATGGCGATTTTGACTTTTACTGTTCAGGAGTTATGGTTCTTGAAAGATTGAAAAATGGAGTTTCCAGTCGTGTCCGTGCATTTACGCATGAACTGTTCTACCAAAGCTTCCCAAATTTTAATATGTTGTTACTGATGACAAAATGGAGGTCAAGTTCAATAATGACAATTTTGACTTTTACAGTTTCAGGAGTTATGGTTCTTGAAAGATTGAAAAATGGAGTTTCCAGTCATGTCTGTGCATTTACACATAAACTGTTCTACCAAAGCTTCCCAAATTTTAATATATTGTTACTGTTGACAAAATGGAGGTCAAGTTCAATAATGACGATTTTGACTTTTACCGTTCAGGAGTTATGGTTCTTGAAAGATTGAAAATGGTGTTTCCAGTCATGTCCGTGCATTTTCTCATGAACCAATCAACCAAAGCTTTAGAAGTTTGTATATGTTGTTACTGATGACAAAATAGAGGTCAAGTTCAAAAATGACGATTTTGACTTTTACCTTTCAGGAGAAATGGTTCTTGAAAGATCGTAAAATGGCGTTTCCATTCACGTTGTGGCATTTTCACATGAACCATTCAATCTTAGCTTTTCAAATTTTAATATGTTGATACTGATGAAAAAATGGAGGTCAAATTTGATATTGACGATTTTCACTTTCACCATTCATCAGTAATGGTTCTTGTGATATTGCCAGGACACGAATTAATGTTAATAAATCCGGTTTGCTGTCGTTGTGACAGCCTCTTGCTATAAATTTAGAAACACGTCAGAGGGAATTCCCCAGTTTTGATAAATGAGAGAGTTCTCTGAATCCGATAATTCTTTTTCTGTCATATAAGAACTGAAGTGGAGTTTTTTTATATTTGATACAGTACTCTCATAAAGAAAGGGAGAACCATTAATCATATCATTTAATAAACGTTCTTGTTCCAAATCGCATGCGTATAGTTTTCCTGATTTCAATGGGTATCAGATTGAGTGGTTGCTCTGGATTCCCCGCTTCATTGATTAATTTGAAACTCATGGGATTCTTTCTATGTCTGTCTGCTATTGACGGTTATTATTGTTGCATAATTCTTAATCATATGCATCATTTTAATAAAAATAAATGTAGTCCACATTGAAAGGATTACCTATAACACCCCTTCAGCCGAAATGGAGTCTTCCATATTATCGTTTCAAGTTGTCTCCCTTCTGGAAGTATTTTCCGTCAAAATCGAAATACAATACGACTCATCAAGAAAAATTAACTCGTTAGATGCCGATTAACGTCATATTATATTACGAACGATCTCAATTTAAATAGAGGAGTGTGAACGGAAAGGAGTCATGCCCACTGACCCAAAGGCAATTAATATTTAAAGAGTTAGAAATAGGGTTCCTCCTAGAATTAACTGTGATAAGATACGAAGTGAAATACCTTCTCTCACTCTCAGTGACTGCTGTGAAAAGTAAACTTGGAATTGATAGTACAAAAATAAAACACAACATTAAAGTACATTGCTCATACACTTGTCTCCGGGATTGGCTATTTTTAAAGTTGAGTGACTATTCAGATTATTACATTTTGCATGTGCATTTGAATTAGTTATTAAAATAATACTATCCAGATGCCAAAAATGGGTGAGACTTGCACATGTTCCTGCTTTTTGTGGCAGTATCCTTGGATCTATTTTTTTCCTCTTTGATCTTTTCAATTTTGGCCAACTCATTTACTTAAGGAAAAGTTGGCAGAACTGTTATACATGTGTCAATGAAAACTATGGCAATTGTATCCCTCAGAGCATTCTGCTCTTTGATTTTGGCTGGGTTGGACAAAGTACAATTTCTTCTTATAGAGTGGTGGAGTAGGGAAAGTGGGTACCTAATTTGTGTGTCATTAAATTGCTTGTCTCCACCAGGACTTGACTGTGTTACCAGGCAGCATGTTGACCAACTGAGCTAAAGGAGTACTTCCTTAGCTCAACTCCTTATAGCTGAATAAGTATCTACACATTTACTAAGGGAAGCAATCCTGTCACACTTCCCCTACCCCACTGCTTACAAGATTGATATTAAGGTTTATGTACCCTTCTGTAGCCATTTTTGTATGAATTTTTAAAACCTCAATTGTATCAAAACTACAGATATAATGAATAATAGAGATATAGGCCATTTAGTACATATTCCAAGGGGAAACTTGATGCAAAGCATTATTTTTTACTGTTTCATTGCATTTGATAGAAAAAGAGGACTTTGTGGCAACTAAATCAAGACTTTTGTAGAGAATCCACAGCCTTTAATACAGAGATTTTTGTTTTAAAATTTGAAACATTAATTACTCACTTGATTTTCTATGATGTGCTAGTGTTTATTTTTTACAAAAAGTTCTAAGCAACCTGTAAATGCCAAAACACCTTGTGCTGAGTCACTAAAGTCGAGCGCACCCTAAAAGGTGTACTTGATTTTGGCCATATTTATATGTGTTTTATCCAATAACTACATTTATAAACTTGATTTAAGGAAATCAATGCTAGCACTGCATGCAATAATCCTATATCTATCGATCATCAAATTGCCAAATATGAGATAACAAGGATAAAGGCTGTGGATTTTCTATAAAAATCTTGATTTATTTGCCACAAAGTCCTTTTTCTATTAAATGCAATGGGACAGTAAGAAATAATGCTATGGCCTATGCATCAACTTTCCCCTTGGAATATGTACAAAATGGTCTAACTGTATTATTCATTATATCTAGAGTTTTGATACAATTGAAGTTTGAAAAGTTCGTACAAAAATGGATACAGAAGGGTACATAAACCTTAAAAAATTGGGAATTTGATGAAAGATACAATAATATTGAGGGGAAAGGTCGTTGACATCAATGATGTTAAACTGTTTCATATTTTAAAGCCATTAAAATTTATACTGTACAATATCAAAATTTAAAAAGATGGTGTACAGTGACATTTTATATTGACTTTTTTTTTGTATTACAGGAATGTTATTGAAAAACAGTACTGTCATGACCACACGTGATGAATTCGATGACTTTAAACAATCTATAGAAGATAACAGACAGCCTATAGACCAGAACAGACAGCCCATAGATGATAACAGACAGGATGTTTCTAATTCTGTACCATGTAGATGTATTATCTCCCCTGAAGAAGGATATTCATTGATCACACAGTTTAATATTACTTGTCAGGCCAATACTACCGGTCTCCATGATACTGTTTTATACAATGTGTATCAAACATCAAAAACTGGTATTAAAAAAAAATAATATAGATAACATTTTTGAACAAGAAACAACATTTTAAAGTAATAAATTCATTCAACAAAATAATGACTGAAATGGGGTACCTGTTTTGTTTGTTTTAAATTAGAATATAAATGATTACTTTATGAAGGCTTAGCTTTTGAAATAATGCATCTATGTCATTAAAGGCAATATTAGTTTAGCAGCAATGAATGCAAGCTATTTTTTTTTAATGTGTGGATGAGGATGTATTTTTTCACTAATACAATTGTCTTCAAATAAAATCATCGACATTCTTTTGATATATTTGTTTATTCTTATAGGTGAATAGGTCAACTTTACTATAAAACAGCTGATTTTACTGTAGTCCAAAGTCCACTTTCATTCAATGTTTAATGAACAGTTTTCAATATATACACTGTTTATCCCCCAGGGTATACAGGACAGGTCTCAGTGAAAATAATAGTTTCGTTGTTATCAAAAACTTCTAATATGGGTTCAAGATCTCCAAAATTCAGACAATAAGCTCAAAAGATATAATATTTACAGTTGTTGAAATCTTACTCCAAAATCTCCTGTATAACTAACCGAAATCCATATTTTTGTTGAGTTAGTAACAACACTTCATTTTCTTTCTAATCATGTGACATTTTTATATCCCCGTTTTAAAAAAGGGGTGGTATACTGTTTTACCTCTGTCTGTCCTTCCGTCAGTCAGTCCGCCCATCCGTCCCATGAATATTTTTCGTCGCATTTTTCTCAGGAACTACAATACAAGGATTTCTGAAATTTGGTTTCAGGGTTTATCTAAGTCAGCTATACCGTGTGATGCGTTTTCAGATTGATCACTTGACAACTTCCTGTTTACCGAACACTTGTATGAATTTACACATGATAGCCAAGTTGAAAATTTTCGTCACATTTTTCTCAGGAACTACAATACAAGGATTTCTGAAATTTGTTTTCAGGATTTATATAAGTCAGCTATACCGTGTGATGGCTTTTTAGATTCATCACTCGAACACTTGCATATTTTTACACTATTAATATTATCCACTTGCGGCGGGGGTATCATCAGTGAGCAGTAGCTCGCAGTTTCACTTGTTTTTTTCAGATAAACACATGATTTATTTAGGTATAAACATTGCTTTATTTTTCAGGTTAACACCACCGGATTTATTTAAGTAATATTGCTTTATATTTCAGGTAAACACGGTCACCACATGATTTTTTTTTTTAGGTTAAATTGCTTTATATTTCAGGTAAACACCACATGATTTTTTTCTGTTATATTTGTTTGTTTTTCAGGTAAACACGATATGATTTATTTAGGTCATTCACCTAACATGACTTTCCTTTACCTGCATGCTGGACATAAGAAAGAGAATTATACATATGATATAAGTATATCGGTAGACAAGGAGCATGGCTTGGAGATAGTTGGTAAATGTACAGATCTAGAAGTAAAGGTACTATAAAAAAGGAATATTTATAAATCAACATATTATATTTAGTCCTTTTATATTTTATTGAATGAAGAATTTAAAGATCAGAACAGAGATGGATATATTAAGTACAGAATAAACTTTTTTAAGGATAGAATTCTGTCAATTTTTCACTCAAAACTTAAGAGTTCTTACAATAATAGCATTCTTTGGAAACAGCACAGTATGTCATGCAAATTTTTTTAGATTTTGATGAAAAATGTTAGGTTAAAAAACAGCATCAATTTTCATTGTTTTTTCATACCATTCGTTTGATTTTAGACTTTAGCATGTGTTGTACCTCAATACATATCTCATTTTTATTTCATCTTAATTGCATAGGGTATAATGTTTTTGACCCGTCCGTCAGTCCTGCTTTTGTCATCGCAACTCTTCTGAAACCTCACTACAGAATTTCATGAAACCTTTTAGATAATAAGGAGGTACAATGTACTATGTTGATGTGCATATTGATAGGAAATTATGATTCAATCTAGGAGTTACACCCCCTTAACTTATTTGCCAAAATATTCTACTACAAAAGTTTGCAACACCTGAAACCACTCAACAGAATTTCATGAAATTATGATTCAAATTTTTCTAGGAGTTATGCCCCTTTGAACTTATTTGCTTCAATATATTACTGCAACGGTTTGTCATCAAAACTCCTCTGAAACATCACAACATAATTTAATGAAACCTTTTAGATTATCAGGACATACTATGTAGATGTGAATATGAACAGGAAATTATGATTCTTTTTTTTTTTTTTTTAGTTATTTTGTTTGTTTAGTGACAAAGTTTGGGCATGGGTTATGTGAGCGCGCTCACTTAGGTTCTTTAATTTTTCATGATTTTAACAGTACATCAAGGTGAGCAACACAAACATGGGCACTTTTTTTTTTGGATTACTTATTATTTAATTTTGATATGACATAATTTGTAGGTTTTTCCAATGAGTATGTATACCAGTGGTGATGTGAAAAATGTAATCACAGATCTGATTGGCTCAATGTAGGTTTTCCAATGAATATGTATACCAGTGGTGATGTGAAAGATGTAATCACAGATCTGATTGGCTCTCTTTGTAGGTTTTCCAATGAATATGTATACCAGTGGTGATGTGAAAGATGTAATAACAGATCTGATTGGCTCTCTTTGTAGGTTTTTCCGATGAATATGTATACCAGTGGTGATGTGAAAAATGTAATCACAGATCTGATTGGCTCTCTTTGTAGGTTTTTCCAATGAATATGTATACCAGTGGTGATGTGAAAAATGTAATAACTGATCTGATTGGCTCTCTTTGTAGGTTTTCCCAATGAATATGTATACCAGTGGTGATGTGAAAGATGTAATAACTAATCTAATTGACTCTCTTTGTAGGTTTTTCCAATGAATATGTATACCAGTGGTGATGTGAAAGATGTAATAACTGATCTGATTGGCTCTCTTTGTAGGTTTTCCCAATGAATATGTATACCAGTGGTGATGTGAAAGATGTTATCACAGATCTGATTGGCAGTGATGTAAATTCTAATGACAGTGTTATCAATAACCTCATGGACAACGGAGACTATTCAAGTATGTTCATTGAAAACATATATTCAAATATTTTCAAGTATAGGTTTAAAATTTTATGGTAAAAGTAATACACATATATAGCCATTCTTAAAGTAAATTAGGTTAAATCAAGACATATGTAAAATATGGAGATGGGATATCTCAAAGAGACATCAACTTTACCAACCAAAGAGCAGACAACTGGATTCAATATTTGGCATCACACATGTTTTAAAAAAGGGCAGTCCAGTTGGAGGTGCATCGTGAAAAGAGTTGTTCTTTTAAGAAATATTTGAAACTTGAATTTACATAATTAGTGCTACTGATCAAATGTATGATTTCATATTGTATTCCTTCAATTGTTTTGGGATCCAGAAAATAGTAGGATACTTTTAAGGAAAGCATCCATCTGTTAAAAAAATGGATGGTCAACATATCTATTAACCCAATAAATGGCCATTAGGTGTCAGACCACTAATTAAAAATCCCTATCTGTTCAACCAAATTTTGCAATTTTCACAGCTTTCTAAATACTTTACCTTAAGTTTAACTTCAAGGAAACCAGGTATATCCTGAATTGTACATGTATCACCTTTCTACATGCCAAATTTCAACTAATGTTTAAAGTCTTGTAACAAATTTCTGAATTTGAAAAGACAGGTACTACCAAAATAATTCCCGGTTTTCTGGAAATCTAAAATTAGTGTACTATGTAGCGCATTAATCCTGAATTTTTAATGCAAACTCATAGGCAAGTGAATTTTGGCTCAAAATGGTCTTAATATATTTCCCTTTCACCAAAAGTTTCATTTCTGCAAATTTGTTGGTTAGTTTAGGTTAACAATGACATCAAAAGCACTATTTTGTGTCAAAGTAGGACTACTTTTACATACGTTCTAAATTGGAAGAGTAATTGGTGGTCTGACACCTAAAGAGCCAAAAAAGTTGCTCAGAAATCTTTGCTTTGCCTTATTCTCAATGCTTAGTCAATTTGAAGTCAGAAACATCCTATCTGAGCATAATGTGACTTATATTACAAATTTCACAGCTCAATTTAAACTGACTGTAATGTATGACTTTGATAGAAAATACTTGAAAATTTCATTTTGGACTACAGAAACATAAACTTTCCATATCAACATCAGTTTTTACGTAAAAAATCCAAGGTATTGAAGAGTCAAGGAAAATTGACCCCCCTTTTTTACACCTGGTGTAAGAAATGGGACTATTAAATGATCAAAAGTGCAGTCATGGTCATTTTTTTTTTTTTTATTTATTATCAGTTGATACAACTTAAGGTATAAAACTTTCCTTTGAGATAATAAATGGGATTTTTGTGAGTTTTTGCAATGTTTACATCAGGCTATGTTATCTGCCAAATACATGCTATGACGCAATGATATAAGGGATAAAAATCAAATAATTTCATTAAATCTTGATGACAACAACTTTTTTTGGTAGTAAAATAACCATGTTTTAATGTTAATACCACAGACACAACTTACTGTGCATTTATAACAATTTGGGACATTTTTAGCTCACCTGGCCCAAAGGGCCAAGTGAGCTTTTCTCATCACTTGGCGTCCGGTGTCCGTCGTCGTCGTCGTCGTCCGGCGTTAACTTTTACAAAAATCTTCTCCTCTGAAACTACTAGGCCAAATTTAACCAAACATGGCCACAATCATCATTGGGGTATCTAGTTTAAAAATTGTGTCCGGTGACCCCGCCAACTAACCAAGATGGCCGCCATGGCTATAAATAGAACATAGGGGTAAAATGCAGTTTTTGGCTTATAACTCAAAAACCAAAGCATTTAGGGCAAATCTGACATGGGGTAATATTGTTAATCAGGTTAAGATCTATCTGCCCTGAAATTTTCAGATGAATCTGACATTCCGTTGTTAGGTTGCTGCCCCTGAATTGGTAATTTTAAGGAAATTTTGTTGTTTTTGGTTATTATCTTGAATATTATTTTAGATAGAGATAAACTGTAAAAAGCAATAATGTTCAGCAAAGTAAGATCTACAAATAAGTCAACATGACCAAAATGATCAGTTGACCACTTTAGGAGTTATTGCCCTTTATAGTCAATTTTTAACCATTTTTCGTAAATCTTAGTAATCTTTTAGAAAAATCTTCTCCTCTGAAACTGCTGGGCCAAATTATTTGAAACTTGGCCACAATCATCTTTGGGGTTTCTTGTTTAAAAAATGTGTCCGGTGACCCCGCCAACTAACCAAGATGGCCGCCATGGCTATAAATAGAACATAGGGGTAAAATGCAGTTTTTGGCTTATAACTCGAAAACCAAAGCATTTAGGGCAAATCTGACATGGGGTAATATTGTTAATCAGGTTAAGATCTATCTGCCCTGAAATTTTCAGATGAATCTGACATTCCGTTGTTAGGTTGCTGCCCCTGAATTGGTAATTTTAAGGAAATTTTGTTGTTTTTGGTTATTATCTTGAATATTATTTTAGATATAGGTAAACTGTAAACAGCAATAATGTTCAGCACAGTAAGATCTACAAATAAGTCAACATGAACGAAATGGTCAATTGACCCCTGTAGGAGTTATTGACCTTTGTAGTCAATTTTCAATCTGCTTCCTATGTTTAATATTCACATAGACCAAGGTGAGCAACACAGGCTCTTTAGAGCCTCTAGTTTTATGTGAAAGCATATTATCAGGGTGGGAAAAGCTAAAAATAGCACAAATTCAGGTTTAAGGCTCTAAATTTGCAATACGTGACTTTTTGCCCCCAAAAAGTTTGAAATGTGACTACTATCACTTCATATGATCAGTTAAGAAAAAAAAATCAATTGTTTTCTGAATTTGGGGTTTCACCGCATTACCCTTAAAGGTGTCAGACCACCAATTAAAAATACCTTTCTGTTCAACCAAATTTTGCAATTTCACAGCTTTCTAAATATTTTACCTTAAGTTTAACTTCAAGGAAACCAGGTATATCCTGAATTGTACTTGTATCAAATTCATACCTGCCAACTTTTGAAAATGCCCATGGGGGTTTTAGCGCGCGACAATAATTTCAGAGGTTACAATTCTTTGCGACCACTATTTTGTGCGTGCTGTTTTGTGGTCTAGAAAAAGTGTCATATTAGTAAGATGAGCTTACATGCCTTTTTCTTAAGTTTATTTGCATGATTATGGTTATAATATCAGCAGAAAATATGAACAAGTAGCTGTAAGGCCAGGAATTTTTTTTATGTGCAAGGATACAAAATAGTTGTTGACTTTTACAAAACAAAATTATACCCAAATAAGGACCTTTATCAGGTTAGTAATAACACCTTGGGATACCCCCTCCATGTAAGGACATTAAAACCCACCTTTTAAGTACAGATGAGCACAAATTCATATTATTTGAAGAAACTTTTCCCCAAAAAATATACATCTTATGATCTATCTGGTATTATATATGGTGAACACATGAATTTAGATATGTTCTTTACCTTATATCTTCCTTATTATTCAAAATAATAGGAAAGCTGTTCCAAATATAATATCTGAATTTCCCATTTTTAAGTTAATAAATCTTCATTTTTCTATTTTATTAATTTTATAAGATTAACCCCTTGACTAAGGGTAGTCCTTCATTTAGGTCGTTCCTCATGTTGATGTGAGGGGGGGGGGGGGGTTCCATGTGAAAAATAATGAAAAGTATATTATACTTTAAATGATTAAATAAATAAAAATAATGTTACAGCAAGTGTAATGTCAATAAATTTATTAGTGAATAAACTACTATTTATTATCTTCATGGTAGTACTGCATCATTGCAATTTGTCAATCAGCCATGCTTTTATTCCTATTCTGTGTAAGAACCTCCTTGCAGTTGAAAAATCATTTGCCATGTTCACGTTTTTGCTATTCTGACCATCAACAAACAGAGTAATACAACACAAGTTCAATATCTAGCATGTTAGAATAATCTTAAGAGAAAACGTTTTTGATTGGCTGATTAATTTGATCATGAGAAACATACAATTTGATTGGCTGAACATGATTGTCCGCCATTGGACACAGTTCAAAATCGGGAACAACAATATTTTTTGTGTAGATTTTCACCAAATCGTGTTTTAGAGGGTTTTTCAGGAACACGATCGTGCAATCGTGACAAAGGGTCAAAATCGTGTAGTACACGCCTAAATCGTGAAAGTTGGCAGGTAAGCAAATTTGTTGGTTAGTTTAGGTAAACAATGACATCAAAAGCACTATTTTGTGTCAAAGTTGGACTACTTTTACATACGTTCTAGATTGGAAGGAGTAATTGGTAGTCTGACACCATTAAGCAGCCAACTGGTTCCTGCAAGATTTTTAAATGCTAATTGATATCTTCTAATAACAGATACTGTAAATATGTGTGGAAGGATGATTTTAATTCCAATAAGGCATAAAACATACAATTACATGTATCGTAATTGACTTCATAATTATTGGCTATAATAGTTAAAAAATGATAGACAATATACTATTAACTTACAGGCGCTGTTAACATCTTAGGAGGTGTGGCATCATCATTGAATGATAATGTCAACAAATCAAGTGGGGAAGAAAGTAAACAGGTAATACATAATGTTTTATGCCCTTACAGCTGAAATATAAAAAAGGAAATGTGGTATGATTGCCAATGAGACAACTCTTCACAAGAGAACAAATGACACAGGAATTAACAAATATAGGTCACCGTACAGCCTTCAGCAATGAACAAAGCCCGTAACCCACAGGTCCAGATATGTCAAATGTAAAACAACTCACACAAGAAAACTAAAGGCATAATTAATCTACCAAAAAATGAATGAACTACAAATATGTAACACTGCAACAAATGGCAACCACTGCATTACAGGCTCTTGACTTAGGAAAGGTACATACATACAGAATGTGGCTTGGTTAAACATGTTTGCGGGATCCCAACCCTTACCCTAACCCCTGATAGTGTTGTAACAGTACAATATAAGAACAAACTCCAAAAATCAGTTGAAAGGCTTATATCATTAGATGGATACAAATAGAAATGCATCCAACAAAAACACAAGACTGGACGTGGCAGGGTACTTGAACATCAAAACAACAAAAAGCCACGATGTGCAGATCTGAGAATACTTACAGTTACTGACAGCTAGTTCATAGCCAATAACAAACAAATTAGAAAACAATCATGCATTTGAAAAGTTTTGTGAAAGATTATTTCTGTATTTCACAGATAAATAGACTGAGTTTTTTTAAGAGTTTACAATTAGATACAACCTACTCTAGATTTATTAATTGCCATGAGTACCAATTTTCATGGATATTAGATTTCCAGTTCTGCCAATCTCTGCATACAAAACCTATAGAAAATTTGTAGTTCCTTAATAATTTTAGTGTTGTGATTCTCCTGAACCGATGAAACCCATGGAAAATGGTAAAATCTATTTTGTTTTAGATTAGAGAAGTCATTGTCTCCAGTTTAACGAAAGTATCAGTTACAAGTTTGGATGATCTAGATCTAGTGGCAGGAGTGCTGAATTCAGCTACATCAATATCAGATGAATTGACAGATTATACTCAGGTATACTTATATAGGTTCTGCTACCTGCAATCCAGTCCAGATTCAAGATTTTTTACAAATGTTGTGTCATTTGTCTGACACAGTATACGAGTTGAACAGATCATCACTGTATTTGCCAATCATTGATACTGTAAATCAACTTATTTTCGCAGATACTTTATTTCACGTTTAGCCAATACTACCTATTTTTGTGGCTTTTAGTTTTGCAATTTCCAAATTGTTTGATGTAGTTGAATAAAGAAAAATTCAAGTTTTACCAGCAACTATTTATAGTCGCGTTATTTTTGTACTCGTTAAAGTCACAACAATAAATTGCTTGTGAAAATTAGTTAGTTTATAGTAATGTATAATTTGTTTCAATTTCTTTTCAACTTGAAATTTTATGGTCTCTTTCAAAGAACTGAGCAATATAATACAGGAAGAGCAGCAACTGATCAATAGATCCAAAACATAAATCTCATTTAGTCTAGAACATATTGAAATATTGTCATATCTACTTTATATATAGAATTTTTAACCGGATTTTTGTGACAAAAATGTCGGTTATTGATTTGGGGATATACGGCGGGCGGCAACCAAATGTTGTCTGTACATTTACTCATGAACCGTTCAACCAAAGCTTTTCAAATTTTAATATGTTGTAATTACAGACAACAAAATGAAGGTCAAGTTCAATAATGACGATTTTGATTTTTACCATTCAGGAGTTATGGTTCTTGAAAGATTGAAAAATGGCTTTTCCAGTGGTGTCCGTGCATTTACTCATGAACTTTTCAACTAAAGCTTTTAAAGTTTTGATTTGTTGTTACTGATGACAAAATGGAGGTCAAGTTCAATAATGTCAAATTTGGACTTTTACCATTCAGGAGTTATGGTTCTTGAAAGATTGAAAAATGGCGTTTCCATTCATGTGGTTGCATTTACTCATGAACCATTCAACCTAAACTTTTCATATTTTGATATGTTGATACTGATGACAAAATGGAGGTCAAATTTGATATTGACAATTTTCACTTTCACTGTTCAACAGTTATGGTTCTTGTGATATTGGCAGGACACAAATAAATTTTAATAAATCCGGTTTGCTGTCGTTGGTTCTTGTGATATTGGCAGGACACAAATAAATGTTAATAAATCTGGTTTGCTGTCGTTGTGACAGCCTCTTGTATTGTAATGGGAACATGAAACCATTGTGACCTGGAACATTAAGATTTAAAATTAATTGTTTGGGAACATCAAATTCAGTTTGGTTTGAACTTCTTTTATCATGATGACTTTTTGCAACCATTTTTTTATTGAATAACAGAAGAAAATCTGTGGTTTTATTATAAAAAAATAATTAAGAAATAATTCATGGGGGCTTGAATATATCGTGATTTTACCACGGGTTGGCCCTTTATGACAAATATTTTACCCTGAGCGATAGCGAGGGGTAAAATATCGGCATAAAGGGACAACCCGTGGTAAAATCTAGATATATTCAAGCCCCCATGAATTATTTCGATTCTAATAGGTCAAATACGGCAATTCTTTTGGATCGAAGCGCTCTAGGTGGAGGCAAATATTTGCCATTCCCATAAATAAACGCACTATTAAATTGGCGTAAAAGAACGGAGTAAACTGAATTAGTGACATGCTTAATCTATTTAAAATAACGCATATAGATAGTTTTGAATTATTTTAAATGATAATTTACTTATATGTCTTAAATGTTTTCGGTTTTTCAAGCGTGTATTTTCCCGTAAAATGCTCATATTCTAACGTCATCGTATTATGACGTCGCGAAACTCATTCATAAAAAAAGCATATGACGTGGGAGTACGATCGGAACAGCCCATGAAATATATTCAAATTTTACCACGGGTGTGTACTCAAAGCGTTTGAAGGACGTCATGTTAGAATCATTCATTGAAAATGTTTACAATGTGTTGATAAGATTGATGTCTTCTTTTAAGGATACAGCTTTAGATATGTACTCCAGTTTAACAGGAGTTTTATCTGATCAGATTAACAGTACAGCTACAAATAAAGGAGAAGAATCTGTTGGGTGAGGATTTAAGACATGTCTGTTATTAATGAAACAAAGTATGATAATAGTCAATGGTTTTCACCCTCCCCACCTTTCAATAAAGGACATATGAGATTTTGCTAATCACTAAGCATTCATCATCAGTCATTCAACAAAATTTTCAAAGGCAATTGTCTCTGAAACTACCAATTTCAACCACATTTTGGGTGAAGGATCTTTTGTGTATATACTTTAAAAGAAAATTGCATTTTTTCTGTTGGTCAGCAAACATGGCCTATAAATAGAACATAAGGAAGAAAATTAATAACTTTGTTATATCTTAAAAACCATACACGAAAATCTCACATGAGGATAAATGCTCAGAATGTATGATCTAAGATTTTACAGTACTTCAGCTCAAGAAATTGTGTCTTGGAGATCATATGATTATTATATGAATACGTAATTTTTCACATAATCAAAACCAAATAATGTAATGGTAATAAATGTCAAGTCTTTTTTGTTGTATTTTGTATGATTTCAGCCTATTGTTGGATGGTTTGTCATTCATGTTAGATACAAATACAAATAAAGGATCAGAAGAAATGGAGATCACCACAAATCATTCCCATGTTGATACTACAAAGGTCTCAAAGGTAAAAAAATGGCACATCATTGCTGTGAAAAATATAAGTGGAAAATCTCGCCAGTGATGGTCTTTCTTTTTTGTGGCTCCACAACAAAGTTGTCAGTGCAATGAAGTTTTACCCTTTGTCCGTAATTCTGAAATTCTGTCATTCCGCAACAAACCATTATTATTATATTTTTTTTCTAAATGCCTTCAGATATTTGGCTGATTTTTGGTGTGTGTTAACCATGATGAGTTACAGATCAAGTTTAAGTTTGGTTCCGCTCTGCTAATTTTTGCCGAAATTACAGGCTTTGGACTTTGATAAAATAAAATTGATGAAAATCACAGTTATACAGATTTGTTTTCCAAACTCTTTCAGATATTGGGCTGATTTTTGGTATGTGAGTTAACCATGATGAGTTACAGATCAAGTTAAAGTTTTGTTCAGCTCCGCTTATTTTTGCAGAAATTGCAGGATTTGGACTTTGATAAATTGTTGAAAATCACAGTTATACAGACTTTTTATTCTTTACTCCTCTAGATTTTCAGCTGATTTTTTATATGTCAGACTACCATCATGTTTGTGTTCACATGTGTTATTGAAATTGCAGATTTTTCAACTTTTTGAGACAGGGCCATTCCTGTGGCTTTGACACATCTAGTTTATATCTAAATTGTTTGGGTTTTTTCATTAGAATTATTTTCTAATTTTAGGCTTTGGATTCTGTCAGTGTTATTTGATAAGCACATTAAGGTTGAGATGCTAACGATCTAAAGCAAAAGAATATTTGAAAATCTATAAGGCCATGGAAAAATAATTTATGGTTTCCCCTAACCCGACCAGGTCATTTTTTAACTGCCGGGTCATTAAATTTTATTGCAAAAAAAAAAACAATATAAAAAAAAAAAAAATTTTTTGTAGAGACAACTTAAAGTGTTGAAAATATGCAAGTTTATAGTTCCACTATAGAAACAAAACATACAGATATAAAATAATGCATGGTTACAAAAAAAAAAAAAAAAAAAAAAAAAAAAAAAAAGCCTGCCTGCCGGGTCTTTAAAATTTTCCCATGTTAGGGGAAACCAACAATTAATTTTCCATGGCCTAAACAGTAAATGTATTGTATATTAATGAATTTAAAATTGTTTGATATTAACACCACAACAGAAAACAAATAAAATCATTTTAGGCCTTGCAATGGTAACGATTAAGTTTGTCTATTTCAAGTTAAATATATATTATGTTGTAATGGATGCAGGATTTTCTCACTATATTGAAGACCCATTGGTGACTTTGGGCTGTTTTCTGCTCTTTGGTTAGATTGTGTCTTTGACACATTCCCCATTACCAATCTCAATTTTACAGATTGTTAAACTACTTTCTCTTTCATTTCTTTTCAGGTACAGAAATCGAGTAAAAAGATTTTAATGTTGGTAGATACTATAGCAGATGCTGCTCTGGCTATCGCCAAGCCTGCTGCAGAACCTATAGTGTTTGTTACAGATAATATGAATATTGCTGTGATGAAAAAGTCTCCTGCCAACACATTAGGTCAGAATCTGGCCAACTCTAGGTCATCTAATATTGGACAATTCTCACTACCTAGTGATTCTCGTTTCAGTGATGTTTTAGACAATCTGCAAGGAGACATAAGTTTACAGGTAAAAGGACAATTGTTGTTAGTTAAAGCAATTCAATCAGATAATGATTATTATAAACATACAAGAAGAGGTGTTAAGGATTTCCTTACTCACTCAGACCTGAACTTTGATATAGGACCTAAATGTTTTAGCTTACCTGGCCCAAAAAACTTTTTCAAATAATACAATTGGCTAAAAGTTTTTTAAACTTTTAGCCATCAAGAAGTTATTTTATTATGTGATTGTGGCGGCAACAACATTTTTTCATGATTTACTCCTTTAAAAATGGAACTATGATTAAATTATGAGGGATGACTGCAAAAGTTTTTCTGTTTATTAGAAATAACCTAAAAAATATGATGCACACCTACTATTTCTTTATAGAAAAATATTACAATCATTCCTATAATACTAATATTAGTATACATGCTGATATTTTTGTCATAAAGATTTGAACTGAATTGTTAATAATTTAAGAAATAGGTGAATAAGACACTAAAATTTGCTTACCCAATTAACTCACAACTCTTGAATTCTCCTGATTCTATATATTTGTTTGTTTGACACAGATGATGCTTATCGATAAAAATCCCTACGTGTGGGACCAATCATCTCATGATGTCACAACACCTGTTGTATCCCTCAAAATGAAGACCAGTGATAAAAAAGTGGTAACAGTTACTGATTTACAGGAACCAGTTGAAATACAAATTAGTAATCGAGGTAAGAAAAACAAATCTCAAACCCTTCTTAACCATAGTGGTTTTCAAAAAATCAGAATGTGAATATATATGTTCAAACTCTTTTAGGTAATTTTTTTTAGTAGCAATAAACAAAAAAACTATGTTAATTGGACATGCTTTGATACTATATATGCCCTTGAATTTTTACTAGATAACATTTTTGTTCGCTTTGGGGCATGACACAGGTTATTTTCTTCTCATATATGTTATGATGGTATGATACTAAACTCCTAACGGGAAGGATTGTGCCTGATGTTCATATGATGAAATCATAATCTTTCAGTCAGTTTAATTGAAGTCTGAAGCTGGCATGTCAGTTAACTGCTAGTAGTCTGTTGTTATTTATGTATTATTGTCATTTTGTTTATTTTCTTAGGTTACATCTTCTGACATCAGACTCGGACTTCTCTTGAACTGAATTTTTATGTGCGTATTGTTATGCGTTTACTTTTCTACATTGGTTAGAGGTATAGGGGAAGGGTTGAGATCTCACAAACATGTTTAACCCCGCCACATTTTTGCGCCTGTCCCAAGTCAGGAGCCTCTGGCCTTTGTTAGTCTTGTATTATTTTAATTTTAGTTTCTTGTGTACAATTTGGAAATTAGTATGGCGTTCATTATCACTGAACTAGTATATATTTGTTAAGGGGCCAGCTGAAGGAAGCCTCCGGGTGCGGGAATTTCTCGCTTCATTGAACACCTGTTGGTGACCTTCTGCTGTTGTTTTTTATTTGGTCGGGTTGTTGTCTCTTTGACACATTCCCCATTTCCATTCTCAATTTTATTGTAGTGGGAACAAGTTACTGTGGATTCATTTTATTTTCTTGCCATTTTAATGGATATCAATTTTCATGGTTTTGCTAATCTCTGCATACAAAGCCTATAGAAAATGTGTAACTTGTCAAACATTTACATTCGACTTGGATTCAATAAATAATGATGAATCCGCAGTAAAATAATTATATACACTAGTAAAAATCTGGCTGACTTTTACTGGTTCAAGTCAATTGATGAGAGTACAAGTATAGATTAAAAAAAAGAACTTTTTACTGTTAATGCTTTGCAAGAAGCAGTTCTTCTTTTCTTTTTATTCAAATTGTCTCAAACCTATAGAACCCATGTCTGATTCACAGAAAGTGATTTAAATACCAATTCATTATAACACTGAATGACAGTTGGATATATTTAAGTTAGTACATTGAATATTTATTAATTAGGGCCCCGCCTTTAGGCAGGTCGCCCTATAGTGATCAGTCTGTTCGTAATACTTTAACTTTGTGTCCACTCCATATCTAGAGAACCATTATGATTTCATACTTTATACTTTACATGTTTATTAACCACCACCAGAGGGCGTGTCATGATGTATGTACAACTTCCTAGATCAAAGGTCAAGGTAAAAAAACTGGTTTCAGTTGACAACCCTGTGTCCTGTGGTGAAGATCGTGTCCACTATATATCTTGAGAACCATTATGATTTCAAAGTTTATACTTGAAATCCATTTTAACCAACACCAGAGGGTGTGTCATGATGTATGTTCAACCTCCTAGGTCTAAGGTCAAGGTCAAAAACTTTGGTTTCAGTTGACAACCCCGTGTCCTGTGGTGAAGATCGTGTCCGCTCCATATCTAGATAACCGTTATGATTTTTTACTTAATACTTAACACGTTTATTAACCAACACCAGAGTGTGTGTCATGATGTATGTACAACTTCCTAGGTCAAAGGTCAAGGTAAAAAAAATTGGTTTCAGTTGACAACCCTGTGTCCTGTGGTGAAGATCGTGTCAGCTCCATATCTAGATAACCGTTATGATTTCAAAGTTTATACTTGACATCCATTTTAACCACCACCAGAGGGCATGTTATGATGTATGTACAACTTCCTAGGTCAAAGGTCAAGGTCAAAAAAACTTTGGTTTCAGTTGACAACCCCGTGTCCTGTGGTGAAGATCGCATCCGCTCTATATCTTGAGAACCGTTATGATTTCAAATATTATACTTGACATCCATTTTAACCAACACCAGAGGGTGTGTCATGATGTATGTACAACTGCCTAGGTCAAAGGTCTGTCTGTCTGTTGGTCTGTCCATGGCTAACAAATTTTATCCACACTATATTTTGAGAGGACAGCTGTTATTATTTCATACTTTATACCTGACAAACATTTTCAACTTAACATATATATATACGTTAACCAACACCAGAGAATGTGTCATAATGTATGCATCCTAGGTCAAAGGTCAGTCCGTCGGTCTGTCCATCGGTTCGTTGTTCTTGACAAATTGTGTCCGCTCTACCTCTCGAGAACCACGTTATTGACAGTGGGGCCCACAGAGATGGCTCCCATCTCAATGGTATCTAGTTTGTTCAAAAGTCTCATGAGTGTTATATTGATCTTCAGATTAATGTAATGCATTCTAGTTCTGTAAATCAGATATCTAATCTTTACAAATGATGTACCTTAATACTGGTTAGCTATCCTCTGTGAAGAAAAAAAAACCTGAATAGACAACATGGTGAAGTATACAGATTAAAAAAACTGCACTTTAAAACATAATTGAATTGCATTAAGAAATTTTTCTGTTATCTATTGACATTGGAATTGAGAATGGAACCTGGAAATGTATCAGAGAGACAATAAGCCAAGTTATGAGCAAATAGTCACTCCAAGACCACTTGTGTCTTCAACACAGTGGGGAAATCCCACACTCCTAAGGGGGATTGGGCTTCAGCTAGCCTCTCAACACAAATGTTTACTTATTCAATAACGGATGTCACACCAAACTCTGAAACATATAAATGAACTAAAATCAAATCAATATTTAAGACTTAAGGAGGCTCGCGGGTATAAAAAAATCAGGAAAAAAATAAACATTTGTTTTTTTCATTACAAATTTTATTTATTACACAATTAGCTATTACTTTATAATATGTCACGAAATTCATCAAGAAAAATCGATTTGGTTTTGCCCCAGATGACTTTTAAAATGTTCGTATCATTGAAAAAGCTCCAAATTATCTCCCTTTGGTGCAAAAATGTCATTTTTGGACGTTTAAATTCAAATATCTTTTTTAACTTATCGGTGACCTATATTTTTAGCTCACCTGGCCCAAAGGGCCAAGTGAGCTTTTCTCATCACTTTGCATCCGTCGTCGTCGTCCTGCGTTAACTTTTACAAAAATCTTCTCCTCTGAAACTACTGGGCCAAATTAAACCAAACTTGGCCACAATCATCATTAATGTATCTAGTTTAAAATTTGTGTTTTTTTACCCGGCCAACCAACCAAGATGGCCGCCATGGCTATAAATAGAACATAGGGGTAAAATGCAGTTTTTGGCTTATAACTCAAAAACCAAAGCATTTAGAGCAAATCTGACATGGGGTAAAATTGTTTATCAGGTGAAGATCTATCTGCCATGAAATTTTCAGATGAATCAGACAACCCATTGTTGGGTTGCTGCCCCTGAATTGGTAATTTTAAGGAAATTTTACTGTTTTTGGTCATTATCTTGAATATTATTATAGATGGAGATAAACTGTAAACAGCAATAATGTTCAGCAAAGTAAGATTTACAAATATGTCAACATGACCAAATTGGTCAGTTGACCCCTTTAGGAGTTATTGCCCTTTATAGTCAATTTTTAACCTTTTTTCGTAAATTTCCATATCTTTTACAAAAATCTTCTTCTCTGAAACTACTGGGCCAAATTAAACCAAAATTAGCAACAATCAACATTGATGTATCTAGTTTAAAATTTGTGTTTTTTTACCTGGCCAACCAACCAAGATGGCCGCCATGGCTAAAAATAGAACATAGGGGTAAAATGCAGTTTTTGGCTTATATCTCAAAAACCAAAGCATTTAGAGCAAATCTGACAAGGGGCAAAATTGTTTATCTGGTCAAAATCTATCTGCCCTGAAATTTTAAGATGAATGGGTCAACTGGTTGTAAGGTTGCTGCCCCTAAATTGGTAATTTTAAGGAAATTTTGCTGTTTTGGGTTATTATCTTGAATATTATTATAGATAGAGATAAACTGTAAACAGCAATAATATACAGCAATTTAAGACTAAAAAATAGGTCAAAATGACCAAAATGGTCAATTGACCCCCTATGAAGTTATCGTTTTTATAATCAATTTTTAACAATTTTCATAAAATTTGTGAATTTTTACTAACATTTTCCACTGAAACTACATGGACAAGTTCATTATAGATAGAGATGATTGTAAGCAGCAAGAATGTTTAGTAAAGTAAGATGTACAAACACATCAAAATCACCTAAACACAATTTTGTCATGAACTGTCTGCTTCCTTTGTTTAATTCACATATACCAAGGTGAGCGACACAGGCTCTTTAGAGCCTCTAGTTTATTATTGTTTTCGAACAAGCTGTTCATAAACTAAATAATTGTAAAATTTTAGCGATTTCTGTAATTCAGTTCTTTATTTATTTCGATTTTACCAATATTTCTCCTATTAGTTCAACAACAAAAAAAGGACATTAACAAAAATGTATGCTTCTTTCGGAGGCAAATTGTGAGCTTAAATGAACGGTGACCCCATATTTTTATTTTATTTTTTCATTAGGTATAAGATAAGGTTTAATCATAGAAAAACATAGGAAAATCCTATATTAGAAAAAAAAAGTTGATTTAGACCCGCGAGCCCCCTTAAGGTCAAGGAACAGTAAATGGGCTATGTCACAGATTTCTTTAAAATTTGGCATACAACTCTGGCTAGATGAACTTCAACTGAAAATTGAAAAAATAAGGCATTTATCTCAATAATCATTGAAATATTACTGATTGAAATCTTACAAAATGGGCTAACATTTGTATAGAAAGCACATAAAATCGGCGAAAACCCTTCTGAAATTTGTCTTAAAATCGCCAAATCTCTAATTCTACTCCATAGATTTTTCTTAAAAAACAATATATTGTTGACACATAAATTTCTGTTTTAATAATATAAAATAATCATAGGGTCACCGACTTCGTTTTTTGTCTAATATTCAATTTGTTACCTTGTTGGTAGTAAAAAAAACCTCAAAAATCAACGTTTTACGGACGGCAACGCTATGACGTTACGATTATTTCGACTTTTTGTTGGATTTTTTCACAAAGAACGAAACTTTGATTGATGTATACCGTAAAAACGAAGTCGGTGACCCTATCTTTATTTTGCATCATTATAACGGAAATCTATGTACCAACAACATATAGTTTTTTAAGAAAAATCTATGTAGTAGAATTAGAGATTTGGCGATTTTAAGACATATTTTAGAAGGGTTTTCACCGATTTTATGTGCTTTCTAAACAAATGTTAACCCTTTTTGTAAGAATTCAATCAGTAATATTTCAAATGATTATTGAGATAAATGCCTTATTTTTTCGATTTTCAGTTGAAGTTCATTGAGCCAGAGTCGTATGCCAAATTTTAAAGAAATCTGTGACATAGCCCATTTACTGTAACTTGACCTTAAACAAAGGTCAGAGACTCCAGAATTGGACAGGTGAATAAATGTGGTGGGGTAAACATTCATTTGAAATTCCAAATCTTACATGTCAGTGATTACAAATTGTTGTATATTTTTTAGCTGTGACAGAAACTACACATTTCACTTTGGAGATTCCCCTAAAGTTTGTAAATAATACTTATCGAGTTGATAAGATATCAATGTTAAAAATGAGCACAAATCTGACTAAAGGACATTCAATTATTATGTCTGTCAGAAGTCAACAGCTAGACTTCCAATTCATAATTCTACACCAACCTCACAGTGATCGGACAAAATTGAATTTTACAAGTGGGATTCTACTAGAAGATAGAAACAATTTTACATTTATAAGTGCATCTGCATCTTCTGACAGCCTTTACTACACCTATATATCTCCAGTATTACACAGTTCATCAGATGTATCATTCACTCAATATGATCTCGATAATAACTTTAATACGATTTGTGAGTCTGACATAGCATGTGAAGATAATACCAAACTTCTGGTTAATTTAACTGTGGAGAGTTACAGTGTAGCCTGCTTGTATTGGAATGAAGAAAAGGAAGCTTGGAAGAATGACGGCTGTCAGGTAGTATACTCTTTAAAAACAAAAAATTCTGATGACTTCACCAATGAAATTTATCAGTATAAAGCTTTATCTTTTATTTTTACTTTTTTTTTCATGTGTACTTATTTTCATGACAACTACATTTGGTATTAAGAATTATATAATCTTTGTAAGGTAAACATGACTGGCATACAGGGTTATTTGAAACCTGGACCTCATTTCAGGGATCATTTTTTTAAATTTTAGTAAGATTTTAATACTGAAAGCATAAGCAAACCGTCAACTATATTTGGTGTATGGAATGATTGTAAGATGTGAATATCTTTCTGACAGGGGTCATCTGACCTTGACCTCATTTTCATGATTCATTGGTCAATGCATCATCTCATAGAAATAGACTTGTCCAATGTGGACAGGTGGAAGACATCAAGTTAAAGTACTGAATATTAACAAATCTTTTTGAATTTTCTTGTTTCATAGATAATAAAATTACTTTTTTGACAAACGTGTTGAAACTTATTTTCATACAACGTTTTTGCATTATTTTTTTTTTATCAGTTTTCATGCTTGAAGATCATTATTGACCAAGTTTTCTGGATTTGATTAAGTGCTACGGGAATCTGTTTTTCTTGTTTGTGCAATGACTATTTAATTCACCTTTTTTTGCCAAGCACACCCACCATGGGGAAAATCCGTAAACCAACAAATTAAAAAACCCTGGCCTAAGGGTGACAGATTTAATTTGTTGCATTATACACTTGTGTTTCTAAGTAATATATAAAACTTGAGAGTGCTTCATAACACTTACATCTTTTCAGGTCTCAGAACAGACAACACCAGAAGTTATTCACTGTCAATGTACACATTTAACATCATTTTCTGGCAGTTTTTTGGTATTACCAAATATGGTAGATCCATTTGCAGATGCAGCACTTTTCCTGACTTTCTTTGACAACCCTATAGTAGTATGTACTGTGATAGTTGTATGGTTTATATTCTTGGCAGGAGTGTTTTGGGCCAGAAAAGCTGACAAAAGGGACGAGGCTCAGGTAATGGTATTCATAGTTGTATGGGTTATATTCTTAGCAGGAGTATTCTGGGCCAGAAAAGCTGACAAAAGGGACGAGGCTCAGGTAAGGATATTCATAGTTGTATGGTTTATATTCTTGGCAGGAGTATTCTGGGTCAGAAAAGCTGACAAAAGGGACGAGGCTCAGGTAAGGATATTCATAGTTGTATGGTTTATAGTCTTGGTAGGAGTATTCTAGGCCAGAAAAGCTGACAAAAGGAACGAGGCTCAGGTAAGGATATTCACTTTTAACCTTATTGGGTTTTTGTTCTCTCGATGTACAGAGGTTGTGAAATTAATTTGATTATCTCTAGCATTTATAATTTTCAATTGATTATAATAGTCCGGCGGCTACAAGCATATTTCAGACGAATTGTGCACATCCTGTTACAAGCATGAAATTTGGCATAGACCTACCTCAACTATTACTCTTTTATTTCAGATAGGGAGGCATTTGAAAAAAATGTCTCACTTCCGGTAAAATCCAAAATGGCGGACGTCATACTTAAATCAGCCCAATATCGAAGGCTAGCGTGTAAAAATGTGTTATTATCATGCTACTATCATAATATTTGGTACAGACCTTTGTTTTTTACTACTTTTGGATAAATTAAATAGATTAGATGTCTTCAGAAACCCCACTTCCGGTTTAAATCCAATATGGCTGACATTGTACATAAATAAGCTTATTTTTTAGGGAGGGTAATTGAAATGTGTTTTAACGTATTGCTACTAGCATTACATTGTGTATGAACCTTTCCTTGGTGTTTCTGATGGATACAATGCATAAGACATATGTCTTAAAAACCCTTTCTTCCGGTAATATCCAAAATGGCGGACATAGAAATATCAATTTTTTATTCAAAATGTAAAGAAAATGATTTTTTTTGTGCTGGTCATTAAACTTTTGGCTTAAAGTTATCCCCAAAACCACTTATTCTAGCATGTTGTAAATATTTAGATATAAAGTTGACACTTCCGGTTAAAAATATGACGAAAATTTCAAAGATCTATTTCTTCGATGAAGAGTTTTGGATAGATTGATTAAAACAAAATAAAATCACTATAGTACTAAAAATATTAAAATTATTACTATTTTGCCAAGAATACATGTTTATTCACAGTCACCATGACATGCACACATCGCAGTGCACGGGATACCCGATTTTACACATTGAAAATTACCGCGGTATCCTTTCTTACATCCACAATGTATAAGCTTTTGAAACAATGAGGAGGCCCAAAAAGAGTTTTTCAAAAGTTATCCTCTTTGTCCCCGCCTAGAGTGGGTAGCATAAGAGCCAAACCCAAGCTCGTCTCCCTAAACACCTACCTAAGTAAATTGCATGATTTACATGCTGGAAAAGACCAAGTTGAGGGAATAGCCTCAAAAAGCCGTCCCTGTTGCGCAAATAGTTATGTTCTTGCTTCGTTAACCATGTTATACCCATCTATTAAGTTTGTGCGATCTTACAGTGAAACCCCGGTGATTTAATCTGATTAATCATAATTCTGTTTGTTAAAGTCACATCTTCAAATGCAATCAATGTCTCCCACATAGTCTTTTTCCCCCTTTCAAGCAAAGAGAGAACCATATCACAACAAGACATGGATAACAATAAGTGTTTCATATCACTCAGATCACTCATCGCCTAGTGCATTTGAAAGGCCATTGATAGATATTAATCCAAAGTCTTTTGCCCTCCCAAACACAATCCATAGTTCGTCTACCCCTATGTCACGGAATAGCGAAACAGTAGTGACATCATCATCATTAACGACTGTTCGAATCATGACTCGTTTAAGTGCATGTTTCACTGCATCAGACACATGCACCATGATTTTAGTGTCTGCCTCTAAATGTGAACTTGGTGCTGAACTTGAATTACATTACGTGATGGATAAGATAGAATATCCTGACCATTTGTTGCTATAACTACCATACGCATCCAAGACTTCATCCACTCGTATTTCAGTTTCAAGGTATTTTATTTAGGTAAGGCCATAATACCCAATCAGCATACTCAGAAGGCCGCAATTCACAATCAGAGAGCTGATTTCCAAAATTTACAAAGACTGTGGTATTGTTTCTCACATCCATAAATTCTGCAAAAACACATATTTTCTTGCCTTGTTAACCTAATCTGTTTTTGTTTTTTTCGATCTTCCAACAAAACCACGTATCGTTTTCAATGACATTAAACATCAAATCCATATGGTGATGTTGGCTGGTCAATCATCATTCTAAATGCTATAGTCACATCTTCAAACTCCATTAATGTCACCAACGCAGTTCCTTTTCCGGCAAACGTGTTATCTTTTAATGCCTAGTGCATTTGAAAGGTCATTGATTGATATATATCTTATACTTTTCCCCTTCCAAATGCAAACCAAAGTTTGTCTGCCCCTATGTCACGGAATAGCGAAACAGCAATGACATCAGTATCGACTGTTTGAGTCATGACTCAGTTAAGTCTATGTTTCACTGTATCAGACACATCTATCTTGATTCTAGTGTCAGTCTCTTCGTGTAAACATGGTGCTAAACTTGAAATATCATCAAGTGGTGGATAACACTGAACATCCTGAGCATTTGTTGCTTCAACTACCTTGTACTCCAATTTTTTATTGAGCAAGCTCCTGTGAATGAAAACTTAATCGTCATCTCTCAGAAAACTTTCCCAACTTTGAGGCTGTTTTTAATCCTGGGTTCGTCTGTGTATTCTCTTTCCCCTAAATGTTGCCCTTGCTTCTTTTAGCAGCTTTCAAACTACCAGTAGTGTCTATGTTCACATCCGACACTACATCCACTGTTGTTACAGTTTCAAGGTGTTTCCTAACGAGTATGATGATTGGGTATAATGTCCTTACCTTTATAAAATACTTTGAGACTGTAGCAAGAGTGGATGAAGTCTGTGATGAGTATGGTAGTTGTAGCAACAAATGCTCAGGATATTCTATCTTATTCAACACGTGATGTATTTTAAGTGTAGCACCATGTTCACATAAAGAGACTGACACTTAAATCATGGTGCATGTGTCTGATTCAGTGAAACACGCACTTAAACGAGTCATGATCAACAGTCACGGATGATGCTGTCAATACTATTTCGCTATTCCGTGACATAGGGGCAGACGAACTATGGATTGTATTTGGGAAGGCAAAAATCTTTGGATTAATATCTATCAATGGCCTTTCAAATGCACTAGGCAATGAGTGATCACACACTTTTATTTCTGACCCATACCTTATGACGGGTTGTGATACTGTTCTCTCTATGCTTGAAAAGGACTGCGTGGGAGACATTGATGGTATTTGAAGATGTGATTTAACATAAAGAATGATGATTGATCAGCCTAAATCACCGGGGTTGGACTGTAAGATCGCACAAACTTATCAGATCTAACATGATTAACGAAGCAAAAAGTCAATTTTTGCTCAAAAGGGAAAACTCATTTTAAGTGAGGCTATATTCCCACGATTTGTTCTAGTCTTTTCAAGCATGTAAAACGTGTAATATACTAATGCAGGTGTTTAGTGAGACGAGCTTTGGATTGACTCTTATGCTACCTAGTCTTGTCACTAATGGATTTCGAAGGGACAAAGAGGGTCCCTTTTAATAAAAACTCTTTCTGAGACCTCATCATTTTTTAGAAGCTTGTACATTATGGATGTAAGAGAGGATGCCGCGGTCATTTTTAATGTGGAAAATCGGGTCTCCCGTGCACTGCCTTGTGTGCATGTGGTGGTGACAGTGAATAAGCATGTATTCTTGGCCAAATAGTTGTAATTTTAAAAATGTTTTAGTGATTTTGTTATGTTTAAATCAATCTATCCCAAACTCTACATCGAAGAAATAGATTGAGGACTCATCTTTGAAATATAACGTCATTTTTTTACCGGAAGTGTCAACTTTATATCGTAGCATTTACAACATGCTAGAATAAGTGGTTTTGGGGATAACTTAAAGCCAAAAGTTTAATGACCAGCACAAAATAAAATCATTTTCTTTACATTTTGAAAAAAGTTGAAAATTTTAATTAAAAACTGATATTTCTCTGTCCGCCATTTTGGATACTTCCGGAAGTAAGGGGTTTTAAGACATATGTCTTATACATTGTCTCCATCATAAGCACCAAAGAAAGGTTCATACACAATGTTATTATAGTAGCAATACGTTAAAACACATTTCAATTACCCTCCCTAAAAAATAAGCTTATTTAAGTACAATGTCAGCCATATTGGATTTTATCCGGAAATAGGGTTTCTGAAGACATCTCATCTATTTAATTTATCCAAAAGTAGTGAAACACAAAGGTCTGTACCAAAAATTATGATAGTAGCATGATAATAGGACATTTTTACACGCTAGCCTTCGATATTGGGCTGATTTAAGTATGACGTCCGCCATTTTGGATTTTACCGGAAGTGAGACATTTTTTTCAAATGCCTCCCTATCTGTAAAAAAAGAGTAAAAGTTGAGGAAGGTCTATGCCAAATTTCATGCTTGTAACAGAATGTGCACAATTTTTCACAAAGCCGCCGGACTATAAGCTGTTATAGTCTTTTCTTATAATTACGCATTGCAACTTGTATCAGACTCTAGGTTGTAATTATACTCTCCCCCTCCCCTAGTCGATTATAAATAAACTTTGGGGGTATATAGGATTCATAGTCCAGCTTCATGTTCAGTGCATAACATAATTTTGAATCATTGAACTTGGGTTAAACAAACTTTGTATGCAGATTCTTTAGGATGTTACGGGGAGGAGATTTTTTCTTATTAAGGTTAGCCAGACCTTGACTTTGACCCCTTTGAAAGTAAACTTATTTCACCTAGTTAAGTGTGGAACTTACTTTTTAGGGATGTAACAAATTTTCTTTCAGACTGCCAACCATAACTATTGTACATTCTTTTACAGGCTGGTATTATGATCCTACCAGATGCCAACCCTAACCATTGTACTATCTTCACTTACAGGCTGGTATTATGATCCTATCAGATGCCAACCCTAACCATTGTACATTCTTTTACAGGCTGGTATTATGATCCTACCAGATGCCAACCCTAACCATTGTACATTCTTTTACAGGCTGGTATTATGATCCTACCAGATGCCAACCCTAACCATTGTACTATCTTCACTTACAGGCTGGTATTATGATCCTATCAGATGCCAACCCTAACCATTGTACATTCTTTACTTACAGGCTGGTATCATCATCCTATCAGATGCCAACCCTGACCATTGTACATTCTTTACTTACAGGCTGGTATCATCATCCTATCAGATGCTAACCCTAACCATTGTACATTCTTTACTTACAGGCTGGTACCAACATCCTATCAGATGCCAACCCTAACCATTGTACATTCTTTACTTACAGGCTGGTATCATCATCCTATCAGATGCCAACCCTGACCATTGTACATTCTTTACTTACAGGCTGGTATCATCATCCTATCAGATGCCAACCCTAACCATTGTACATTCTTTACTTACAGGCTGGTATCATCATCCTATCAGATGCCAACCCTAACTATTGTACATTCTTTTACAGGCTGGTATTATGATCCTACCAGATGCCAACCCTGACCATTGTACATTCTTTACTTACAGGCTGGTATTATGATCCTACCAGATGCCAACCCTAACCATTGTACATTCTTTTACAGGCTGGTATTACTGTGAAAGTACTTTAATTCGTGGGTGTCAATTTTCGTGGTTTGAGCAATTTTTACATGTTCGTGGGTTTTTAAATTCGTGGATTTTAGTTTTGTAAAAAAATATATAATTGAAATATTAAAGCCTTTTGAAACGAAGGTTACAAAAAGTCTGGATTGAAGGTAATGCAAAGTAAACATTAACCGTGTAAATCGTAGTAATAACACTAATCGACCAATGATAAAGTGATCAACAGATTAAAGACCATGAAAGGTGTTAATTAGGCCATAAACATGTCACCTAAAGAAAACAGTAACATAAACAAATGCTATAAACATATCTTGAATTGTCCAATAATTCTTATCAAAATCAAGCCTAGCAAGAAATTATTATTTCCCATATGTACGAAAACAATGAAGACATAAAATGGACACTTTATCCCGCTAGCATATCAATACCGGAAATCTGACTTTCATCGTACAAAAATATTTTTATGAGAATTAAAAGATTAAAAGTTGTACAGTTTATGTTATTAAAGACTTAATGGGTATAATCCTGCATTCCATTGTAGTTCTGTGACTGCTACTAAAGTATTCTCAGATATGGTGTTATTCAATATATTCTCTAGACCGAGTCCATATCAGTAGTCAAACCTACCGATGGGGATCTTTCCATGTCTTTATTTGGACAATGATTGTTTTATTTCGTTGAACTCTTAAATTCGTGGATAAAGTCATCCACGAAAACCACGAAAATTGGTACCCCACGAATAAAAGTACTTTCACAGTATGATCCTACCAGATGCCAACCCTGACCATTGTACATTCTTTACTTACAGGCTGGTATCATCATCATATCAGATGCCAACCCTGACCATTGTACATTCTTTACTTACAGGCTGGTATCATCATCCTATCAGATGCCAACCCTAACCATTGTACATTCTTTACTTACAGGCTGGTATCATCATCCTATCAGATGCCAACCCTAACCATTGTACATTCTTTACTTACAGGCTGGTATCATCATCCTATCAGATGCTAACCCTAACCATTGTACATTCTTTACTTACAGGCTAGTATCATCATCCTATCAGATGCCAACCCTGACCATTGTACATTCTTTACTTACAGGCTGGTATCATCATCCTATCAGATGCCAACCCTGACCATTGTACATTCTTTACTTACAGGCTGGTACCAACATCCTATCAGATGCCAACCCTAACCATTGTACATTCTTTTCTTACAGGCTGGTATCATCATCCTATCAGATGCCAACCCTGACCATTGTACATTCTTTTCTTACAGGCTGGTATCATCATCCTATCAGATGCCAACCCTAACCATTGTACATTCTTTACTTACAGGCTGGTATCATCATCCTATCAGATGCTAACCCTAACCATTGTACATTCTTTACTTACAGGCTGGTATCATCATCCTATCAGATGCCAACCCTGACCATTGTACATTCTTTACTTACAGGCTGGTACCAACATCCTATCAGATGCCAACCCTAACCATTGTACATTCTTTACTTACAGGCTGGTATCATCATCCTATCAGATGCCAACCCTAACCATTGTACATTCTTTACTTACAGGCTGGTATCATCATCCTATCAGATGCTAACCCTAACCATTGTACATTCTTTACTTACAGGCTGGTATCATCATCCTATCAGATGCTAACCCTAACCATTGTACATTCTTTACTTACAGGCTGGTACCAACATCCTATCAGATGCCAACCCTAACCATTGTACATTCTTTACTTACAGGCTGGTATCATCATCCTATCAGATGCCAACCCTGACCATTGTACATTCTTTACTTACAGGCTGGTATCATCATCCTATCAGATGCCAACCCTAACCATTGTACATTCTTTACTTACAGGCTGGTATCATCATCCTATCAGATGCCAACCCTAACTATTGTACATTCTTTTACAGGCTGGTATTATGATCCTACCAGATGCCAACCCTGACCATTGTACATTCTTTACTTACAGGCTGGTATTATGATCCTACCAGATGCCAACCCTAACCATTGTACATTCTTTTACAGGCTGGTATTATGATCCTACCAGATGCCAACCCTGACCATTGTACATTCTTTACTTACAGGCTGGTATCATAATCATATCAGATGCCAACCCTGACCATTGTACATTCTTTACTTACAGGCTGGTATCATCATCCTATCAGATGCCAACCCTGACCATTGTACATTCTTTTCTTACAGGCTGGTATCATCATCCTATCAGATGCCAACCCTAACCATTGTACATTCTTTACTTACAGGCTGGTATCATCATCCTATCAGATGCTAACCCTAACCATTGTACATTCTTTACTTACAGGCTGGTATCATCATCCTATCAGATGCCAACCCTGACCATTGTACATTCTTTACTTACAGGCTGGTATCATCATCCTATCAGATGCCAACCCTGACCATTGTACATTCTTTACTTACAGGCTGGTATCATCATCCTATCAGATGCCAACCCTAACCATTGTACATTCTTTTCTTACAGGCTGGTATCATCATCCTATCAGATGCCAACCCTAACCATAGTACATTCTTTACTTACAGGCTGGTATCATCATCCTATCAGATGCCAACCCTAACTATTGTACATTCTTTACTTACAGACTGGTATCATCATCCTATCAGATGCCAACCCTAACTATTGTACATTCTTTACTTACAGGCTGGTATCATCATCCTATCAGATGCCAACCCTAACCATTGTACATTCTTTACTTACAGGCTGGTATCATCATCCTATCAGATGCCAACCCTAACTATTGTACATTCTTTACTTACAGACTGGTATCATCATCCTATCAGATGCCAACCCTAACCATTGTACATTCTTTACTTACAGGCTGGTATCATCATCCTATCAGATGCCAACCCTGACCATTGTACATTCTTTACTTACAGACTGGTATCAACATCCTATCAGATGCCAACCCTAACCATTGTACATTCTTTACTTACAGGCTGGTATCATCATCCTATCAGATGCCAACCCTGACCATTGTACATTCTTTACTTACCGGCTGGTATCATCATCCTATCAGATGCCAACCCTAACCATTGTACATTCTTTACTTACAGGCTGGTATCATCATCCTATCAGATGCCAACCCTAACCATTGTACATTCTTTACTTACAGGCTGGTATTATGATCCTACCAGATGCCAACCCTAACCATTGTACATTCTTCACTTACAGGCTGGTATCATTATCCTATCAGATGCCAACCCTAACCACTGTACATTCTTTACTTACAGGCTGGTATCATCATCCTATCAGATGCCAACCCTAACCATTCATACCAGTATTTAATGTGTGTAGTAACAGGATGGTGGGCAGGAGCAGAAACAACAGCCAAGGTTTCTTGTTGTGTCCATGGGAACAAAGGTCACAGTACTAAACATTGTTTGTCAAACTCTGTTGTTGGTAAAGGATGTTTCAAGGCAGGCTGGGAAGATTGGTTTATGTTTACTTCATCTCATCACCTTGGAGATTTAGATTCTATAACCATCTGGCATGACAACTCAGGAACTTCACCATCATGGTGTGTATTTGTTTTTTAACTGGATTTCCGAAGGAAAAATTGGTTTTGATGTGTGCAATGCAGGCCGCTGCCAAACAGTTTTTGTTCATTTTCATGATGTAATCTTTCAAATTAAAGTATGCTGTTTCATGTGACTGAATGAAGTTGAAGTTGATTTTCACGATTTTAGCTATTATAGTTTTGAAAAATATTGTTTATAAATTTCTAGTTCATTTTATTGACGTAATATTTCAAATTAAAGTATGCTGTTTCATGTGACTGAATGAAGTTAAGATTTTCACGATTTTAGCTATTACTTTTGTCATGAAAAATATTGTTTAAAACTTATCAAAAGACTTCTTTCTGTAGTTAAAATTAAGTAAAAGTCCTATTTAAATAGATGACCAATGTTGTAAAATGGCATGATCCTTATTATATATATAATTTTTTGTAGATGTATAAAAGGATTTTTTATTTCACTTCAGGTTTTTAACAAGAGTACTGGTTCAGGACTTGAGAACAAATAAAGTCTACAGCTTTATATTGGGTGAATGGATTGGTGTGGAGAGAGGTTCTGTCAAAGTAACTATCCCATGTGTAAAACCAGAAGATTTCAACACATATAAAAACCAAGAATTCCTTCTCAAGTCTAGTCGGGACCTAAGAGATGGTCATCTATGGCTGAGTATCTTGTCCAAGCCATGTCAAAGTCATTTTACACGTGTTCAGAGACTTAGTTGCTGTTTATCCCTACTTCTATGTGCTATGTTGACTAGTATAATGTTCCACGGAGTACCTACTGATGACCCAGACGATCAGGTTAAAGTGGCATCTATCAGCCTGTCATTGGCTGATATAGTCATTGGCATAGAATGTGGATTGATCATGTTTCCAATTAATTTGATCATTGTAAAGCTGTTTCTGAGGACAGGGTTAAAACCTAAGAAACAAAGGTCTTCTCGGAGGAAATATCAGTTTGATGACTCATTTGAAAGGATAGAAATCGTTGAGGAAAAACAGCTTATAAACGATGAAGAAGATGAAGAGTTGATTGGTGAACAGAAGGATCAACAGGCACAACCCAAAATGTTAGTAATACTTCTACATTTCAATAATGTCATTTTTATCTAGGAGTTGTGCCCTTTTAAACTCAGAATAACATACTATTGCAACAGTTTGTCACAACAGAATTTCTTGAATCTTTGTTGATAATAATGATATTGTAAACATAAGTATGATAAATGGTTAACAAAAATATTATTACTTTTTACTGATTGCACCAAAAGGGGGGTAGCATCATTTAGATGTGAGTTTAAAGCTTTGACCATTGCCATAAATGTTTCCATGATATTTGTAAAAGTTTCTGAGTGGTATATATGAATGAAGCTTCATACTTTTTCATAAATATGTTTTTCTTTATATTTTATAGGTTGCCATGGTGGTGTTTATATATAGCCTGGACTATTGTCATAACTGTATCTCTGGTAAACTCATACTTTGTTATGTTGTACGGTCTTAAGTATGGGTACCAGAAAAGTGTTGAATGGCTTGTGTCATTTTTCACAGCTTTCTTCCAGAGTGCCTGTTTCCAACAGCCCATTAAAGTTTTTGCTATAGCAATGATTCTGACTTATATATTCAAGAAACCAGTTGAAATTGAAGGACTTAAAGTCGACATTTCACTCAGAGATGCAGGTAAATAAATTGTCTAAGAAGGACTAGGAATTTGATTTGGCAATTTTATTGTCTACTCTAACTGAGAAATTTAATGCACAACTACAGAAAAAAACTCCTTTGTTGTTTAACTTCCAAATGATGAGACTGAGCTGAGACCATTGATATAAAAATAAGGAGATGTGGTATGATTTCTTACCAGACGACTATCTACCAAAGTTTAAATAAAGTGTTAGCAATTATAGTCAATCATATGGCCTTCAACAATGAAAAAAAACTATACCATACAGTAATGCTTATAATAGGCCCTGATATGAAACAATTCAATTGAGAAAACTAACAGCCAGTTAGCTTTCATAGTAGGTAGGATAGTTCAAGACTTCTATGACGGAAAGAAAAACAAGTTGATTTTCAAATATGTTACTACATTAAGTTTATGCTTCAAGATTTGGTAAAGAAAACATTCTGCCCATGTATATAAACCAATAAAATAAGTACAACATATCCACCAAAATGTTTACCTTTGAATGGTGGAGCTCATAGAAGATAAAACACAATGTCACTCAACAGCAAGTTCCTGCAAAAAAAACACCATAAAACACCATAAAACACAATTTTCGCATAGGAAGGGGAATTCTTCTGATGTATCATAGTCTCACTGTTCTGAAAGTTAGAATATTTACTTTGTTAGGAGTATTTTTTATACTTTTAGTGCTTTATGAACAAGATAAAGATGACGAAACATTACCCCAGTACATTGTTCCTGATCCAGCTTCCAAAAAACTGCTCCATAAGATAATGTCAAAGTTAGCCATGGAAGGATTAATTGAGGAACGCCTTAGGGAGATAGTCCTGTACTTCTTGTTTGTTACCATAGTATTATTTGTCATCCATGCCCATAGAAATGTCAGGACATCATTCTACTGTGGTAATGCTTTAGAGGATATATTTATTAGAAAAAGTTGGAAGAAAGATCGATTGAGTTTCCCTGATGTAAGTATATTATATGTTATTGTTAATGTACAATACTTAAAATATTCCTTGCTTTTTGTGTTTTACTTTTCCAGGAAAAAATCATACAATAAATTTGTAAATCCATTTATTGTATGATTTCAAGGTATAATGTCCTATATAATTTATTGAATCTGAAGAAGAGAATTGTGTACAATGATGTATGCACGGGTAATAAGAATGTCTTTCTGTAGAAGTTACCTTGTTAGCAAGCATTGTAAAAATCTATTAATAGCACAATGGTCTCCCTCTGTATATATAGCCAGTACAAAGCATAGTATACTTAAATGGGACTTAAACAATATATGAAATGTCAGAATTAGGCAAGAAATATTTGTTCCTGGACTTAAAATATATAGAAGGGTCACACTTAGCACTTATTCAGAGACTTTTTAATTTAAACATTTATAATTTAAATATACTTGCAGAAAGACAAACTTACAAACAACATTGCTGATGGGATTAAAAACAAAGTATTTGATATAAATCAACTTTTTTTTCTCATGAATGATTTCGCTATATTTTTCTATAAATTAACTTTATCCTATACCTAATAGAAAAATAAAATAAAAATATGGGGTCACTGTTCATTTAAGCTCACAATCTGCCTCAGAAAGAAGCATACATTTTTGTTCATGTCCTGTTTTTCTGTTGAACTAATAGGAGAAATAAAGGTAATATCTAAATAAAAAAATAACCTAATTACAGAAATTGCTTAAATTTTACAATTATTTAGCTTATTTGAAAACAGTAATAAAAAAAATAGGTCACTGATGTGTTAAAAAAATATGTTAATTTTAATGCCAAAAAATGGCATTTTTGCACCAAAGGGAGATAATTTGGAGTTTTTTCAATGATATAAACATTTTAAAAGTCATTTGGGCCCAAACTGAATATATTTTTTGGGTTGATTTTTGTACCATATCATAAAGTAATAACTAATAGTGTTTTAAATAAAATTTGGAATGAAAAAAACAAATGTTTAATATTTGCTGAAATTTTAGTACCTGCAAGCCTCCTTAAGGCTAAACTGACTTTCTGGATAAGATTTCTTTGGAAGTGTATTTTTCAAACATATGATAACAAATCATACATTCTATACTTTATGTCAAGTACATTTGTATCTGGTTAAGTTTCTAGTCAATGTAGTTTACAATAAGGTTATGGTCCCATCAATTTGGGTTATTTTATTTGCAGAATTATGGTTTTTATCAATGAAAATACAAAATGTCTTAGTGTGTGATTGGGGCATTGTGAAGAATCAGAGCGCCATCTGTCCTCATAATGATCGTTAGCATAATACAACAATGACATTTCACACATTGACATGTTACAAGTTACAAAACAACAATATACAAATTGTCCTGTTTCAGATTAAAGTTTTTGGTCAAGGTAGATTTTGATGAAGTTGAAGTCCTATCAGACAACTTAAAACATGTGTTCCTTATGGACACATTTTTTTTTATTTTAGTTTTTACATTCACCTTATCAGAGTAATTGCAGGTGGCTTGATATCATTAACATGGTTGCCAATTTCTTGTATTATATGTCTCAGCTTAGTTAAAAAAAAAAACATAGCTGTCACTCATGATTTGTATTTTACAGGGATGACGAATTCTTGACTTTCACATAGAGACCTTTTCACTTCGACACATCACTAACAATTAAATATTTGTTGTAGATAACAAATTTACCTAAGTTCTGGGATTATATGAGAGTTAAGGCCTTACCAGGTTTGGATGATATAGAAAATGGAGACAAGACAGTAGAAACCCATGGGGATGATTTCTTTCTGGTTGGACCATACAGACTGAGACAACTTAGAGTGAAACAAAGTAAACTTTTGTACATTTTAGGTTGTTTTCATACATTTGAGATATTGTCATGATTTTCATAAATGTACCTTAAATCCTATTCAAAGTTATAATTAGATGATCCCTGACTTCTAACCAGAAGGCCACCATTATGAAGGTTGTACCTAACACCTTGACTAAAAATTAATTTGGCTTGTTAAGTTTCATCAAATTTTTGACAAATATTACCATTGACCCTTTGACTAAAATATAAATTTTCAAAAAAACTTGAACAACACACTTTATTGGGAAAAAAATATTTGATATATATATAGCAGTTTTTAAACAAGCACTTATTTGATCATTGAGGAGCTGATTATTTCATATACAAAAGAATGTGATTTAAACATTCAGCTGATTTTTACGGAGTTATCTCCCTGAAATGTTATTTTCACCAGGAGATTTTCTACTAGTGTAACAACTATTTTTCTTTTTCTTGACAAGGTTTGAATTGAAAATCAATGTGCAACAACTTACTAAATCACCAAGAGCATAAATTTAGATTCTTTCATGCAGTTATGAACTAAAAATTATTTTTTTTTTGCTTGAAAAACACTTGGTCGGAGGAGAAAAAAAAATAAAAATCAATATTTTTAATTTTATTTTTTTTCCTATTTGGCAAAAACTAGAGTAGGAGGGATCGTAAAACTAAAAATAAAAAAACTACGGCCTAAATGCCTTATAATTTAAAGGAGTAGGGGCATTATGGCCTAGTTTTGGCCCAAGAAAATAAAATGTTTGATAACCATTTCAAATTGGCACATAATGTTACGAAATGCATAGGGTCAAGAAATAAAGATTAAAAACAGAAACATTTTTATCTGATGACGTCACAATTACGTCATATGTATTGTTTTCACAAAAACGATGAAAAATACAGAATTTATGCAGTTTTCTATCATTATTTCCGTTGAGGAAACAACCTGCGCAGCCGAGAAACAACAAAATTATTTAACAGAAGCTTTATTATAACTATTGACATAATCTCACCAAATATTAAGTTGTTTCTTGGGTGCGCACATACTTTTTCAATATAAAATATACTTAAAATTTGATGAAAAAACAAGGAAAATCAGGAAATTTAACAAAATATGCAAATTAGGTCATGATTCGTTGCCATGGTAACTTGTTTTATGTCAAATTTGTTTTGTTTTTCTTAGTACCTTATACCTTGGTCAAGTTTTCAGTAATTTAAAAATATGTATGATAACTTTTAAATTTGCAGTAATTTTTGGGCCAAATAAGGGCCTTATTGCCCCTACTCCTTTGAAATAACATATTGGCCACATAAAGGCTTTATTGCCCCTATTTCTTTTTCTTTTTTTCCCTTTTATCTCGTATCTAATAGATAAATCTTAACCGTAAAGGGTAAAGATGATCAACAATACAAGATTTGAAAAATGGTTAAAATAACCAAAAAAATCGGCTGACTGGTTTTGGAGTTACCTGGTATTGTCCTTAGATTTAAAAAGTAAAGTTATATCTAGCTTACATGCTTTTATATATCTTTCCAGATACTTGTCCTACACCAGAATATATCAGACAAGCATTCTCCTTAACTGTGGAATGTTCAGACAAATATTGGCTTGGTAATGAGGATACCAAACACTACAACCAAACCTGGAACCAGACAGTTACCATGGCCCCTCTAACAGCTGATCACTGGACCTACCAGACAGCATGGCAGCTAAGAACCATTCCTTACACTGGTACTCAGGCCACATACAGTGGTGGTGGATATATAAAAGAGATCACCCCTAGCTCCATGTCACAACAGACAATAGATAAATTAATGACTGATGGTTGGATAGATGGAAGAACAAGTGCTATTTTTCTGGAATTTAATTTGTATAATCCTAATGTTAATATGTTTAGTGTAGTTATGTTCCTGTTTGAATTTTCTGCAAATCGTGGAATTTTTCCATATTTTCAAATTTTTACCACTAAGTTATATCACTATGGCAGCGGGACTGAGATTGCTGCAGCAGTTTGTGAAGTTTTATTAGCCATTTTCACGGTCATTTTTACGTACTACGAAGGGAAGAAATTTAAAAGAATGGGATACAGATATTATTTTACTTTTTTCTGGAATTTGATTGAGTTTATAACCATATGCCTGTGTTACAGTGTTATAGGTCTGTTTTTTCAGAGAATGGTAACTATTTCATGGATAATGGATAAATATAAACAAACCAATAGGCTGGAGTTTGTCAGTTTTTACGCTGCTGTGTGGTGGGATTTTATACAGCTTTATCTAATGGCATTTCTTGTATTCCTTATCATTGTCAAATTTCTAAAAATTCTGTCATTTAATCAAAACATGCAGTTGTTATCAATTACCTTGAACCATGCCAAGAAATCACTGTGTAATTTTTCTCTTCTGATTTTTGTTTTAATCTTTGCCTTTGCCCACTTTTGTCTCTTAGCATTTGGAAATGTATCTCCAAATTACAAGAGTGCTTCAAGTAGTATTTTGACACTATTTAATTTTGCCATTGGTGTTTCCGATTATTATGGTCTACAGCGTGCACATAGGATTCTAGGTCCTATATTTTTCTTTCTTTTTGTATCGGCTGTAATATTTATATATCTTACAGTATTCATGTCTATTGTCAATTTTGCAATTACAAAATCCAAAGAAGAAAAAGGGAAGAAGAAGAATGAGTTAGAAGTGGTTAATTACCTTCTTACTAAGTTAGCTAATATCTTGCCGGTTGAGCTTGCTTCTAGAATGAAAGTGAAATATTATGAAAACTGATGCATAATTTAGGCCACACCAATTTAATTTCTTGTTCTTCGGATTTTTGGACTCCAAAAATTGGGGCGAGCGAGCGATTTGAAAATTTTAATAAAAAAATATTTAATTTGCAAATTTTTGAGGCGAAGCCTGAAAAGTAAAGGCGAGCGATTATAATTTTTTTTTGTAAACATAAAATAGTAGGTTTTGACTATATTAAAACTTGATTTATCACTTGTACCTTGACATATTTTTTATTTATGAAGTATTTTTTCCCTGTTCAACAAGAAATAATTGAAAAATTAAATCTGGCCTATGTATGTGTGACTGACAACGAGACAATTCTCCATCCAAGTCATAATCAGGTTCAGAACAACCCCTTAATGTTATGAATATCCCTTTTATGAGTGGTCTAAATAAGTTATAATATATATTTTTTTTTGAAAAAACACTTCAAGTACAAAAGGGCTTATATTTTCCCAAAGAACTATAATATTTGGTATTAAATGGTCAAAACATGTCCAGGAATTTTTTTCATATTCCTGGACTTTATCCATGTTAACACATTTACTTTAACAGTTTAATATTATTCAATATAAGTGGACCCATCCCTCCTTTAGAAAAGTTGATTAAAATATAATGTATTTCTCCTCTTTTTGAGTAAAACAGTTGTCAAAGGTTTTGCATAGTAGCACTGTACAAATCCTAAGTATTTCTATTTTCTTTTCTGTAACAGTAAACATGGTAAAATGACCCCTTCAAGGCCCTTGTCTGAGGGAGGGTTGGTCCCAACCTGATAATAACAAACATAGGTCAAAGTACGGCCTTTTACACAGAGCTTTGATCAAGACCAACCAGCAAGCTATAAGGGACCACAACTTAGTATTGTACACAATTTGAACAGGAAAACCAACGATCTAAATTATATTTCCAAACGGGAAAATACCAATGAACCACATCAACAAACGATAACTGCTGAACGACAGGTCCGTGAATCAACAATGACAGGTGCACAAACCTGCAGCGTGTATGACCGTAACCATACATTATAATTGCAGTTGAAGGCAAATCCTTCAGAAGTTCTTTGTACTTTATTTTAACAACGAACATTTATTTAAAGGGAATATAAGTTAAGGGGAAAGAAACCAACGTTTTGTTCTGTACTGGTATTTCTATTAATATCGGAGCACTCCCGCTTGGAATACATTGGTTTCATGCTGAAACAAATATTCTCGCAGATATTTAAAGTGTTGTGGGGTGCTGTTAGGTTTAAAGTCGTTATATAAAGGCTAGACTGTGATTTTAAAAAACAAATGTTGAGATCTTTATGAAATATTTACAAAAAAAAACGGTGCGGGAAATGGACACGATTTCATTTCCGGATGCGGGAAGCGGGAATATAATAAAAATAAAAAAAATCTGTTTTGAAAAAAATAGGTGCGGGCGGGTCCGTCGAACAAGGAATCAAATTGGTGTGGCCTTATCTTTTAAACTGTAAATTTTTATTTTAAAAAAAATGTTTGTTATTTGTGTTAAAAATTTAAAACATACTGTGGACTCATTTATATTTGGATACCAATTTTTGGGGGGTTTTGTGGGTACAGAGGCATGAGATAAAAGGTTTTACAAATTACAAATTTCCATAACATTGTAATATGCAGATTTGGGCAAACCACGAAATCATATGTCCATGAAAATACAAGTTATCATCAATCCACAAATATTGGTACATGAAAGTAAATGAATCCATAGTACTGGGATTTTAAGATGAAGTATGCTTATCATTGTATTATTATTATTTTTAGATAAACCATAAATTGAAATGTATGTAATTTGTTAACTACTTAGTCATTTCTGTGGTAGGAAACATTATTAAATAATTATGATTATAATTTTTGTAAACATATCTAAATAAAGTACTGCAAATTCAGAAATTATTGCGTGCATCTATTAATATAATTTTATTTTTTGCAATATTGGGGAAAATCCTGTTTAATTCATATAAAATTATCAAAATGTGAGTTTAAATGATTGCGATTATAACCCTGTCACATTTTTGACAATAATAAAAACATTGCAATAATTTCTGAATTTACAGTTGTTTTTTCATAATAATTTCAAGTATCATGTGATTAACCAAATTATGACTTAGAACTGATATTCAGCTGTGTGGTGGTATTGAAGTAAGACAATGCTGCTTCCATTAATTTACCAACTTGTAATCATAACTTATTATTGATCATGTGGTAATTTGTTATTTAAAGACACACTTTGTGAATATAGCTTTGATTTTGTTGTTTTAACTTGTCAAAAATCATTGAAACATTGTTGAATTTAGGTCATAAGGATTTATTATTTTGTTCAGCAAAAAAAAAGTTGAGGGGTAATTAGACTTTCAGAGGTGTTTCTGTGTCCACAGCCAGATTTGAGAAACTGCAAGAATTTTTTAAAGTGTGTTCTTATGTTGTGCCCTTACATCACTGTCCTAGGGTTGGACACCCACAAAACATGTTAATTATTCTTTATATGCTTGTTCCAAGGGCCTGTAATTCAGAAGTTGTAATTTGTTGCTTTATATCATTTTCCCTCAGTTTACTGTTATGTATAAACCTTGTTAAATTATTTATTTGAATTGTTTTAAACTTGTGACGTCTGACCTTTTATAGCTTGTTATTATAATTGCTAATATCTATGACATTTACTGTCTCTATTGGAAAGTTGTCTAATTGGAAATAATAGCACTTCCTATTTGTAATATAATTTGATTCATATATGCATTTTGGACAAACTGGTCACTTGACCCATATTACATGATATTAGGGACTGGTTAACAATTTTGCTTTACTTGTACTACAAAGTAAGTTTGGTAAGGTTAAGTTCAATATTTCAAGACAAAAAATGTTTCAAATTGGGAAAAAGACACAAAAAAATTGAATAGAACCATTTTTGTTGAAATTTATTTTACAGTGTTGATATTTACATCCAAAGTAGATAAATAATAGAAATCTTTGAAAAATTTGACAAAATGACCCAGATTTAAACCAATTAAGAACTAAAAAAAACTAGAATAATTGTATTAACAAAAAATAGTTTTTTCTTATGGATTTAAGTTTTCACTTACTTGTATTAATTAAGTTCAACTTCCAAGTTTTGTGAATATTAAAAATGTATCTTGACAGGGTTTAAGAGTGTAAAAGGTGTCTTTGACCAGATATTATTATTATTTATTTAAAAGTGTATTATTATATCAGAGCTGTGTTGAATAGAAATGGACCTTATGCAAATAAATATCAATACATCTGTTAGCCTATTTCAGATTGAAAAGATCTTTATGAAAATTAAGTTGTTTTAAGGAAACAGAAAATTTGTGATTTTTTTTTTTTATTATTATAAATTTTATATATTTTACACTATAAATTGTTACTTTTTGATATGGTACAAAAATCAACCCAAAAAATCGATTCGTTTTGGCCCCAGATGACTTTTGAAATGTTTATATAATTGAAAAAGCTCCAAATAATCTCCCTTTGGTGCAAAAATGCCATTTTTAGCATTAAAATTGAAATATCTTTTTAACTCATTGGTGACTTATATTTTTTTTTTTTTTTTCAAATAAGCTGTACTTAAACTAGACATTGTAAAATTTTGGCGATTTCTGTAATTAAGTTCTTTTTTAATTTCGATTTTACCTATATTTCTCCTATTAGTTCAACAGCAAAAAAAGTACCATAGCAAAAATGCATGCATCTTTTGAAGGCAAATTGTGAGCTTAAATGAACGGTTACCCAATTTAAAAACAAAAAAATATATTAAGTATATAATTACATTTATAGAAAAAAATAGTGAAATCCTATATTTAAAAAAAATACCTGCGAGCCCCCTTAAGACCAAAATTCTTGAATATTCTAAAATCAATCTCATACACATAAACATGCATTTGCATAAGATTGATTTCTATTGGATGCAGCTCATTGTTTGTTTCATGACTTTTGATCTCAGTATTAGTTATGCTTTTATTGAAGCAGTTGTGTATTTTGTTTTGTTGTATATTAAATTTTTGAATTTAGTTAAGTTTTCAAGTTTTAATGTTTATGTTATGGAATACTGACGTTTGATAATTCAAGTAATACTTTTAATTGTGTCTTATCTTAGAAATAAATACTGTTTTGTTGTCTTTTTTTTTTTTTATTGACCATATGACTTTTGCAATCACTTCAAACAATTACCGGTACTCAAATTTGCTTTAGCCAATTTTCTATGGGAGGTGTTGCCCTTAAAATTAGTGTTGTCAACGATTAACTGGTGAACTGACCGAATACCAAAAACGCTAACTGGTTAACTGGACTTTTTATTTCAATTTTGATAGATTTGATATAAATTTGTATTGAAATCATTAAATAGTTATGTTTTATTTAAAAATGTCGTCGTGGGAATTAATTTGACAAATTTATTGTCCAGTATATGGATTGCCTTTGTTAATTAATCATAAAAACAACAAATTAACTAGAGCTCGGGGCAGGATCTTAAAGGAACCTTGTTAGTATACAGGTTTTTTTAACAGTAAATTTAAATCAGTAATGCAATTAAATTTTACTGATAACTTCATTATTTCGTTTTTGATCTAATATTGTGTATACCTACATCTAAATGTGCAACTTCCGTAGTGCAAGGATTAGTCTTACTTTAAACGAAATGCAAACCAATGTGAATGTACTCAATGTATACCTGATAGTACGAGTAAAATTGAGAATGGAAATAGGGAATGTGTCAAAGAGACAACAACCCAACCAAATAAAAAAAACCAGCAGAAGGTCACCAACAGGTCTTCAATGTAGCGAGAAATTCCCGCACCTGGAGGCGTCCTTCAGCTGGCCCCTAAACAAATATATACTAGTTCAGTGATAATGAACACCATACTAATTCCAAATTGTACACAAGAAACTAAAATTAAAATAATACAAGACTAAAAAGGCCAGAGGCTCTTGACTTGGGAAAGGCGCAAAAATGCGGCTGGGTTAAGCGTATGTGAGATCTCAACCCTCCTTTAAAAAAGAAACAAGCAAACAAAGTAAAGAAACATGTTGTACAGTAACCTATAGTTGTTCATTTCTGTGTCATTTTGGTCTCTTGTGGAGAATCCTCTCATTGGCAATCATACATACCACATCTTCTTTTTAATAATTAATCATTTCAAATTGAAACACTCCACTTTATTTTCGGATACAAAAAGGGAAAGGAAAGAATAATCAGTTTCAGAAATATTCAATTCTACGAGATCAAGATTTTTTTTTTGATTTTTTCAATCTGAAGTTGGTACAATCACTATAGTTGATATGGTGTATTTGATTATTTAAAGTCAAACTTCACCAGGAATCCTCACAGACAAGCCTTATAATTCCAAAGGACAAGCTTCAATTCCATAAGCATAAATTTATGTTTTGGATGAAAGGTTGTCAAATTGACACTCATACCACGTCTTATCTATGTGTAGGGTACTATTGATAAGGCTTTTAAACACCAACTTAAACTATCGGTTAATCAGTCAAACGATTGTCCAAGTAACCGGCTAGGAAAAGGTGTACGATTTGACAACACTACTTAAAATGATTTGTTTTATGCCCAACCTAGGGCAATTATGTTTTTTGGTCTTTGAGTCTGTTCTTCTGTCAGCCCTGCTTCAGGTTGAAGTTTTTGGTGAGGTTGAAGTCCAATCAATTTGAAACTTGGTATGCATGTCTGTTTAAAGGGCACTGTCAAAGCAGTCGCATGAGCTTGCCAATCGCATTGTATTACATCTAAATATTATTGTAAAATTATTTTTTTCAACAAATAAAAAATGGATTCTGAACTTCAAGTAAAATGAAACATTTATCTTAGAGCATCTTCAATATATCGTCCAGTAATCTTATTCATTCAATGTGACCACCATGATAAACCAGTCTCATCATTTGCAAGTTTGGGTAGTAAAATCGTTTGGCTATCAATTGTATATACCACAGAAAATTCTAATTGACCTCTTGATGTCTGTTTTGATGGGTTCTTATCATTTCAGTGTTCACTTCTCCTCAAATCTTCTCTTATTCAGAAACGAACATACAAAGGCTACTGTGAGTTCCTCCGTCATTATTATATATGGAAAGGAAAATGCTTTATATATTTGGAAATCCAAAGTTAACTTGATACCCCTCCCTCTTTCCGATTTTCCAACCATTCGAAATCGTGGTTAAAGCAAATTTTTAAATCCAGTTCCAACGAAGTTCAAATAGCATTGTAAATTTATAAGAAAGCATTAAACCAGCAATCTTGCGGTTACTTTATAATGAATATATTGTTACAGATTTTTATGACCAATGAAAGCAATGGGGTGTTTTATTATCTTGTTCAACAACATTTTGGAAAGAAGAAAAGCCGGTTTAAAAATCAGTATACAGTGTATTAATTATATACACGAAAATATGGAGAAATCTGGACCTTATATTTTAACAGTGTATTACATAAAAACCAGAGAGAAGAGCTGTAGTTTCAGAACAAGTATTGAACCAAGTGTGGAATCTGAAGGTAATATTCTTTACTTGTGGGGTGTGGGTGTATTGTCCCCCCCCCTGTTTTTTTAAGGTTTTTTTCACGTTTTACTTTCAATCCCCATACATGCTGTTAGCTGTGTGTATTCCGATTTGGGACAGTCCAATTTGTGATCATTTGCCAGTGGATGAGATAGAAAGTTTATTTGATATTCTAATGTCACGTGCTTCATTCGCTTTGTTAATAAACCCAATCTCTAAATCAAATAAAATTTGTTTGCACATGCGTAACTATATTGACTACTGCACTGAGAATAATGAATTTTATCAAATCGGCATGCATTAATTTAATATATTTGATAAACTTAAAACACTTCCAACCTCTAAAATGATGCACATGTTGTTACTAATTCATTTATTATGACTGTAACGTGTTGCAATTCTAAATTGGCATAGTTGACCTAGATAATCATGGAAGATCCTATACAAACGATCCACGCTTATACACATCGGACATAGACATTACCTTAATTATCCTAATCAGAATCGAAATAATTAATGCAAGCAAGGATTTGTATAGTTATAGTTATAACTATACAAATCCTTGATGCAAGCTATACTTTAATGCAGTTTTAACATGGGTAGGTATTATATTCGTTTTATGTTAGCCCTCACTATCGCTAGGGCAAAAAAACAAATCACGAATATAATGTCTACCAATGTTAAAACTACAATAACTTATAGCTTGCATCAATTATTTCTGAAATCTTTTAAATATAAAAGAAAAATGTAGCCCATATAAACATGATATATATAAACATTTAATCGTGTTTTCCCGTGTGAATGGTTTTACACTAGTATAATTTTTGGGCCCTTTATAGCTTTTTGTTCGGTGTGAGCCAAGGCTCCATGTTGAAGGCCGTACATTGACCTATAATGGTTTACTTTTATAAATTGTTATTTGGATGGAGAGTTGTCTCATCGGAACTCACACCACATCTTCCTATATCAATGAAATTCATTCACTTTTTTAAGGAAGCTCTTGTTATTTTAGATAGTGGTCTACCAAGTACAACATATGAACTTCCTCGTCCTTCAGAGAGGAATGTTGATCTTACTAGAAAAATACCTCTAAAAATTCCAAAACAACCGATTAAACCACTATTTGGATTTCCTACTTTCGATGATTTATTTGGTGGAACTGAAAAATTAAAACCAGTGAGGTTGCAGCAATTCATGAACAAGGTAAGCATGAAAAGCATGAAATTCAAATATTTGCTAGTAGATATCATAACAAGAATGACATTATTTCAAAAAACATGTTTGTTTATGAAAATTCGCTAGATCATTGTACTCTTCCGGATCATCTTCTGTTTTAAGGGTGCTTTTTGTTCAGTCTGTACATTGCCAGCCTGTAATTCAGTGGTTGTCGTTTGTTTATGTGTTACATATTTGTTTTTCGTTCATTTTTTTTACATAAATAAGTCCGTTAGTTTTCTCGTTTGAATTGTTTTACATTGTCTTATCGGGGTCTTTTATAGCTGACTATGCGGTATGGGCTTTGCTCATTGTTGAAGGCTGTACGGTGACCTATAGTTGTTAATGTTTGTGTCATTTTGGTCTTTTGTGGATAGTTGTCTCATTGGCAATAATACCACATCTTCTTTTTTATATTGTAAAAGAGGGGCGAAAGATATCAGAAGGATGGTCAAACTCATAGATCGGAAATAGAGTAACAACGCAATGGATAAAAAATAAAAGACAAATAATAGTACAAAAGACACAGTAAAAAAATCTAAAGACTAAAAAACACAAACCCCAACAAAACTGGGGGTGATCTCAGGTGCCCGGAAGTATAGTCTAATTCGGTAGGTCATATTGGTGATGTAACTGTTACTGTTTTTCGTTATTGTTTTTTTTTTTGGCTGGTAAAGTTAAACTTTAAAACGATGTCTTATAACCAATGTTTAAGCACTTGAAGAAGAAAGAAGAAATATGATACCATTGAATTATACTGATACTAAAGGGATAGACGTCACATACTAGGTGTTTGTGTTAGTTTTTGGTAACAGTAATATGACGTTATTTTTCATCACTTCAATGCTCGATATTTTTTATTTTTCTGAACTATACAGGCAGTATTGAAGTTTGTGGAACAGTCAAAGAAATACCAACTACTATCAAACGAATGGACAGTTTAATGTCACAAGATTTCTACACAACATTATATACAAGCTTGGAAGGATCCAACAAATTTGCAGAATTTAGAATCAAATTTGGTGGATTGATTGATTGATTGATTGATGGTTGCTTTACGCAAATTTGGTGGAGCACTTAGGCATAATTATTTAAGTTGCAAGTTAGTTCGTTTATAACACCGAAATAATGACTCTCTTGATAAATATTTGAAGGAGTCTTTTGGCAAATGGGTTTAACTTGACCAGTGAAATCCATTGACGAACAATTGTAACTTATCATATGTTTTGTGTGTTTGTTGAAGGGAATATTGACGGGTGGTTGAAACTTTTACTGGATCCGCTAATGCACTGTATCTTTCTTTAATTCTTCAAATACTACTTTATGTTCTTGTACGTTTTGATGACATCATTTTCGTTTTGTTTCCTATGTTATATTTATTTATTTTATAAGTCTATCTTTCAAAATATTTCGTAATAATATTGTTTCCAACTACTAACAATTCTGATTGGCTGAAGTCCTTGGCTTCACTTGGTAGCACAATTCGATTGTCACTTACAATCAACGCGCTGTGATTAAATTATACATAAAAAACAATTTCTATATTTTGCAATGAACTAGACTAAGTATATCTTACTATATGATCACCATACTAGTAATATTAACAACAGTTAGAGCCCTATGGGAAAAAAACAGAAACAAAATCTTTTTGTTAGAAAACACTGTCAGACATCCTAACTTACTATCCACACTGATATGTGTCCACACTTGTAAAAACAAAATATGGAGTATTTCGTCGATTATTTATACTACTTGCTTATGTAACTCATCCTTAGTGGTGATACCATAGAAAACACATCCGATATACCTATACTGTTTATTCGCATCCATCCATATTGATGTGGGTTCGTGGTCTAGTGGTTAAGACCGATGACTCGGTACAGTACTGAAGGTATCGAGTTCAATTCTCACTCGAGACAATGTCACATCGAATTTTCAGTACATCAATAGGGTGATTTTCACCCTCCCACACATATCTCTGGTATTCAGACCGGAGTTAAATCTATATTGGATACTCCGGTGCCTCGGTAGATCAAAGTTGTTCCCAGCTTGACCTGGAAATCAATCTTCTGAAATCTCTTCGGTTTGTTTGTTCCCGCCGAGAAACCCGGCGGTTCTCTCAGAGTACTTCGGCTTCCTCCACCATAATAACATACTTCCCTGTGTCCTACACGCTCCCTTGGGCGATGTTGGGTGGGGATTGTTCTGGTGGTGGGATAATATTGTAAATTTTAGGACACATACATATAGGAAGAAGACATCTCCATTAATCCTTAGGGAGTGTACATGGATCCGCTGTACCCTTGCAGTCAATCAAAGGGTGAGTCTCAACTGGGGGAATCTCGAAGTAAATACATAGAAAACTTTTTAAAAATGGTTTTTCACATCCTAAATTTTATGGTAATGTTGTACTTAAAGCGAGGAAATCATTATGTGATCCGTGTAAACTCATCAAACCTTTAAACAAACGTATAAGTATTAAAAGGGTTATCGTACCAATATTGTAATGATATCTCTGAATATAGTTTACATTGGCACTAATAACGATTTTGTCATAACATAACTAAATTGTATCTTCTTTTGAGGCGGGATGAATAGAGACACAGACACGTTAATTGTTATCTCTTTAGAAATCGCTTTTCATAATTCTACTACCTGTCGATACATTAATTTTTGGCATTGCACAAGTCATGTCTTCTCTGACTGTTCATGACGTTAAAATACTAAATCCCTGGGATGTGTTTTAGTTGATTTTAACCTCTGATGCATGTTTTTTTATTATTAATTGTTTTGGACTAGTAACTAGCTGTCAGTAACTGCTAGTACCCTCAAATCGTATTTTCTTGTTAATTCGACCTGTTAATACTGTTTCTCTAACTCTATGGAAATTTATCCCTTTCCGAACCCATTGTATAAAAAAAAATCAACGTGCGGTTGCTGGTGATCTCAAAAGATCATTGGATGATTTTGAGGGTCATGACCTTTTTAGCTAACTGAATGAATCAAAATACGATAACAGGTGTTAATGAAATTGACAACTTCGTGCAATGTGAAAGGCACTCGAAGGGGATTTTCGATGTTAACAAAAAAAGAAAATATCGTTTTAATCATTAGAGAAACAGATTCTTACATAGTTACTCGTGAGGCGGCTCGGACTTTAAAATTGATAATTTAACTGTGACTATCGAGATTGGATAAATCCGATAATCCACTGGTATCAATGTAAGAATCTTCTTACTACATTTGTATAAACTTGTAAATTTACCGGTATTTTTTAAAACCCGTTTTTTTTTCCTTATTAAAGTGAATATTTTCGTAGGGTTGAATATTTCGCAGTGGTGTCTTGCCATGGCTTTGTTTGGACTTCTTTGTTTGCTTTTTTGCCTTGAATGTTTGTCCGTAATATTTTATTATCTGTGCATTTGCATTCAGATATCGGAGATCAAGTTTATTCGTTCATATTGTATTAATTTACGTTTTTTGATTGAGTTAAGCCTGCCAATTGATATTTTATCGTGTGTTTTTCTATGTTTTGATGTTGTTATTGTTTCAGAAAAAGGGAGAATCTGAAGGTTTGGATCCATTAAAACGTTTAATCCCGCTGCAAATGTTTGCACATGTCCTAAGTCAGGAACCTGATGTACAGTAGTTGTCGTTTGTTTATGTGATTTATAAATACGTGTTTCTCGTTTCTCGTTTTTTTTTAAATAGATTAGACCGTTGATTTTCACGTTTAAATGGTTTTGGGGCCCTTTATAGCTTGTTGTTCAGTGTGAGCCAAGGCTCCGTGTTGAAGACCGTATATTGACCTAAATTTGTTTACTTTTTTGAAATTGTTATCTGGATGGAGAGTTTTTCTCATTGGCACTCAAACCACATCTTCCGCCAAGGCTCCGTGTTGAAGGCCGTATATTTACCTAAATTTGTTTACTTTTTTGAAATTGCTATCTGGATGGAGAGTTTTTCTCATTGGCACTCAAACCACATCTTCCGCCAAGGCTCCGTGTTGAAGGCCGTATATTAACCTAAATTTGTTTACTTTTCAAGTTGAAATTGTTATCTGGAGGGAGAGTTTTTCTCATTGGCACTCAAACCACATCCTCCGCCAAGGCTCCGTGTTGAAGGCCGTATATTGACCTTAATTTGTTTACTTTTTTGAAATTGTTATCTGGATGGAGAGTTTTTCTCATTGGCACTCAAACCACATCTGCCGCCAAGGCTCCGTGTTGAAGGCCTTATATTGACCTAAATTTGTTTACTTTTTTGAAATTGTTATCTGGATTGAGAGTTTTTCTCATTGGCACTCAAACCACATCTTCCGCCAAGGCTCCGTGTTAAAGGCCGTATATTGACCTAAATTTGTTTACTTTTTTGAAATTGTTATCTGGATGGAGAGTTGTCTCATTGGCACTCAAACCACATCTTCCACCAAGGCTCCGTGTTGAAGGCCGTATATTGACCTAAATTTGTTTACTTTTTTTAAATTGTTATCTGGATGGAGAGTTGTCTCATTGGCACTCACACCACATCTTCGTTTATCTATTTATCATTTGATTTTGCCATTTGATTAGTGACTCTCCGTTTTGAATTTTCCTAGAAGTTCAGTATTTTTTGTTATTTTTCTTTTTGTCACAAGTTTTGAAGGCCTAGTGTTAACCTCTAGATATATTTCTGTTTAACTTGGGTTATTTTTTTGCTACTAGTACTACTTCAATGACATTCACCGAACATCTGATTCCTCTCCTTTAATTACATAATCTTATTTCCTAGCAGCAATTATAAATTGAATGCATGTAATATATTTGAACCAAATAAAAACAAAATGCATGTATATAACATGTCCGGGTCCTACTGAAAAGCGCCCCGGGGCGTCCGGGAAAAAGAAAGAGCGCCCGGGGAAAAGAAAATCCGCCCGGATAAGGAAAATTAGCGCCCGGAGAAGAAAATTAGCGCCAGGGAGAAAAATAATAATAAAATTATAACGATATATTTTGTTATTTAAAAATAATCGGTGCCTGAGATCTAATATTTTCGCAAATGCATGCATGTGAACAGGCTTTTTTTTAATACAGATGCTGATATAGGTTTATTATATCTTTTTATAAAACTAAAACTGTTTCAATGGCTATGCTTATCAGGGTTTTAATGCTTAGACTCAAATTTAAACCTAACACCTGCTTGTTACTCCCTTGTTTTAACTACGGTACATGTATTGTACTGCTTTTTTTGCTGATTTATTATGTGTACCTTTTTTAATTTTGATTAAATTAATATTTATCTGTGAAATTTAAGGTGACATACATTTTTCATTTTGTTATCGTTTTTGAAAAACATGTCTTCAATTTTTTTGATGTCTTACATTTTAGAAATCTTCCGCATACACTGTGATCCATTATTATTAGTCTTTCGAAACAGTATTCATATATTATTGTTAAAATTGAAATAGTCATACCCAAAGGGCCAAGTGAGCTTTTCTCATCACATTGCGTCCGTCGTCCGTCGTCCGTCGTCGTCCTGCGTCCGTCGTCGTTAACTTTTACAAAAATCTTCTCCTCTGAAACTACTGGGCCAAATTAAACCAAACTTGGCCACAATCATCTTTGGGGTATCTAGTTTAAAAAATGTGTCCGGTGACCCGGTCAACCAACCAAGACGGCCGCCATGGCTAAAAATGGAACATAATATAATAACAAAGATATCCATTAAGGATCATTAGTATAAAAAAAAGTCAATAAGGTTAGAATTAGGCTAGTTCGACCATAGATTTTCAGGTCCCTTCAGGTCTTTTCATTTCCCCGTTCAGTTCCAACTTCTGGGATCAAAAACTTGTTTTTTATTTAATTTTTAGCTCACCTGGCCCAAAGGGCCAAGTGAGCTTTTCCAATCACTTTGCGTCCGTCGTCCGTCGTCGTCCGTCGTCGTTGTTAACTTTTACAAAAATCTTCTCCTCTGAAACTACAGGGCCAATTTGAACCACACTTGTCCACAATCATCATTGGGGTATCTAGCTTAAAAAATGTGTCCGGTGACCCGGCCAACCAACCAAGATGGCCACCATGGCTAAAAATAGAACATAGGGGTAAAATGCAGTTTTTGGCTTATAACTCAAAAACCAAAGCATTAAGAGCAAATCTGACATGGGATAAAACTGTTTATCAGGTGAAGATCTATCTGCCCTGCAATTTTCAGATGAATCAGACATTCCGTTAATGGGTTGCTGCCCCTGAATTGGTAATTTTAAAGAAATTTTGCTGTTTTTGGTTATTATCTTGAATATTATTATAGATAGAGATAAACTGTAAACAGCAATAATGTTCAGCAAAGTAAGATTTACAAATAAGTCAAGTGACCAAAATGGTCAGTTGACCCCTTTAGGAGTAATTGTCCTTTATTGTCAATTTTTAACCATTTTTCGTAAATCTTGGTTATCATTTACAAAAATCTTCTCCTCTGAAACTACTGGGCCAAATTAATCCAAACTTGGCCACAATCATCTTTGGGGTATCTACTTTAAAAATGTGTACGGTGACCCGGTCATCAAATCAAGATGGCCGCCACAGCTAAAAATAGAACATAGAGGTAACATGCAGTTTTTGGCTTATAACTCAAAAACCAAAGCATTTAGAGCATATCTGAAACGGGTAAAATTGTTTATCAGGTCAACATCTATCTGCCCTGAAATTTTCAGATGAATCGGACATTCCGTTAATGGGTTGCTGCTCCTGAATTGGTAATTTTAAGGAAATTTTGCTGTTTTTGGTTTTTATCTTGAATATTATTATAGATAGAGATAAACTGTAAACAGCAATAATGTTCAGCAAAGTAAGATTTACAAATAAGTCAAGTGACCAAAATGGTCAGTTGACCCCTTTAGGAGTTATTGTCCTTTATAGTCAATTTTTAACCATTTTTCGTAAATCTTGGTTATCATTTACAAAAATCTTTTCCTCTGAAACTACTGGGCCAAATTAATCCAAACTTGACCACAATCATCTTTGGGGTATCTACTTTAAAAATGTGTACGGTGACCCGGCCATCAAATCAAGATGGCCGCCACAGCTAAAAATAGAACATAGGGGTAAAATGCAGTTTTTGGCTTATAACTCAAAAACCAAAGCATTTAGAGCAAATCTGAAAATGGTTAAAATGTTTATCAGGTCAACATCTATCTGCCCTGAAATTTTCAGATGAATCACACAACCTGTTGTTGGGTTGCTGTCCCTGAATCGGTAATTTTAAGGAAATTTTTCTTATTTTGGTTATTATCTTAAATATTATTATAGATAGAGATAAACTGTAAACAGCAATAATGTTCAGCAAAGTAAGATTTACAAATAAGTCAAATGACCGAAATGGTCAATTGATCCCTAAGGAGTTATTGTCCTTTATAGTCAATTTTTAACAATTTTCATAAAATTTGTAAATTTTTATTAACATTTCCACTTACACTTCTGGGCCAAGTTCATTATAGATAGAGATAATTGTAAGCAGCAAGACTGTTTAGTAAAGTAAGATGTACAAAACACAATTTTGTCATGAATCCATGCATCTGCTTATTCACATAGACCAAGGTGAGCGACACAGGCTCTTTAGAGTCTCTAGTTTTTAATTTTAATGAAAAAGGGATTACAATTAATTAAATTCCAATTTGAAGCAATTCCATCCAATAATAAAAAAGTTATTGCAATTTGAATAATTTTATTCGTATGTTTGCAGGTCTTTTCAGGTCCACTCCCAGGTCTTTAGTGTAACCCTCTTTTCTATCGTTTTCTAGCAAAGGGGAATAATCAACATTTTCTTTTCCCGCCTTTTCATCTTCTGGATGCTGAGACTTTGAAAATGAGAATAGCATGGATTTGTTTCCTTATGTGTTAGTGAAGTTGTATAAAATGTCAAAAATTTCAAACAGTTACACAGTTGAAAAATTCACACAAACTAATGATCCTGATTCCATAAGATGTAGACAATACAAGGGATAATAAAAATTATGAAATACACAACATTACAAACATATCCTCGTGTATTGTATTTTCGACCTACTAACATATTTTTCCAAATTTCCCTGTTATATGTTTGAACATAGACATACCTAATATTTTTAGAGTTGCTAGTATACTTGTGCATAAAATGATTGTATCGGAAATATATTTCGATCTTTTATTTTTTTTTTATTTGAGTTCATTAGATCAATGGCACCTTTGTTGACAAAAACAAGCGTCTTGTGTTTTCGACCTATCTAAAAAACGGGTCAAAAGTCGGAAACGACATGCCATACATATCCGGAATTGGTTTTAAATTTGATACCAAAGTTTATATCAAAGTGTTAGAGGCGATCAAACTTATGACATAAAGAATTAAATGGTTAAATATACAACTATAAGATATAAAATATTATTTTTATGTCTTTTTTGGACAATTTGTACACATTTCATAATGAGGCACTTTGAAGCCTTTTATGGTCTTGTATATATTCATGTTTTTGTTAAATACTTTGGTTAATCCACTGGTGAAGTGAGGTTGGTGAGTATTGTCTGTATTGTCTGTAATTTCCACTGACACTGGTTTTTTTCTGTAAACAAAATTTAACTGATATTTTATATTTTCGGTAAAAAGCTGTAAGGAGCATGCATATTTCCGTAATCAAATTAACTTTAAGTATTGAAACTAACAACCTGACAGTCATGTGACTTAATGACCTTGGAGTTAACTTTGCATGCAAAAAGACCTCTGCCATAAGTTAAGAAAATTCGATTATTTTAGACCGATTCTTTTGGAAGGTAAAACTAGCATTAGTGAAAAGGGTACAAAAATGTGATATCAAATAAAAAAACGTAAATACTAAATATAATAACTTTATTTGAAAAATCTTCACCACACTTGGTATCATTTGCTATTGTTACTAAGTATAGCAGCAGAATATGACGTCATGCGGGCATGCGCAGCATATGGGAAGTGAAAGTAGAATTAGGTCAAAAAGTCAGACAGTCGAAAACACAATACGAGACGATATATTAATTTTTAGTCCAAATAATTATGACGTCTTGAAAGGCTATTATAATTTTTTTCTTTGACGCCTTAGTCAAAGAAAAAAATTATGATAGCCTTTCAAGACATCATAATTATTTGGACTAATTAATTTTAAACAATATTATTCCATTTCTATAACATAAAGATAGACACTGACAGTGTTGGATTCAGAACTTTTCATAAAAGAGGGGCGCTCCAGTCATGCTTCATGCAGTGATTCTCTAGATAATCAAATTTTTTCCACCAAAAAGGGGGTGAGGTACCAGCCCTGGATCTGCCTATGATAGATCTTCTACTACTATATTTTACTGACCACCTATAACGTTGAAGTTTGTGTTACTTGTGCTGCACATTGCTTTGTGGTGACATTTATACAGTGAAAAATTTAAACATTTTATGATTTTTAAAAACAAAAATTGATTATAACATTTTTACATAGTGCCAGTGGAAGTGCATATTTTTCTTTTATTTATTGATATATTTTTATATAAAGATAAATAGAGATTCTTACATAGTTACTCGTGGATTATCGTTTTATCCAATCGAGATAGTTAAATTATCAATTTCAAAGTCTGAGCCGCCTCATAAAATCCGATAATCCACGAGTAACTATGTAAGAATCTGTTTCTCTAATGATTAAAAAGACATTTTCATTTTTTGTTAACCAAAAATCCCCTTAGAGTGCCTTTCACATTGCACAAAGATGTCAATTTCATTAACACCTGTTTCATATTTTGATTAATCCTCTTAGCTAAAAAGGTCATGACCCTTAAAATCATCCAATGATCTTTTGAGATCACCAGCAACCACACGTTGATTAAATTTTTTTATACAATGGGTTAGGAAAGGGATAAATTTCCATAGAATTAGAGAAAACTAATTACACATGATGAAGTTATTGGGTGTAGGTTGATTTGACTGTTTTAAACGACTCTACAGTATAGAGTCACTCATAAAAATACTCAGAGGAAGGCTAACTTTGTCAAAATGCTCATGGGTGTTTTGCGTGCAAGATGGCTCTTTTTATTATAGTCCTAAAAATATTTTCATTTCCCAAATTACAGAGCCTTTAATGGCATAAAGGGCATAAGATCAGAAACAATATATTTTCAAATGTCACTGATTAAATGAGTATGGCAATTGAAATTAGCCCAGTCCTTTAATTCCACCTTCTGGTAAAATTGATAATGAACTGTCACTTAATAATAATAGATTTAGTGACCACTTTACATTTAATATATCCAAGTAAACTTGAAATTAAAGATTATACCAACAGATAAATCTGCTTCATATTTCTAGAAATGACTACTGATGGTAGGGTTAATTCAAAATTTATGACAAACACAACGATTTAAAAAAAAATTCCAGGCCTCTACAATAACTTTTTTTTCAAATGTCCTGTAGCACAAGTACATACCAAAAAAAAAAAAAAAAAAAATCTATTAAAAATAACCTTTTTACATGTTTAGATTAAAGGAGCAAAACAAATTCAACAATATAACATAATTTGATGTATTTCTTTTGAAATACTTTTCATAAATATGAGTCAAATACAACTGTGAAACTAGTCATATCATAGGAGTTAGGTTCTAGTTTTCATCAATGCTAGTCTCACCAGACTCTAAACATGAGGCACCATCTGATAGGCCTGTACACTCATTGGATTTGTATTCTGTTTTGTTTTTTAAGTTGAAAAAAGATTATTCAAATGCAATCAATAAAAAGAAGATAAGCCATCATAAGGTCTGATTGCCAATGAGACAACTCTCTGCAAGAGACCAAATGCCACAGAAATTAACAACTATAGGTCACCATATTGCAAGTATTGTTTATTCTACTATAAAATAGGTAATTGGGTATTGATAAGATACTAGTATGATTGACAACTGACAAGGTAGCATACATGTGATTCTTCCGGCGGGAGTCAAAATCTCCTGCTTTTCAGACCCTCTTCCGTCCCTCCTGTAAAAATTTGAAATCTTCCGCTTTTTGAAATCAAACCCTCGAAAAAATTTTGCACAGAAGTTTGCCTGTAAGAGGACCAAGACAACCCACATCATCACACATTAGCACCACACTGGGACAGTAAAGTAAATGACATGTGTCGTTCTGAGAAATTCACAGTAATGATAGATGAGTCAAATGACAAAGGTGACAACAAGAAACTCAACATCCTTGTACGTGTATACAACCAGACTTTACGTATAGTGTCCACTCAGTTCTTTGGCATCCCAACCTGCAACATTGGAACCAGCTCATCAATATTCAACTGCCTGAATCAGGTATTCATGTAAGTACATTTTCTTCATTTCTAAAGTTTATTAAAATAATGTGGGTATACATCAGTGAGACAGCAAACCATGTACAAAAATAATTAAGAGACATCAAAAAGGCATATTACAGTCTGAAAATTGTATCCTGTTTAGAAATATTTAGTTTAAAAATATTTTTGTTTATTAAATAACTAAATGAAACTTAAAGAGTTGAACAAAATTTAACATAATAACATTTATTTGTAAGTGATCAAGATATTAATCTTTTTCAGTGATAGAGACATTCCTTGGGCCAACTGCATTGGATTCTCATCTGACAACTGCAATGTGATGATAGGCAAGAACAACAGTGTCCTGACTCGTATTCAGCAGATGTCACCAAGTGTGTTCAACGTAGGGTGTGTTTGTCACTTAGCCAACCTCTGTGCACAGAAGGCCATCAAGACCCTGCCATTGCCAGTTGATGACTTCTTAGTGGACATCTACTACCATTTCCATCATAGGTATCACATTGTACTTATTATCTCTATAAATGTTTAAAAAAAAATTGTTCAAAATAAATTAATTTTATATACTTGTGGGCTAGTTTTAAAAATGAAAAATAGTATTTCAAATTAAAGAATGTGACATGATTTGTATTAGACAAACGTAATAATTTAATTTAATCAAATATTAAACTGACACAATGGTATTCAAATTTCTTTATTTTTGAATTTTATTTTTTCAGTTCGACCAGACGAGAAATTCACAGTAATGATAGATGAGTCAAATGACAAAGGTGACAACAAGAAACTCAACATCCTTGTACGTGTATACAACCAGACTTTACGTATAGTGTCCACTCAGTTCTTTGGCATCCCAACCTGCAACATTGGAACCAGCTCATCAATATTCAACTGCCTGAATCAGGTATTCATGTAAGTACATTTTCTTCATTTCTAAAGTTTATTAAAATAATGTGGGTATACATCAGTGAGACAGCAAACCATGTACAAAAATAATTAAGAGACATCAAAAAGGCATATTACAGTCTGAAAATTGTATCCTGTTTAGAAATATTTAGTTTAAAAATATTTTTGTTTATTAAATAACTAAATGAAACTTAAAGAGTTGAACAAAATTTAACATAATAACATTTATTTGTAAGTGATCAAGATATTAATCTTTTTCAGTGATAGAGACATTCCTTGGGCCAACTGCATTGGATTCTCATCTGACAACTGCAATGTGATGATAGGCAAGAACAACAGTGTCCTGACTCGTATTCAGCAGATGTCACCAAGTGTGTTCAACGTAGGGTGTGTTTGTCACTTAGCCAACCTCTGTGCACAGAAGGCCATCAAGACCCTGCCATTGCCAGTTGATGACTTCTTAGTGGACATCTACTACCATTTCCATCATAGGTATCACATTGTACTTATTATCTCTATAAATGTTTAAAAAAAAATTGTTCAAAATAAATTAATTTTATATACTTGTGGGCTAGTTTTAAAAATGAAAAATAGTATTTCAAATTAAAGAATGTGACATGATTTGTATTAGACAAACGTAATAATTTAATTTAATCAAATATTAAACTGACACAATGGTATTCAAATTTCTTTATTTTTGAATTTTATTTTTTCAGTTCGACCAGACGAGAGAATTACAAGCAGTTCCAAGAGTTCACAGAGACTGACCCAATGAAGATCATCAAGCACTGCAGTACCAGGTGGTTGTCTTTAGAGAGGTGCGTTCAGCGTACCCTACAGCAGTGGCCAGCTTTGAAGAGTTACTTTCAGAGCCATGCAGAATGTGAGAAGCCAGGTCTTATCAACAGATGAATGCAGCACTTCACCAGTGACCAGATGTGGCTGTACTTTGCCTTCCTAGAGTTTGTCATGCCTATCCTGAATGACCTCAACGTGATGTTTCAGGTATTTTATTCTGATAATATGTAAATTTTAAGTATAAAAAAGAAGATGTGGTATGATTGCCAATGAGACAACTATCCACAAAAGACCAAAATGACACAAACATTAATAATTTGAATATTTTAAATTAAAAAATGTGAGGTATAATTCAATGAGACAGCAACCCAAAGACAATATATTTCAACATAGTCTTCAACAGTTTACAGATGTCTAAACAATATTTCAATATATATAAACTATTCTTAGTCGGTACAAATTGTGAATGTTTCATCAATTTTTATTAATAAATATTTTAATTTGTAGGCTGGTGAGTCCATGATTGGTTACTTACACACAGAAATGGTGAGACTCCTTCGCAAGATGATGGGTAAATTTGTCACTACTAGGACCATTACAGCACATTCAGACATCACAAAGGTAGACTTCAGGTGTAAAGACAACCAACACGACAACACCAGAATTGCAGTTGGTATGAAAGTTAGAGAGTTCCTAAGTGACAATGAGGACCTAGCACCACAGACAGTCAGCAACTTTTTCAGGTATGTTTATTATGTGTTAACAAAGAAAAAATAATCTAGGGTATATGTTCATGAGATAGTCCACAGAGAATATATACAATAGATCAAAGGAAGAGAAAATAATCCCATCAGAAGTAATTGTTCATTAGTTTCCATTTCAATTTACACAGAGTATACTTGCTTAAGGTGATTATCAAGTTTTGTACATTTTAATAAATGTTTTATTTCTATTTCAGTACAGTCAGGGAGTTCTATTGCACCATGACTGAAACCATGATAAAGAAGTTCCCATTCCAAAACAAGGTCCTCAGAGGCATCAGTTTTCTGAATCCACTCAGCAAAGACAAGTTATCTCCAGATGAAGGTGAGTTTTTTGTTAGTCTAGTAAGTCAAAACTGTCACAAGATAAAACTGAGTGCTTGTTACAAACATAAAATTGTGGGGAATATGTCAATGATACTGAACTGCCTATGGCTTAAAGAGAAGATATAATATTACATAGCACAACATTTATTGTTTGAATTATGATTGATCATTTAACTGTTTAAACTTTGTACTTATTATTTTTTTATTTTTTTCAGTTGTCAGCTTGTCTGATAGGTTCCTCACCTATACCCAGCAAGAGACCAGTCAACTTGAAGATTAAGCTGCTGAGTATATTCTTACTCCTCTGTCTGACTTACCAGCATTTGACCAAGACGAGCCTTCACTCAACCAGTTCTGGACCTCTATTGGCAACCTGAAGCTACCAAGTGGTAAGCAACAGTTTCATCACCTGTTTGCACTCAGCAAAGTTGTTCTAGCCCTGCCACACTCCAATGCTGACACAGAAAGAACTTTTTCCATGCTTAAGAAGATCCAGTCTGACCCAAGAGACAACCTAGCTGATAAGACCATCCACAGTCTACTTAGTGTAAAGATAAACAACCCAACAGACTGTCATCAGTATAAACCAGAACCAGAACTTGTTAAAGCAGCAAAGTCAGCTTGTGCCTTATACAAACAGTCTCTTTCTTAAATTGTGTTTGAACAATGATTAGTGCTCTTGTAAATGTAAAAACTGTGCTATGGTTATTTAAAGTATGATCTCTTATGACATTTAAACAAGTTTGCTTTTGTTTGAAATTTTATATTGTTTTGTTATTATAACTTGTTATAACATATCTTAATATATATGATGAATAAAAAAATAAAAACCACTTATCTTCTATTATTATCAAGTAAAAATGGCTATACAGGTGTTTAAATGTATAGAACCATTCTTCTTTATACAAAAAAAGATGATATGCAGTTTCAACACACACACAAAAAATTGTGCACGACGAAAAAAGAGTCGATAAAAAATCTCCAGTTATGAGACCAAAACTCCAGCTGAAAATTTCCAAATCTCCAGTTATGGCTTGACAACTCTGTCACATGTCTGAGGTAGACCTTTAATTACAATGCTCCACCTCTTTAACTGTCAATCTAATTGATCACATCACTTATCAACCTCAGTCTATCATAATTATACAATGAAATATACATCTTAATATACAAATATTTGACCTCATAATTGAATACACAAATGTATATATAAGATGTTACGTATATAAAGGATGATAGATTTGTTTATTGCCTATTACTTTTTATCTACATTACATAAAGTGATTCTGTAAATAACATCTGAAAGATAAATGATTAACAAGATCTTGAAAAAATGAAATATGAATATAAATATGAATATACAAAAGGTATTCAAGTAAGGCCTATAATAGACTTGATACATTTCCAATAATCGTCTGTAATTAATCAACAATTTAGATTATTTACACTTTTTTTTCATCAGGAACTGGCTTGAAACAGTTTTAAAACTTTAAAACTTTTTTAATTATAACAAACCATTGTTTATTAGTTTATTTCCCATCAATTCTTTGAATTTTTAATAGAAGTGAAAATATATATTTTTGCAATCAAGAAAGAATCCACATTTCAATAAAATGAGTTTTTTAATTTGTTTACGTTGAAGAAGTACATTTTCAATGCCCTTGGTTGAAAAATACTTTAAAAATTGATCAAAAGGCACTCACAACTTTTAATCTTCAATGTCATATAACCTCTGTTTCAACTTACAAAATGCCCTAAAACAACATTTGAGATTATTTTTGTTGACACTTTAAAGTTCTTAGCTATTGGTCTAGATTGCATATCTTACAATGATAGTCATGATAGTTGGTAACATTTACTTGAAGAATTTATTATTTGCAATTTTTTTATATTTTTTTTTAAACATGTTCAGAACAGGCAACATTCTTTGGATGAGATATAAACTGCAGTTTAAATAAAATCGTGCAAATTAAGAGACCCATATTATATCATTTGAGCTCATTTTATCCTCATACTGGAAAAGCATGTTTCCTACTAAAGACCTGCTGTTAATGCAATTTTCAGCAATAGTGCTTTATTAATGTTCATTTTTTCCCCACCGTAAATTAATATGAAATTATTCAAACTACTCTTCTAACCTTTCCATAAGTGATATCTGTCACTGTGATTTTCCCAGCTGTGGAAGTTTTTTTCCTTAAAATTTCATGGTTTCATCTTACAGATTATGTATTAAAATTCTGCTGTTCGAGATCAAAATTTCAGTTATGAGGTGTTAAAATTAGTGGGGGGTTATTGAAATAATGATACTTAAAGAGGTGATTTTTTGGAAGGAAATTGAGGTATGTTACTTAAACAAGTGATTATTATCCTAGATTCATTAAAGGTCATCACCTGACATGACCTGCCATCCTATCTAGACACTGATCCAGAGGTGGGGTTCCGGAGGTTAGAACCCCCCTTTTTAGGACGATCAATGCATTTGAATGGGGACATGTAATTGGAATCCCCCTGTGTCCTGGGTTTGGAACACCCCCTCCATCAACACAGATGTTGGATCTGATAATTTCAGCAACAGAATTAGTTCCTGGATCATTGATATTTTACATTTAAAGCTATAATACCATTAAATCACTCAGTCTAGTGATTTGTACTAAGGCCAAAAAAAAATATATGTCTGTTTCCTGTTTCCCAACCAACCCTGACTCAAACTTCCGACCCTAGATCTTTCATTCAAATCTGGAAAAAAATTGTTTTCGTCCAGAAAAGATGTTTCCGGTCCGATCCAGATCTGTATTTTACTATGCCCAAACAATAAAATGGCTGCTCCCAGCACAAATGTGCTTCAATTAAGGTTTAAAAAATGTCGGCACTGGGAGGATTATTCAATTAAAGCTTCTTTAAAGGGATTAAATCATTTTGGGGTACAGGACCCTAACCAAACATGACATTTAACTGAATACAAATCTGACAGGGAATGCAAAAATTAAAAAGACCAAAAACCAAAAAAAACGACCTACCGACCCTGATTTATTTGCCTTGGCAGCAGGAAACAGACATATATATTTTTTTTGGCCTAATTAAATAGGTGATTATTAATGAAAGACAACCTTACTTCCAACCTTTATTGACATAATATTACTTAAATCAGTGATTTAGAAAATCTTCATTTAAGCAAGTCCCCTGACTGGTAATTCATAGACTACCTGTGTTAAAATAAAAAAATGTCACAACAGACGCAGGCATAGCTAAGGAATTGTAAAATATAAACATCATAAGATGGTGTCAAAGGAACATCATCAAAAAATGGAAAATTAATTAAATTTGATGTAATTCATAATTTTTAAACTTTTGCAAAATAAGGGGAGATAACCTAGATAAATAAAATTGAGAATGGAAATGGGGAATGTGTCAAAGAGACAACAACCCGACCAAATAAAAAAACAACAGCAGAAGGTAAAGTAGTTTCATAATAGAAAGTGTTTGGAATTTACCTATTTTTATTTGTAACAAGAAAACATGTTTGGCAACCCATTTTAATTTTTTTTCATTTTCTTATCAGAAAGCATGATACCAAGAGCTATATTATCACACAAAATTTGATTTTCCATGCATAGTCTATACATAATCTGTAACATTTAGTTTTTATATCTTTTTGATTATTGTAGCATTACTGTGTAGGTGTACAGGTCAGAACTGCACTGTAACTTTGATGGCATCAGGAGTGGCTGATACTATACATTCTATATGTAAATACTTGTTGTGGGAAGCTGTCAATATCACTACTTCCATCAAGTCAGACTGTTCACTGAACAATATACAGTACGACTGGACAGTTTATCTGCGTTTTTATAATGATCAAGATCAACATGATCCAGCGTTTTATAGCAGTTTGCTCAGTTTGGAATCTGTTAATAAGACTCGACCAACTCTCTTCTTTGCCAGACATGAACTAAGGAAAGAAAAGAAAGGAATTTATGCTGTGAATCTTGGTGTAATTGCTTATCTGGGAAGTACTTTAATTCAACCAAAAGTAATGGTATGTTTTAGATGAAAGTTGATTTATTCTTTTTAGTACTGGAAATCATAACAGTCAGGTGTAATGGCCGGTAATTATTGAGTATGTGTATTTGACACATCAACATATGTAGCTACTGTAAATTCAGAAATTATTGCAATGTTTTTATTATTGCTAAAAGTGCAACGGATATACATGTATTCACAAAAATAAAAACTTTTGTATATGAATTAAACAGGATTTTTCTCAATTTTGCAAAACTTAAAATCCCATTTGAGTCTAAATTGACAAAATTGCAATAATAAATGCACGCAATAATTTCTGAATTTACAGTATTGAATATGCATGAATTGATAGGAAAGAACAACATATGAAGCTAAACACTGGGAGTTGAGTTGTAAACTTGTAGCATAATTGTATACAGATATATAGTTTAGATTATATTTCTGATTTTGTGCGCATTTAGAGTTTAATCAAAATTCTCCAATGTACTGCTCTTGTCAACCGAGTCTTGTATATTCTATAAAATTTAACCATTTGAATCTTTTCACATGACAAAGGAAGACAATAATTATAGATAATAATTTATTAAGAAATATTTCCTTTTAAGATCACCTGACCTGACGGGCCAAGTGAGCTTTTCCTGTCACTTTGCGCCCGGCGTCGGTCATCATCATCGTCATCCGTCAACTTGAACTTTTTTCAAAAATCTTCTCCTCTGAAACTACTGGGCCAAATTAAACCAAACTTAACACAATCATCATTGGGGTATCTAGTTTAAAAATGTGTCCTGTGACCCAGCCAACCAACCAAGATGGCCACCATGGCTAAAAATAGAACAAATGGGGTAAAATGCAGCTGTTGGCTTATAACTCAAAAACAAAAGCTTTTAGAGCAAATCTGACAGTGGGTAAATTCGTTTATCAGGTCAAGATCTATCTGCTCTTAACTTTTCAGATGATTTGGACAACCTGTTATTGGGTTGCTGCCCCTGAATTGGTAATTTTAAGGAAATTTTGCTGTTTTTGGTTATTATCTTGTATATTATTATAGATAGAGATAAACTGTTAACAGCAATAATGTTCAGCAAAGTAAGATTTACAAATAAGTCAACATGACCAAAATGGTCAATTGACCCCCTAAGGAGTTATTGTCCTTAATAGTAAATTTTTAACAATTTTCATTAAATTTGTAAACTTTTACTAACATTTTCCACTGAAACTACTGTGCCAAGTTCATTATAGATAGAGATAATTGTGAGCAGCAAGAATGTTCAGTTAAGTGAGATGTACAAACACATCACCATTACCAAAACACAATTTTGTCCTGAATCCATCTGTTTTGTTTTATATTCACATAGACCAAGGGTAGCGACATGTTTTTTTTTATTAAAAAACGAAATCTTCTTGTCTGCAAATTGTCAATTCGTAACTAAATTTAAATCAAGGTCCATTTCCTGTCAGAAAAACATTGAAATATCCGATTGTGCATGGTTTAGAACAAAATTACCTGAAAATTCTTATTGATTTGTCTATATAGTTCTTTTATTTGATATTTGATTACATGATAAAATTAACATTAAACACATAGGGAAGAGTTTGGTATTTTGAAATAATATTACAAACATAGGCGTTTTCAGGGGGGGCCCAAGCCCCCCCTTTCATGGGAAAAATTTGGTTGATTACATAGGGAATCACTGAAGCATGACTGGACCGGGCCCTAGGTCAAAGGTCAAGGTCAAAAACTTTGGTTTCAGTTGACAACCCTGTGTCCTGTGGTGAAGATCGTGTCCGCTCCATATCTAGATAACCGTTATGATTTCAAAGTTTATACTTGACATCCATTTTAACCACCACCAGAGGGTGTGTCATGATGTACATTTATTTTGTATGTACAACTTCCTAGGTCAAAGGTCAAGGTAAAAAAAACTTTGGTTTCAGTTGACAACCCTGTGTCCTGTGGTGAAGATGGTGTCCGCTCTATATCTTGAGAACCGTTATGATTTCAAATATTATACTTAACATCCATTTTAACCAACACCAGAGGGTGTGTCATGATGTATGTACAACTTCCTAGGTCAAAGGTCTGTCTGTCTGTTGGTCTGTCCATCGCTAACAAATTTGATCCACACTATAGTTTGAGAGGACAGCTGTTATTATTTCATACTTTATACCTGATAAACATTTTCAACTTAACATATTACCTTGTAAACATCAAAAGAATGCTGATCCAATTCCATCATCAGGTGGAGTCCTCCTTCCTTGGCTGTTTCGGCGCTATTCCACAACAACCTCCAGAGGTGCGCCGGCTCAGGTGATCAATCTGAACCTGGAACTGGATGGCCTACACGGCTCCGATGTCTCACCTGATGTCATTGCTGTTCTTCTGTAACTGAATGCTGTTCTGTATATCTATATCTGTCCATTATCTACACTATAAATGTTCATTGTTCTAACACTTTGTACTTTTCCACACTTCGTCTCTTTTCCTCCAAATCCACTGTGATGCCACTTCTGCTTCTCTACACACTTCTGTAATCAGTTTCTTCCTCTCTGCTCCTACCACTCCCAAGGTCCTAAGTGCCCGCCACATTGACTGTCCTGCAAAGCCCCTGCATCCGACTTCTATTGCCAAACACCACGTCCTCCATCCCCGCTGTTTGCGATCCTCTACTAGCTGCTGATATTTTGCCATCCTTCTTTCATAAGCTTCCTCTATTCTGTCTTCCCATGGGACTGTCAGTTCCAGCAAGACCGCCTGCCTAGTTCCCTGTGACCAAATGACTATATCTGGTCTTAGCGATGTTGCTGCTATTTCTGCTGGGAAACTCATGCGTCGATGTATGTCTGCTGTCATCTGCCAGTCTGATGCTGTTCCAAGTATCCCTAAACCTTCTGCCTGGTTGTCTTTCTTTTCTCCAGCCCTCACAAAATTTACAAATGTGATGTTCTTCTGAATCTTTCTCTTCTTTCTCCTGGTGGTATCCAACTTTGCTGCTATTGTTTTCAATACACTGTCATGCCTCCATGTATACCAATGCGACTGGACATGCTGACAACACATGCTGTAGAGATGCTGGTTTGTCTTTGCATAAGGTGCATGTTGGGTCTTCTATCAACCCCAAGGTATAGAGGTTTGATGGGCTTGGTAAAACATCATACACTGATCTTAGGAGAAAACTCAATCTGTATCCCTCCATACTCCAAATCTCGCTCCAGGTCAAATCCCTGCTTCTAGCTCCTTGCCAATTCAACCAACTACCCTGCTGTTTCATTCCAACTGCCTTAACATTCCTACTCTCTTCTTCCATCTGTCGTATTTCCTGTTGCACCAGTTCCCTCCGTCCCTTCTCATTTGCTGTATCCAACCTTGGTTTTGTTGTCATACCAAATCCCTGTCTACCAACTGCTGTTACACCAACGATGACACTGTGCTTTAGTCTGGTCTCAGCTTCCTTAACTGCTTCCTCTGCTTTCCATTTCCTTCATGTCCTGATCTTTACTTTGGCTCCTCTCACTTTAGCATCTTTGCTGTCTCTCAACGTCATAACCTGTCTTGTCTTTGTAACTTTATACTCTTCTGTCAATGCCTTCATTGGTAATTGTAGCTTTGTTCCTGTGCTGTACAATCCAATGCTGCTGAAACTTCTTGGCACACCCAACCATCTTCTTAGGCACTGTCCTTTCCTACGCTGTAAATAATGGACGTCATTGCTGTTATCTTTCTGTCTACACTGCCTGCTAATGTTACCTCTAAGATGTTTTCCAAATCTTCATCAAGCGCTTTCCAAGCTGCTTTGTCTGCATTCGTTGGCCATTTGATCTTCTCTTTGCGTGGCTCATTCTCTTCTCTACAGGTTGTTGGTTCTATCCTGTCTTCTCTATGGACTGTTGTTTCTATCCCGTCTTCTCTATGGACTGTTGGTTCTATCCTCTCTATCTCTTCTGCCTCGTCAAGTTGTTCTACCTCTGTAGGCTGTTCCTCTTGCTCATCCTCACCCTGGGTCACAGGGAGGCTATCATCACTGTGGTTTGCTTCCTGGATGGTCTCCTCCTCCGTCTGACCAGATCTCTGTGCGTTGATTGCCAGAATGGGGTTGCACACATTTCATTCTACTTTGATGGATCTTCAAACCTCTAGAATTCTTACAGACTTTACCACAAAAACATTTACATCCGTTGTTCTGGTTTGTTGTCCTTGTCGGTTCCATAGTCGTTTCCTGGTCCTGTCCTATGGGCTGTTCATCCTCCCTCGCTCTCGCACAGCCCTGAGGGTGTCTTAGTATATATCATTCCATAGCGTGTAAAATGGGTTCCCCTTCACAGGAGATGCACTTTGACTTGCCAAGCCTAATGCCCCGGTTACCAGTCTCTCCTGGCTGCCTCCTGTCTCTCCAGGTTGCCACTGTTCTCTTCACAGTCGTCAACCAGACTTTCCTGGTGGTCACTGGGTTTCCAGAAGTATCTATAATACTAAAATTACGAGGTCCAATTTGTCAGCCGTCATCGGGTAAAAACGACAAATCAAAGAATTCAACTCTATATATAACTTATATAGGACAATGGTGTAGATTATAAATTACACCACTCCACACCCTTTTGTTTTCCACCTAATTAATATTGCCAATAATTAACAAGTTCCGGGTCGAATCCGACACCGATACCAATAGTATATTCACCTGTTAGCTATTACCTTATCTGTACGTTCCGCATTTGACAGGCGAACCACCAAACGGTGTATTTAGGATTTTGCTATATACATGGGTCATAATCAAAGGCTGACACTACTAAATTCAATCATTGTCAAATTGTTCCCTTTTGTAGTTTTATTCAGCAATCAGCAAGACTTTCTAAGATAACTAATATAGGATAATGCTGTTGATTAAAAATACTCCATTCCTGGATAGCCAGGACCTTTTGTTTTCCAAATAATTAATATTACCAATAATTGATAAGTTCCAGGTCGACGGGTTCATACAGAAAGATTTGAAAGCAGAGAAAACTTTGTATCTTATAATCGACATGACTTTATCAGATGACAATACTAATTACTAAAATAAGGCTTAATGAGGCATAGTTATATACTTTAATTCAGTCACGGACCCGCGATATCACGGGTGTGTACTTGTAATATATATTAACAAACACCAGAGAATGTGTCATAATGTATGCATCCTAGGTCAAAGGTCATTCCGTCGGTCTGTCCATCCATTCCTTGTTCTTAACAAATTGTGTCCGCTCTACCTCTCGAGAACCGTTAATATTTCATACTTTATACTTGGTGGGTCATAATATATTGCAGGCATAATTCTAAAAATATGTGACAAATATCAATTACGGCAACACCTTTAAACATATTGTTCAAACATCAATCCATATATCCAGAAGTCACCTTAGAGTAGTCAACAATGAGTTCACATCATGCAGTCATATCACTATTATACTATGAAAGTAAGTTGAGAATATTTATCAGTTTTAACTTAAAATCTTAGAATAAAATCACACATGAGACTATGTAATAACTTCAAATAATGCTTCATATCACATACCTGCCAACTTTCACGATTAAGGCGTGTACTACACGATTTTGACCCTTTGTCACGATTGCACGATCGTGTTCCTGAAAAACCCTCTAAAACACGATTAGGTGAAAATTTACACGAAAAATATTGTTGTTCCCGATTTTGAACTGTGTCCAATGGAGGAAAATCGTGTTCAGCCAATCAAATTGTGTGTTTCTCAAGATCAAATTAATCAGCCAATCAAAAATGTTTTCTCTCAAGATTGTTTTAACATGCTAGATATTGAACTTGTGTTGTATTCCTCTGTTTGTTGGTCAGAATTGTAAAAACGTGAGCATGGCAAATGATTTTTCAACTGCAAGGAGGTTCTTACACAGAATAAGAATAAAAGCATGGCTGATTGACAAACTTCAATGATGCAGTACTACCATGAATATAATAAATAGTAGTTTATTCACTAACCTATTGACATTACATGTACACTTACTGTAACATAATTTTATTTGTGTAATCAATCATTTAAAGGATAATGTAGTCTTCATTATTTTCCACATGGAACCCCTCCCCCACATCAACATGAGGAACCCCTTAAATGAGGGACAACCCTTAGTTAAGGGGTCACTCTTGTAAAAAATAAAATAGGAACGTGTAGATTTATTATCTTAAAAATGGGAAATTCTGACATTATATTTGGAACAGCTTTTCTAAATGAAGAGTCCTATTATTTTGAATAATAAAGAAGATATAAGGCCAAGAACATTCTTGGACATGTGTTGACCATATAATACCAGATAGACAATGATAGATCATAAGATGTACAGTTCTTTGGGAAAAGTTTCTTCAAATAATATGAATGTGTGCTCATTTGTACTTAAAAAGTGGTTTTTAATGTCCTAACATTGAGGAGGGATCCCTATGTGTTGTAATCAACCTGATAAAAGTCCGTCAACAACTATTTAGTATCCTTACACATGAAAAATAATTCCTGGTCTTACAGCTACATGTTCATATTTTCTGCTGATATAATAACTAGAATCATGCAAATAAACTTAAAAAAAAGGGATGTAAGCTCATCTTACAAATCATGCAAAAATGACACTTTTTCACGCAAAATAGTTGTTGCAAAGAATTTTAAACTTTGAAATTGTTGTCGCGCGTTAAAACCCCCATGGGCATTTTCAAAAGTTGGCAGGTATGATATCAGATTATCCATACAACTTATTTACCCCACGTTATTGACAGCTGGGCCCACAGAGATGGCTCCCATCTCAATGGTATCTAGTTGATTTTAGCCCACTAAAGTAGGTTAAAATGTGGAAACCATGTAGATGGTGTACATGGTACAGGTCACAAATACCACATGGTGCCTATTTTTAAGATTTTAATTCCAAGTTAAAAGTTTTTTTCTTTACTGGATTTAAATAATTTTACATTGCCAATGATTTGGAATAAATTGTATATAACTGGAATTTCAAAACCAAATATAAATACATTTTTTTGGCTAAAACATCAAGATACAATGATTATGGTATCCTGTATCAATAAAGAAAATATGGAAATTTCTGAGTAAATTGTACTAATTGCTTTCAAAACAAGCACATGTTTAGGAGTTTTATAATACTGTTACATTCAAGATGGATTTTAAGAAAAAGTATACTGTTCAGATTATTTTTAGTAGATTTTGCAATAAAATAAAACTGAAAAAATGCTTTCTTATGGTTTCCTGTCGCGTTTAAAAAACCCTTTTAATTTAACATTGAAAATAGATTTTAAATATTAACATGAAGCAAGTTACACTAGTAATGGTGTTCAATTATGTCTTTTGAAATATATTGTGCAAAATAAAGAAAATAAAGATTGGTTTCCTGTTTGGTTTCCTGTCACGTAAATGGTGAATCAATATGTATTAATTTTTTCTCGAAAAACTCAATTGTTCCATTAATACTATTCTAACACCAACACAACCCACAGAATAAAAGTTAAAGTTTTAGAACTAATAAAAGGATACAAAAAGAAACTGAAGGCCAAATTATGGTCCTTATATTTTTAAAGTCGATATCTGATTAGGTGGAGTCTGAGATCTGTGTTCAGCCTTAAATCTGTGTCTGTTTATCAAACTGTGCCTCATTGTGATGTCAATTGATAATGTATGGTCTTTAAATAGTGTGACTGTCCTTTTTAAGCCTTGGCCAAGTGAGCTTTTTTTTTTGCATCTGTCATCTGTCGTCCGTCTTGTTAACTTTTACAAAAATCTTCTCCTCTGAAACTACTGAGCTAAAGTAATCCAAACTTGGCCACAATTATCTTTGCCATAATAAGTTTAAAAAATTGGTCCGGTGATCCAGCCATCCAACCAAGATGGCCGCCACGGCTAAAAATAAAACATAGGGGTAAAATGCAGTTTTGGCTTATAACTCAAAAACCAAAGCATTTAGAACAAATCTGACTGGGTAAAATTGTTCATCAGGGCAAGATCTATCTGCCCTTAAATTTTCAGATAAATCGGACAATCTGTTGTTGGGTTGCTGCCCCTTAATTGGTAATTTTAAGGAAATTTTACTGTCTTTGGTTATTATTTTGAATATTATTATCAATAGAGATAAACTGTAAACAGCAATAATGTACAGCAAAGTAAGATTTACAAATAAGTCAACCTGACCGAAATGGTCAATTGACCCCCTAAGGAGTTATTGCCCCTTGTAGTCAATTTTTAACAATTTTCATAAAATTTATAAAATTTTTACTAATATTTTCCACTGAAACTACTGGGCCAAGATACAGATAATTGTAACAGCAAGAATGTTCAGTAAAGTAAGATGTACAAACGCATCACCATCACCAAAACACAATTTTGTCATGAATCCATCTGCTTCCTCTGTTTAATATTCACATAGACCAAGGTGAGCAACACAGGTTCTGTAGAGCCTCTAGTTTTTATTGCCTTCTATTTCCCCTGGATAGCTGGTTTCACTTTGTATAGGGGTAAATTCAGTAAATAAATATACGTCATCAGGGACCGCCCATTTAGGGGAGAGCTTTCTGTATAACACTGAAGTTATATGCTCTTCTGATTGGCAGATAATGTTTGTAATAAAACTAGAGTTGAAAAAGAATAAAGAATAAATGCTGAATGTACAAAATTTTTTCCCTTCAGGGTTAAATAGTAATGGGGGTCAGTATAGGAATTCAGTGCGAATCTACATTGTTTGATCACGCTGTTGGCGGCAATTTTGAATTATAATACGAAATTTCGTATCTTTTCAATTTGTACGCAGGAGTTCAAATTAGCGGTGGTCCGAGGTCTGCGACCTTCCATTTTTGCAGTCGGACTTTCTACTTGGTTACTAGCTACGCCCGACATGCCCGACGGACCTTGAAAGGAAATAAAAAAATAACTTTCCAAACATTTTTACCAAAGTTTTCTAGTAAACGATCTCAAACTTATTTTCATCATTACTATCCCTGACAGCGATGTTCAATTTGTTCAACTGCTAGATTTATACAGAAAATCGCCGACAAATAATGTGTAAATCCGACTAAAATCGTATCTCACTTCATCTGTCAAAACAACATTGAAAATAAAATGGCTGCCGGGGAAGACAATTACAATATCGGATCCGATTCTGGAAGCGGATAATGGTAATCCCGGGTTTGGCTATCATTAAAAAAAAAATCCAGACAGGTGACACAATACATCTATGCATGGTAAATAAATATAAACACTAGAATTGAAAACCAAAAGATATATGTAAAAGAAAGAAAAAGCAGAAAACATTTTTGTACACAAATTTTTTAATGTCAAAATCCAATACAATGTGACAGCTGGGAACAGTTTATCTAACAATATATATGTTCCTGGTAACAGTATACATTTTCTTTATCAGTGATAAATGTTGGTAATGCATGTTAGATGCTTTTAAAGTTAAACATATTACTGCAATTTCAAGGGGTATTTTTTTCTTCTCAATTTTGATTGGTCATTTAAAATATAGCGGGAAGTTTTTTATATAAAAAAAGATATGGTATGATTGCCAATGAGACAACTGTCCACAAGAGACCAAATTGACAGACATTAACAACTATAGGTCATCGTACTGCCTTCAACAATGAGCAAAGCCCATATCATTACCACATAGTCAGGTATAAAAGGCCCCGATAAGACAATGTGAAACAATTCAAACGAGAAAACCGTAATAGCCTTATTCATATAAAAAACATAACTATGAAACAAATATGTAACACATAAACAAAAGACAACCACTGATTTACAGGCTCCTGACTTTTGACAGACACAAATAGTGCAACTATATATATGATACCTGAATGTAAGCAAATCTTATTATATATAGGTGGAGTCCATTGGGTCACTCTACCTCCTCCTGTTTGATAACTTTGAAACGGATGAGATCCCCACCCCTCGACCATATACATTCATGTAAGAGACTAAATTAATAATCAAATGAAATATAGGGGAAGTCCCCAGGGTCACCCCACCCCGCATGTTTTAGAACTTGGAAACAGTCGAGATCCCCACCTCTAAACCATATTTATTCATGTATGGGACAACATATAATTAATCAAATGAAATATAGGGGGAGTCCCTGGGGATCACCTCATCCCTCCTGTTTGATAACTTAGTAACGGTCGAGATCCCTATCCCTAAAACATATATCTTCATGTAGTGGACAATATAACAAATCAAATGAAATATGTAGAGGGAGTCTCTGGGGATCACCCAACCCCTCCATTTGAGAACTTGGAAACGGTCGAGATCCCCACCCCTCAACCATATATATTTATGTATGGGACAATATAACAAATCAAATGAAATATGTAGAGCCATTGTAGAGGGAGTCCATGGGGATCACCCCACCCTTCCTATTTGAGAACTTGGAAACGGTCGAGATCCCCACCCCTAAACCATATATATTTATGTATAGGACAATATGACAAATCATATGAAATATAGGTGAAGTTCGTGGGCCAATCTCCCCCTTCCGGTTAGAGAATTTGTAAACAGTTGAGATCACCAATCTTAAACCATATATATTCTTGTATGGGACAATATTACAAATCAAAGGAATAATGTGGGGGTCCTAGGGTTATTGTTCATCCTCCTGTTTGAGAACTTGGAAACATTCGAGATCCTCAACCCTAAACCATATTTATTCATGTATGGGACAATATAACTATTCAAATGAAATATGGGGGTTCCTTGGGGGTCACCCCACCCCTCCTGTTTGAGAACTTGGTAACAGTCAAGATCCCCACTCCTTAACCATATATATTCATGTATGGGACAATATAACAAATTATATGAAATATAGATGGAGTTCGTGGGGCCACTCTACCCCTTCCTGTTTGAGAATTTATAATGGTCGAGATCCATAATCTTAAACCATATATATTTATGTATGGGATAATATTACAAATCAAATAAATTATAAGGGGGTCCCTATGGTCACTGTACACCCTCCTGATTGAGAACTTGGAAAAATTCGAGATCCTCACCCCTTAACCATATATACTCATGTATGGGACTATATAACAAATCAAATGAAATATAGGGGAAGTCCCTGTGGTCACCATACCCCTCCTGTTTAAGAACTTGGAAACAGTTGGGATCCCCACCTCTACATAAAATGAAATATAGGGAGAGTCCCTGCAGTCACCCCACCTTTAAATCAAACCATATATATTCATGTATGAGAACTGATCAAATGAAATATAGGGAGAGTCCTTAGGGTGACCCTACCCACTCCTGTTTGATAACTTGGTGTACTGTTGAACACAAACTCAGATTTCTTTCTAGGGAAGCAAGTCTATTCATACTTGTACAAGCTCGTACTAAAGTCAATTTGAACTTCTAACAGTCAACCAATACCAGCCTTAACGAACTGCATCATTGCAAACTTGTACCACTGCAGACTCATGACCATAAAAAAAATATACTTGATATATGTGTTGCTTTTAAAAACTTTGACAAAATATGAATTATTTGCCTCAATGATTGATTATTTAAATGAACATAAATGTACAATATATGATTGTTTAATGTTCATGATGTTTGTTATTATTAATAAATCCAAAAAAAAAAATGAAGCAACAATTATTGTCTTATTATATAAACTTCTGCCAAGTTTGCCTCTGCTTTTTTTACTTAACTGCCCACAGCGCCTTTGGTGCTTTGATTTACTGAATTTACCCCTGTAAACAGGGACCTTTAGCCTGAACCTGGATGACTATGGTAATTGTACACAGGAAATATTTAAGAATAAAACGTTTAACTATATGTCTTAAAAAAAAAAAATCATACATGACTTACAAAGGCCAGAGGCTCCTGTCTTTGTACAGCCAGTTATATTTTTTCCATTCAAGACAAAAGAAATTAAGAAAATAGACTGTTATCAATCTATAAATAGACAAACTTGTTTTGAGTTGCACAGATATTATATTTTTAGACTTATCACCTTAGACCGTCAATTGGTTGTTATTATGAAGACCAAGATGGCAACAATTGTGATTGGATTAAAGACCAAATGAAAGCATTTGGGATTAACACATCATTTAAAGATACAAAGTAAGTTTTCCTTCTGTAACTAAAAATGTTTATATCATACATTCATATGATTTTGGGAAATAGATAATGGCATGGATTTTCTTGGCTGCTTAATTCCTTTTGGTGCAAAGGATATATTTGTCTTGAAAACTTTTTAAAATATAATTTTAATATGCTTGGTCATTACTCTGCAAAAGTTTGTTTCATCAAAATAATTATATACTTATACTAGCTGCGGTATCGTAGCTCTTAGGTCCTTATGTTATTTTTTTACTATTTGCAGACCATAGAGCTACAGATTTTTCCTATTTCAAAACATTTGGAATTGCGACCCAGGTTCAGGTCGCACTTATTTCTCTAAAATGTATTCTTTATAATCCAAAAATCTGTAGCTCTATGGTCTGCAAATAGTAAAAAAATAACATAAGGACCTATTAAGAGCTACGATACTGCAGCTAGGGGTGCAATCAACAATTTTTTCTATGACGTCTTATTTTGAGGAACCATGCTGCGTAAGTGACCCGTAGTGTAGGACTGATTATTTAAGATTCTTGTATAAAACTAGATATCACTGGAATCATAATGTTCTCTAGTTTATAATGAAATAAAAATAATATGTACTTTTAATAGAATAAAAAAGTTTTATCCAGAAAAACTGGGAAAAACATTGCCTAATTTAAGCTTAAAAAACCTGAAATCAGGTCATGTGCACACCCCTGAAAACATGATACCTTCACATTTTTCATGATTAAAATTGTATGAATTTAATAGATTTTCATCTGGTCTTTCAAAAAATTCATGCTTCAGGGTATGTTCGCCTGCTCAGAAAAGAACTACAGTGGCTGCAAATAAGTTTTCACTTTTCACTGCCAAAAAAAACAGACTGTTTACAGTGTTGTCTCCCCTCAAAACGTATATGTAATCTAATATTTTTTAAATTAATTTAATCATTCAACCTGCTTTAATTGAAGTTAATTAACATATTTTTGCAACCAAATACCAAAAAACATGATCATTTTTGTCGAGCCTTCGACTTTAGTCGAAAAAGCGAGACTAAGCGATCCTACTTTCCGTCGGCGTCGTCGTCGGCGGCGTCCACAAATATTCACTCTGTGGTTAAAGTTTTTGAAATTTTAATAACTTTCTTAAACTATACTGGATTTCTACCAAACTTAATCAGAAGCTTGTTTATGATCATAAGATAGTATCCAGAAGTAAATTTTGTAAAAATAAAATTCCATTTTTTCTGTATTTTACTTATAAATGGAATTAGTTTTTTCTGCGGGGAAACATTTCATTCACTCTGAGGTTAAAGTTTTTAGAATTTTCATAACTTTCTTAAACTATCCTTGGTTTGTTCCAAACTTGGACAGAAACTTGTTTATGATCATAAGATAGTATCCAGAAGTAAATTTTGTAAACAAATAAATCCATTTTTTCTGTATTTTACTTTTAAATGGACTTAGTTTTTCTGCGGGAAACATAACATTCACTATGTGGTAAAAGTTTTTAAAATTTTAATAACTTTCTTAAACTATCCTGGGTTTGTACTAAACTTGGACAAAAGCTTATTTATGATCATTAGATAGTATCCAGAAGTAAATTTTGTAAAAAGACAACTCCATTTTTTCTGTATTTTACTTTTAAATGGACTTAGATTTTCTTCCAGTGAACATTACATACAGTCTGCAGTTAAAGTTTTCAAAACATTTATTAGATTCATTAATTATTCTCGATTTTTACCAAACTCGGACAGAAGCTTCTTACAATCATAAGATAGTATCAAGAGGAATATTTTTATTGATTTTTTTCCTCATTTTTGTTTAGCCTGTGATTTACAGCAAAAGTAGGCGAGACACTGGGTTCTGCGGAACCCTTACAAATTTTTCACCAATTATGTTGATAAAAAGGGACTTCCCTCCATGTCTATTTTTAGTCGGGGGAATAACCCTAGTTTTTTATACGAAACTGTTTATAGCACCCTTAAGGCAAAACCTTTTATGCGAAATATTAAATTTTTCAGCTTTTCTGAATCTGTACACTATACCGATTAAAATGATGTCTTACTTTAAGGATTGTGACCATGAATAGTGAAACTACAGCTCTTTTTTAGCTCACCTGGCCCGAAGGGCCAAGTGAGCTTTTCTCATCACTTGGCGTCCGGCGTCGTTAACTTTTACAAAAATCTTACCCTCTGAAACTGCTGGGCCAAATTTAACCAAACATTGCCAAAATCATTATTAGGGTATCTAGTTTAAAAATTGTGTCCAGTGACCCTTCAAACCAACCAAGATGGCCGTCATGGCTAAAAATAGAAGATAGGGGTAAAATGCAGTTTTTGGCTTATAACTCAAAAACCAAAGCATTTAGAGCAAATCTGAAATGAGGTAAAACTGTTAATCAGGTCAAGATCTATCTGCCCTGAAAATTTTCAGATGAATCGGACAACCCCGTTGTTGGGTTGCTGCCCATGAATTGGTAATTTTAAGGAAATTTTGCTGTTTTTGGTTATTATCCTGAATATTATTATAGATAGAGATAAACTGCAAACAGCAATAATGTTCAGCAAAGTAAGATTTACAAATAAGTCAACATGGCCGAATGGTCAGTTGACCCCTTTAGGAGTTATAATTGCCCTTTATAGTAAATTTTTTAACCATTTTTCATAAATCTTAGTAATCTTTTATAAAAATCTTCTCCTCTTAAACAACAGGGCCAAATTCAACCAAACTTGGCCACAACTATCATTTGGGTATCTAGTTGAAAAATTGTGTGGTGTGACCTGGCCAACCAACCAAGATGGCCGCCACTGCTAAAAATAGAACATAGGGGTAAAATTCAGTTTTTGGCTTATAAATCAAAAACCAAAGCATTTAAAGCAAATTTTACATGAAGTAAAATTGTTTATCAGGTCAAAATCTCTCTGCCCTGAAATTTTCAGATGAATCGGACAACCTGTTGTTGGGTTGCTGCCCCTGAACTGGTATTTTTAAGGAAATTTTGCTGCTTTTGGTTATTTTCTTGAATATTATTATAGATAGAGATAAACTTTAAAATACAATAAATGTTGGCAAAGTAAGATTTACAGTCAACATGACAGAAATTGTCAGTTGACCCCTTTAGGAGTTATTGCCCTTTATAGTCAAGTTTTAACCATTTTTTCGTAAATCTTAGTAATCTTTTAAAAAAATCTTCTCCTTTGAAACTACTGGGCCATGTTAATTATAGATAGAGATAATTGTAAGCAGCTAGAATGTTTAGTAAATTAAGATTTACAAACACATCACCAAAACACAATTTTGTCATGAATCCATCTGCATCCTTTGTTTACTATTCACATAGACCAAGGTGAGCGACACAGGCTCTTTAGAGCCTCTAGTTTATAGAAATTAATCATTAGAATTATAAATAATCATATTAAAATATGTTCATGTATTACTATTTAATATGAGGGTCCTAAGGGAATTCTAAAATTGCCCTGCAAACAATGTACTTTCCTGAGCAATTTTGTGTACATCAAATGAATGTACAACCTTAAATGACCAGAAACTTTTATCTTTTTTTTCATTCATTTTAGACATTGTGAAAATGTAGCTGTTAGAAAGACCAGTATTTTTGACAAAATTTCAGGTATGACATGTGTTCTTGAATCTTCTGGTATTTTAAGACCAAATATTATTGTTTTAGACAGATGATAAGATTTTGTTATATTATTTTATCAGTATGTTATGTGTGTGTGCAATTCAATGCATCAACACTTATTATACATAAAAAGGGGAAAATATATATGGACCATAATTTGGTATTCGGCCTTTGATTTCTATTGGTATCTTTTTTTTTAGTTCTAAAACTTTAACTTTTATTCTGCGGGTTGTGTTGGTGTTAGAAAAGTATTAATGGAACAATTCAGTTTTTCAAGAAAAAATTAATACATTTTGATTCACCGTTTACGTGACAGGAAACCAAACAGGACACCAATCTTTATTTTCTTTATTTTGCACAATATATTTCAAAAGACATAAATGAACACCATTACTAGTGTTACATTCTTCAGGTTAATATTTAAAATCTATTTTCAATGTTAAATTAAAGTTTTTTTTAAACGCGACAGGAAACCATAAGAAACAGAAAGCATTTTTTTAAGTTTTATTTTATTGCAAAATCTGCTTAAAATAATCTGAATAGTATACTTTTTCTTAAAATCCATCTTTAATGTAACAGTATTATAAAACTCCTAAATATGTGCTTGTTTTGAAAACAATTAGTACAATTTATTCAGAAATTTCCATTTTTTCTTCATTGATACAGGATACCATAATCGTTGTACTTGATGTTTAAGCCAAAAAAAATGTATTTATATTTGGTTTTGAAATTCCAGTTATATACAATTTATTCCAAATCATTGGCAATGTAAAATTCTTTAAATCCAGTAATAAACAAAACTTTTAACTTGGAATTAAAATCTTCAAAATAGGCACCATGTCCATGTGATATTTGTGACCTGTACACCTTCTACATGGTTTCCACATTTTAACCTACTTTAGTGGGCTAAAATCAATAAAGTACTTCCTTTCAAGTCATGCATGGTAAAAGTTTACTTCTCCTTTGACAAGTTTATTGCGTTTCTGATAAGTGTTTGCAGAACATGAATAAAAAAAAATAATTAAAAATTGTGACAAGATACCAACTTTGTACATTCCAAGTGTATTAACGGTATATTAACATGTTTTTTTTATTAAATTGTATTTATTCACCTAAAATATCCAGTAATATTTACTGCTGAGCTAAAACCAATCCAACGAGCATTGGTACAATTGATAAGAGACGTAATTTCGATTGAATTTTCCAAGGACTCTTTACATTGTTATCGGGAAACGAGGTGTGTTCTAACGTCTGTCAAATCTGCAATCGATTTTGTCAAGTCATTGGGCTTTTATTTTCACACAGGATCGTATGTAACATTATGCACATAGGAAAAATAATAGACCCCCGATGCAATCTCTTTGAAAGTTGTATTTTCCTCTTTTAAACAAGACGAAACAAGTCTACAGGTTATGTTTGCTAACATCCCGTTGGAAACAAAAACAATGTTTAGACCTAGTATTTCGTGAATCCGGACGTAATGGCGTGATCACATGTTTCACGTATGACCGGAAATGAATAGACAAACAATTTTTATTAAAAAAAAAAGGAAATAACTGGACTTCTGTTTCGTGTGAAATGTAACGCATAACGATAACCTCATTAATTGTAACTTAATTATTACGAAGAACAGAACTAGAATGTAAATCCTCTCTGATTTACCTGTTTGTACATCTCGCGAGAGTTCATATTTGCATATTGTTATAAAGAATTCTATTACAACAAAGCAGATTACATCATCTAAAATTTGCGTTACGAAATCAGACTCAAAAGTAACGCCACTGTTCTTACGTCTGCTACAGAAATACTTATAATTCTCTGCATTTTCTTCTGACTATTCTTATTGGTCGATGTTCTTTTTTATTTGAAAGCAAAAGTTACGAATTTGCCGGTGACGATTATCTATAAATCAGTCGGCGCACTTCGGAAGCGAAAAGTAACGCGAGAAACGACACAAAAATACGGTCGTATAATCTTTGAAATTTATTAATTTCAATTTTTTTTCTAGGGAAGAGTAGCATACACTTTTATGTTGATAAAAATAAAGGCTTCTTTAGATGTAGTTACGACTTTTCTTACAGTAATACGCATTTTTATCACTTTTCTATAGTTATAGGAAACGAGCCCAATAGCAAATTATGGTCCATATATTCAATCTAGCTCAGATAATCCAAATGTCTATAACTGATAACTGTTGAATTTACTTTATTTAAATGTCAAACGTTTGATACTGAAGATTGAAAACCGGCGTTTTGCATTTGCGCCAATCTGCACTTCATTTGCGCCGATTTTTTCTTTCATTTGTCCTGATATTTTCATTCATTTGCGCCAATTTTTTTACAGGTAAATTACAGGTGAATAGATATAAGAAGATGTGATATGAGTGCCAATGAGAGATCTCTCCATCCAAGTCATGTTATTTTTCATTTAACATTATAGACCTCTTCCATTAGCCACTTGTACAAATTTATGAATTGTCAATCATTACATGTATATAACTGTTGTCCTCTGCTCACAGTGGGGAGGTGGAAGGAGGCCTACAAGATACATCTCCAGACATATTCCCTGACCCTAACCGTAGTTCTTTAGCCCCTGTCTTTTGGACATCTGTCACATATTTATGCTCGAATGTGTTTTGACAATAAAATCCGTGGTGACTCTGGCTTTACACAGTTTTATAGTACATAAGTAAGATATGTTGTTATATTTCAGGACACTTATCTTCCGATATGTATGGCCCTTGGTGATTAAAGAATTGTCTCCTCGGCTCGTTTCAGTGTGCAATATGTCTATCATGTTACAATGAAGTTGCAGAAAAATATGAATCAAAATTATCTTGAACATAAATGAAAAACATTTAGAACCAAATTTTACAAATGGTATAGTACATGTACAAGTATTAATTTACCTGTAAATCTAATTAGGAGCAAATAAAAAATCGGCACAAATGAAAAAATGAAATCGGCGCAAATGATAGAATGAAATTTTCAAAATCGGCACAAATGTCATACGCCCTTAAAAACATATTTACTGCAGTTTAATTAAAAAACTCAGCAGTTCAAATTTGATTTAAAAAATGAAAGATCTAGGACCACTTGAAATTTTAAGTTAGGGTCCTCCATAAGAAATCAAATGTAGAAAGCACCAGTCTTAAGAATGGTAGGTCCTTTACTTTTGTTTTTGTAATTTGAAAATAAAAAAATCCTTGTTGAAAAGAGGGGTCCTGCATCTCCGACCCACACTAATTTTGAACCCCTGAAGCTGGAGGTATGCATTGTTTTTTTTGGGCGGGGTTGAACAAAGTACCATTCCTGCTTGAAGAATGATGGGGTAGGGAAAGGGGGTACTTATATAAGTGTAACCAGAGAGTCTGAATTTTATTACAAAATTGCTTGTCTCTACCGGGACTTGACTGTGTTACAAGGCAGCGTGTTAACTAACTGAACTGAAGAATTATTTCCTCAGCTCAACCACTTACAGCTGAATAAGTATCTACCACATTTCCTAAGGGAAGCAATCCAGTCACACTTCCCCTCTCACTGCATTAAAATATCAAGGAATTTGATGAAATTTAATAAAATGATATTGAGGGGAAAGGTCATTGACATTAATGATGTTAACCTCTTTCATATTTTAAAGCTGTTTAAAGTCTATCCTGTACAACATCAAAATAAAAAATGGTGAAAGGTGACATTTTATATCACTTTCTTTTGTATTACAGGAAAGTTATTGAAAAACAGTACTGTAATGACCACACATGATGAATTTAATGACTTTAAACAATCTATAGAAGATAACAGACAGCCTATAGACCAGAACAGACAGCCCATAGATGATAACAGACAGGATGTTTCTGATTCTGTACCATGTAGATGTATTATCTCCCCTAAGGAAGGATATTCATTGATCACACAGTTTAATATTACTTGTCAGGCCAATACTACCAGTCTCCATGATACAGTTTTATATAATGTGTATCAAACATTAGAAACTGGTATTAAAAATTAAAATAGATAACTTTTTTTGTTTTAGAAACAACATTCTAAAGTAATAATATTCATTTAACAGAATAATGACTGAAATGGGGTACCTGTTCTATTCGTTTTAAATTAGAATATAAATGATTACTGTATGAAGGCTTAGCTTTTGAAATAATACATCTATGTCATTAAAGGCAATATTAGTTTAGCAGCAATGAATGCAAGCTATTTTTTTAATGGGTGGATGAAGTAAGAAGATGCATTTTTTCACGAGTACAATTGTCTTCAAATAAAATCATAACCCTGATTAAGGGACTTCGCTTCTCAGTTTTGAAGTTATTAACTTTTCAAAACACTAGTTTATATAGATAAGGAATTAATAAAGGAATCCAAAGAAAAAAAAATATATATAGGTCACCGTGTTAGTTTTCAAGATATTAGCCATTGAAATTTTGACGGGAAAATATTCTCTCTTGACTTTTCATAGCTTTATCATTGACAAGTTAAAGTTCTCAAAAACTGTTAAAAAGTAATTAAAATTTTATAAGACTTTTAAAGATAACTTATTATTATGCATGTAAGAAATTTACAAAAAGAAAAATGGGGGTCACTGGGCAAATTTTTTCAAAGCATTCAGATGGAAAAAAACAGAGGATTCTGAAAATCTGACAAAAAATCTAAAACACGATAAGCCAGCTTCCTTAATTGTTTAAAACATTTGAAGTTAATTGGTCCATCACACATTTAAAACTGAATTTATTTCTATTTTCACCAATGCTGCTGGTTCTGCTTTACTGAAGCTTGATTTTTTTTCATAGTAAAATATAGAGTTTATTGAATTAAATTAAGTAACAATATAATTATACTGTTGATTCAATAAAGTGTTTTACAGCTGTCTGTTTGTGGGTATGTTTGTCTGGCGCATGAATATTTTAATCGCATCTTTCTCAGGAACTATATTACAAGGATTTCTGAAATTTGGTTTCATTGTTTACGAGTCAGCTATACCATGTGATGCATTTTCAGATTCATCATCAACAACTTCCAGTTAAGGCCAAATAAAATAATATGTGTGGTTCCAGTTACATCTGAAAATAAGTAGGGTAGGAAGGTAGGGATTTTTTTTTATTTTATGGGTGTATTTTTTTACATTGAGTCTATAGGAGCAACATTCTGACTTAAGCAGTGCTTGATGAAAAATGACAATAAAACCTTTAGGGTAGGCTATTTTCAATACAAAAAAATAGGGATGGTAGGGTAACTGGAACCACACATATATTTTTATTTGGCCTTACTTATACTTTTAGCGGGTGCTGGTATCATTAGCAAGCTGTAGCTCACAGATTCCCTTGTTAATCTTTTAACTAAATACCAATTAACCATAATAATTCAAGATGTGTTACATATTTATACAAGGCATTGTAAAAGCTGTTTAATATTGCTTTGTTTTCAGGTAAACATGCAGTATGCCTTATGCAGTTAATATTGCTTTATTTTTCAGTTAAATACAACATGATTTATTTAATAGGTAATATTGCTTTTTTTTCCAGATAAACACATGATTTTTTTAGGTTATATTGGTTTATTTTTCAGGTAAACACATGATTTATTTCGGTAACATTGCTTTATTTTTCAGGTAAACACAACATGCTTTATTAGATAACATTTCTTTATTTTTCAGGTAAACATGATATGATTTATTTAGGTCATTCACCTAACATGACTTTCCTTTACCTGCATGCTGGACACGAGAATAAGAATTATACATATAATATAAGTATATCGGTAGACAAGGAGCATGGCTTGAATATAGTTGGTAAATGTACAGATCTAGAAGTAAAGGTACTATACAAAAGGAATATTTTATATTTAGTCCTTTTATATGTTATTGAATGAAGAATTTAAAAATCAGAACAGAGATGGATATTTTAAGTACAGAATAAACTGTTTTGTATGTTAAGGACTGAATTCTTTCAAATTTTCCCATTTTTGGGAAACAAAACAGTAAGCTAAGCAAAATTACAGATTTTGATGAAACATCTTAAAATAAAAAAAGCATCAATTTTCATTGTTTTTTCATACCATTCATTTGATTTTAGTCTTTAGTACCTCAATACATATCTCATTTTTAGATCGCCTGGCCTAAAGGGCCAAGTGAGCTTTTCTCATCACTTGGCATCTGTCGTCGTTAACTTTTACAAAAATCTTCTCCTCTGAAACTACAAGGCCAAAAACCAAATTTAGCTACACTCATCATTGGGGTATCAAATTTAAAAAAAATGTGTCCAGTGACCTAGCCAATCAACCAAGATGGCAGCCATGGCTAAAAATAGAATACAGGGGTAAAATGTAGATTTTGGCTTATTACTCTGAAACCGAAGCATTTAGTGCAAATCTGATACTGTTTTAATTGTTTATCAAGTCAAGACCTATCTACCCTGAAAATTTCAGACAAATCAGACAACTGGTTGTTGGGTTGCAGCCCCTGAATTGGCAATTTTAAGGAAATCTTATATTTTATTATAGATAGATCTAACTGTAAACATCAATTATGTTCAGCAAAGTAAGATCTACATATAAGTCAAAATGACCAAAAAGATCAGTTGACCCCTTAAGGTGTAATTATCAGGTCAACATTTAACTGCCCTTAAATTTTCAGACAAAGTGGACAGTCTGTTGTTGGGTTGGTTGCCTCTGAATCTGCAGTTTTTAAGGAAATTTTGCCGCTTTTGGTTATTATCTTGAATATTATTACAGATAGACTATAAACAGCAATAATGTTCCGCAAAGCAAAATCTACAAGTCAACATGAACAAAAAGGTCAGTTGACCTCTTAAGGAGTTATTGCCCTTTTTAGTCAATTTTAAACAATTTTCTTAAAAAAAAAAATTTGGGGTAAATTTTAACAAAATATTTTCCTCTGTAACTAATGGGCCAAGTTCATTATAGATAAATAAAATTGTTAGCAGCAAGAATATTCAGTAAAGTAAGATCTACAAACACATCAGCGTTACCAAAACACAATTTTGTCATTAAGCAATCTGTGTCCTTTGTTTAATATGCATATAGACCAAGGTGAGCAGCACAGGCTCTTTAGCGCCTTTAGTTATTTCACCTGACCTGAAAGGTCAAGTGGGCTTTTCTCATCACCAGACGTCCATCGTCCGTAAACTTTTACAAAAATATTCTACCTGCCAACTTTTGAAAATGCCTATGGGGGTTTTAGGGCGCGACAACAATTTCAAAGGTTACAATTCTTTGCGACGACTATTTTGCGTATGCTGTTTAGTGGTCTAGAAAAAGTGTCATGTTTGTAAGATGAGCTTACATGCCTTTTTCTTAAGTTTATTTGCATGATTCTTGTTATTATATCAGCAGAAAATATGAACATGTAGCTGTAAGACTAGGAATTATTTTCATGTGTAAGGATACTAAATAGTTGTTGCCTTTTCCAATTTAAAATCAAACACAAAAAAGGAGTCCTTTATCAGGTTGGGAACAACACCTAGGGATACCCCCTCAATGTTAGGACATTAAAAACCACTTTTTAAGTACAAATGAGCACACATTCATAGTATTTGAAGAAACTTTTCCAAAAGAACTATACATCTTATAATCTATCTGGTATTATATGGTCAACAAATGTCAAACAATTTTAATATGTTCTTGGCCTTATATCTTTTTTATTATTCAAAATAATTGGACCCTTCATTTAGAAAAGCTGTTGCAAATATAATGGCAGAATGTCCCATTTGTAAGTTAATAAATCTACATTTTTCTATTTAATTTTACAAGAGTAAAATGACCCCTTGACTAAGGGTAGTCCCTCATTTAAGGGATTCCTCATGTTGATGGTCGGGGGTCCATGTGAAAAATAATGAATAGTACATTTATACTTTAAATGATTTGGTAATTTAATTGAATACATAAATAAAATTATGTTACAGCAAGTTTAATGTCAATAAATCAGTGAATAAACTACTATTTATTATCTTCTTGGTAATACTGCATCATAGAAGTTTGTCAATCAGCCATGCTTTTATTCTTATTCTGTGTAAGAACCTCCTTGCATTTGAAAAATCATTTGCCATGTTCACGATTTTACAATTCTGACAGGAATACAACACAACTTCAATATCTAGCATGTTAAAATAATTTTGAGAGAAAACGTTTTTGATTGGCTGATTTATTTGATCATGAGAAACATACAATTTGATTGGCTGAACACGATTGTCCTCCATTGGACACGGTTCAAAATCGGGAACAACAATATTTTCGTGTAGATTTTCACCAAATCGTGTTTTAGAGTGTTTTTCAGAAACACGATCGTGCAATCGTGACAAAGGGTAAAAATCGTGTAGTACACGCCTAAATCATGAAAGTTGGCAGGTATGATTCTACTCTGAAACTACTGGGCCAAATTTAACCAAACTTGGCAACATATTCTTAATGTATCTAGTTTAAAAAATGTGTTTGGTGGTCAAGTCTGCAATGCCAGATGGCTAAAAAAAAACATAGGGGTATAAGTATTTTTTGGGATACAATTGCTTTCAAGCAATCTGTAGACTTATACCGGTGGCTCAGAGCAATGCTCTCGCGTCAATCGTTTTATTCTTAACATTAAGGAACATCTCACACTCTAATGATTGTCTTGCTTAAAAAGGTAAGAAAAAGCAAAGGGATTGAACTTAAACAACTTTCCTATAATATTCTTTTCATAATCTTCATGTTTGATAATTCCCTTGACTTATATGTGTGTCTTTAACAACACAGAAAATCAGAATTAAGCAGTATTTATATTTAGTGTTTTTACAAATTTAGAAACACGTCAGAGGGATTTCCCAGTTTTGATAAATGTGAGAGTTCTCTGAATTCCAATAATTCTAATTCTGTCATAAGAACTGAATTTTTATATATTTTACCGTTATGAAACTGATATTTGATACTGTACTCTTATAAAGAAATGGAGAACCATTCATCCTATCATTTAATAAACGTTCTTGTTCCGAATCGCAAATCGCTGTTTGTTTATGTATTAATGCGCATGTGTATAGTTTTCCTGATTTCAAGGGGTATCTGATTGAGTGGTTGCTCAAAATGCGAGAGTTCTCTGAATTCTGATCAATCTATTTCTGTCATATAAGAACTAAAGTGGAGTTTTTCTTATATGTAACCGTTATGACACTGATATTTGAGATTGTACTTCCATAAAGAAATAGAGAACCATCTAGGTCGTTTAATAAACATTTAATATATTGGATATGTTCTTGCTCCAGGGTTTGTTTTGGAAATTATGCACATGCATATAGATTTCTTGACTTCAAGGGGTTTTAAATTGAATGGTTGCTCTGGATTCCCCACTCAATTAATTTATAGCTCATGGGATCTTTTCTATGTATGTTTGCTTTTTAGGGTTATTGTTGTTGCATATCTTTAAATCATATGCATCATTTAAATTCAAATAAATTTAGTCATCATTATAGAACACCCCTTCAGGCGAAATGGAGTCTTCCATATTATCGTTTCGAGTTGTCTCCCTTCCTGAAGTCACTTCCGTGAGTGCTGTTTATAAACAAGGGGACGTTGGGTATTAGCTCGTTCTGTCAATAAACGTCGTATTTTTTTAAAACTTTGCCGGGCTGGCGGCAACCAAATGTTGTCCATGCATTTACTCATGAACCGTTCAACCAAAGCTTTTCAAATTTTAATATATTGTTACAGACAACAAAATGAAGGTCAAGTTCAATAATGACAATTTTTACTTTTACCGTTCAGGAGTAATGGTTCTTGAAAGATTGAAAAATGGCATTTCCAGTCATGTCCGTGCATTTACTCATGAACTGTTCAACCAAAGCTTCCCAAATTTTAATATGTTGTTATTGATGACAAAATGGAGGTCAAGTTCAATAATGACGATTTTGACTGTTAACGTTCCAGAGTTATGGTTCTTGAAAGATTGAAAAATGGCATTTCCAGTTGTGTCCGTGCATTTACTCATGAACCATTCAACCTAAGCTTTTTAAATTTTAATATGTTGATACTGATGACAAAATGGAGGTCAAATTTGATATTGACGATTTCACTTTCACCGTTTTTCAGTTATGGTTCTATTGATATTGGCAGGACACAAATAAATGTTAATAAATCCGGTTTGCTGTCATTGTGACAGCCTCTTGTTTATTTAAAGTAATATTTATTAATAAATTAAATGTAGGCATGTGCCTCAAGTGCCTTACGGCTGCTGTGCTCCCAAAAGCATTTAGAGCAAATCTGACAAGGGGTCACGATATTTATCATGTTTAAATCTATCTGCCCTGAAATTTTCTGAAGAATCAGACAATTTGTGATTGGGTTACTGCCTCTGAATCGGTACTGTTAGGAAAATGATGCAGTTTTTATACGGCTGCAAAATTTTTGTGGTTGTATATTGGTATCACATCGTCCTCATCCCTAGACGGATGATTTCCAGATATTAACTTTATTTATGGGTCATTTTTTCTCATTTCAGATTTGAGAAATTAAAGGTGTAATACCACTATTGATTTTTCCCTAGAAGTCTTTGTTAAATTGGCATTTTTCTTTTAAATTGTACAGTATTTACTTTTATTTCAACCAAAGAAATTCTTCGCATTAATAAAGTTCAATCCTTTCCAGTGCTACAGTGAAAATTTCACACTACATTTCATTGCATATAAGAAAGTAACCAGCAATGGAAGTAAACAACCCAGATCCAAACATTGTAGGGCACCACGCGAATGAGCACTCCTCTTGTAAATCTCACCACTTCTCCCTATCAGTTTCAAAAAGAAAAGTCACTTCTCCCTATAATTCTGAAGAAGTGTGAGCCCTGATGATATCCGTAAACCAAGTAAAAAAAACAAAACTGGAAAGATCTAGTTTAAATTTATTTTTTTTCCCTCCTCCTACCCTAAGTTTTTTGGGCTGATATCCGTAATCCAACTTATTAAATAAAAACGGCCTGATTATGGTTCTGACAGACCTAAAAACAAAAAGATAATAATTAGTTTTTTTATACAAATTTATTTGAAATAAAATGTACAAGTGATTTTCTCATTGTTGAAGGATGTACTGTTTTGAATGGTCTCTTGTTGAGAGTTGTCTCATTGGCAATTAAGCACTTATTGTTTTTTTTATCCAACTTTATTTGAAATAAAATTAGCAATTAATTTTCTCATTGTTGAAGGATGGAACTGTTATATAGATTATTTCTGTGTTATATGGTTCTTGTTGAATGTTTTCTCATTGACAATCATACCACATATTCTTATATTTACAATATTTCAAATATCATTAACTTACTTGAAGAATTTGGCAAGGACTGATGGGCTAATGTCATCTGTGTGGTCTGCCATGTAGGTACGGGTATAGAGGCCAACTGCTAGGATGTTGTCTTGGAGTTGGTTGCCTGTGTCACTATAGGGTACTGTTGTCAAGTCTTGGTGTGACTGGATGACTCTGGCTTTTACAAACTTGCCAAGGAAAGTATGTAGGAGGACTGTCATCTCCTGGCTCAAGAAACCAATACGTGACTCATCAGCCTAAAAAAGTTAACAAGATTATTAATACTGAAAGCAATCAACATGAAAATGCATATATATATCTGACTTTAAAAAAGAGAATAAATCTATCATAAACATAAAAGTCTTTTTAATATTCTGATAAAAAATGTGTCTAATTGGCAATCATATCACATCTCCATCATCTCATTTTTTTAATAAATGTTTTATGTACATGAACCAAATTATATTCTATTAAAATGTTATATAAGAAAAGTAACTTACTTGAAACATGGTGTTAAAGTGGTTCAGTGGTTCCAGTATGAAGCTTAGGAAGTGGTAGTACAGGTGCATCTCATGGTCACTGAGGTAGTTGGCACAACGCTTTATACGGCCTGGCTTCTCCACCTCGTCATGTGAGTTAAAGTAGGAAGTAAGGGCTGCCCAGTGGTGAAGAAGACGCCCAACACACTTTTCTAAACTAAGCCATCTGGTGCTGCTGTGCTTGATGATCTTGCTAGGTTCTGTGTCTGTAAATTCCAAAAAACTCTTTATACTTTTCTTTTCTGTTGGAACTGAAATAATAATACTTATTATAATCATATTGTAAATTAAAAAAACATTTCAGGAAAAAATATGACAGTCTCCATATCAAATATATAACATGTATAATGTTGATCCTATAGATATCATTTTTGTTGGATTGCTGTCTCATAGATATATGAATTATATTTTTTCATAATTAACAAATGTTGATTCTATAGATATCATTTTTTTTTTGAATTGCTGTCTCATTGATATATACCCTTTTTGTCAAGCCTTAGACTTTAGTCGAAAAAGCGAGACTAAGCGATCCTACATTGCGTCGGCGGCGTCCACAAATATTCACTCTGTGGTTAAAGTTTTTGAAATTTTAATAACTTTCTTAAACTATACTGGATTTCTACCAAACTTGGACAGAAGCTTGTTTATGATCATAAGATAGTATCCAGAAGTAAATTTTGTAAAAATAAAATTCCATTTTTTCTGTATTTTACCTATGAATGGACTTAGTTTTTCTGCGGGGAAACATTACATTCACTCTGTGGTTAAAGTTTTTAAAATTTTAATCACTTTCTTAAACTATCCTGGGTTTGTACCAAACTTGGACAGAAGCTTATTTATGATCATAAGATAGTATCCAGAAGTAAATTTTGTAAAAAAATAAATCCATTTTTTCCGTATTTTACTTTTAAATGGACTTAGATTTTCTTCCAGTTAACATTACATACAGTCTGCAGTTAAAGTTTTCAAAACATTTATTAGATTCATCAACTATTTTTGATTTTTACCAAACTTGGACAGAAGCTTCTTACAATCATAAGATAGTATCAAGAGGAATATTTTTATTGATTTTTTACCTCATTTTTGTTGAGCCTGCAATTTACAGCAAAAGTAGGCGAGACACTGGGTTCCGCGGAACCCTTACAAATTTTTAATATAAACAATGTTATCTTAATGTTATAATACCTGTGAAAGATGTGGAAGTAAACTTCCACTAGGAGGTCTTCTACTGGCAGAGCAAGGGCCTTCACACCAGCAACAGTACAAAGGTTGGCAAGATGACACACACATCCAAAGTCAAACACAGCTGGACACTTTTCTTTGATGCGGGTTACTACTGAGTTGTGTCTACCAGTCATGACACTACAGTTGTCAGACACAAATGAAACCAAGTTCTCCCAGGGTATATTGTTGTCGCTGAAAAAAAAGAAGAGATATTATATATTTTTAAATTACAAAGACAATTAACATAAACTTGTTATAAACAAAATACAATTTTAGATTTCTATGTCCTTTGGTCTCTGGTACTGAATTGTCTCATTGTCAATTATGCCACATCTTCTCATCTTTATTTTTTTTTTTTAATATTCATGAATGTTGAAGTTAAAAATTAAGGTCAATTGTTAAAAAAACACACTTACACAAATACTTCCTGAAGATGGTCAAAGATGTTTAGATGCTTTTCCTATGTTACATATTGGCATGGCAAGGAACTTGGTTGTTGCTTGGTCAGTGAAGTAGCGAACTAGAATGGCAAGAGACTTGTCACAGTTACGGTCGTTGCTCTCATCAATGGCCATGGAAAATGGTTTGGTCTGCAGGTCTCTGACAACCTCTTGATGAAGAGTAGGTGCAAGCGACTTCTTGATGATCTGAGTAGTCTTTGTTCGGCTGCATGCAAACTTTAAGGCTATCTTGCTATCTGTAAACATGGCTTTACACACCTTTGTGAAGCAGTCTGCTAGTAGAAAGGAGATGTTGTGCTGTGCTATGAAGTTGGACCATATCACCTCAGCTTTGATAGTACCTGAAAAATTAAAACATAATTAAAATATAATCTCTATCATTTGATGAATACAAGCCTCCTAATTTTCCTAATAAACATCACTAGTTATCAATCAAGTCATTAATGAAGGTGTTAAGTATTTTACTTTTATGACTTAATCAGATTAACTAAGAAAACAATTTGATAACATATTTAATTTAATTATCATGCAATTAATTAAGAAATAGTTCAAAATCCAAAGAGGTTTAACTAACATGAATAACAGTTAAATTAATTGAATATTTACTCAATTTCAATTATTATTTTTAATTTTTAGATGATTACAAAATGATAAAAATCTAAGTATTAAACCTGTATTACAGTATAAATAATTATCACAAACAAAATTCTTAATCATTATATTATACCAAATATTTAATAAATTATTTCAATTAAATCCAGACCAAATGACAATTTACTTGAAATGCAAAAATAAAACATAATTTATGGATAGTTGTCTCATTGGCAATCATACCACATCTTCTTTTTAGCCTCTATAAAAATAGTTCATGGTCTTAATATATTTTTAATTTTTTACCTTCATCTTGTGGTCCAACGAAAAAGTTTGTGACAGGCCTGGTGATGTTCTGTGCATTGAATGACTTCTGGTGAATTGCAGTACCAGCATGTTTGGAGACATCGTTAAGGCCACCGTGGTCAACTTTGAAGTCTCTGTTGCAAACTTTACAAAAGGCATGTGACAACCCCAACGTTGATTTGGACAACCAGCCCCTGTACTTGACATCATTCTCCCACTTCTCTAAGTACTTGCACGAAGCAACACGCTTTTTCTTCTTAGGCGGTGACAGAACCATTTTGCAAGTGATAACTCGCCCATCATGTTTCCAATTTTTATAAATTTAACACCCAAGCTAAAAAAACCAACTCAAAATACCTAACTATCTTCGATTCTTTGATTGTTTACCTTGCCGACATTAATCAACTAGTGAATGCGTGATCAACTAATTTTGATTGGATGAAATTTGTCAAACACAATTTGTCTCCCTTGGGAAAACTTTGAAAAGTTCAAAATCAGGAACAAAAATATTTTTCGTGTAAATTTTACTAAAATCATGTTTTTTGGCTATTTTCACGATCACGATCGTGTAATCGGGACAGAGGGTCAAAATCGTGCAGTACACGCCTAAATCGTGAAAGTTGGCAGGTATGAAAGATATAATAACTGATCTGATTGACTCTCTTTATAGGTTTATCCAATGAATATGTATACCAGTGGTGAGGTAAAAGATGTTATAACTGATCTGATTGGCTCTCTCTATAGGTTTATCCAATGAATATGTATACCAGTGGTGATGTGAAAAATGTAATCACAGATCTGATTGGCTCTCTTTGTAGGTTTTCCAATGAATATGTATACCAGTGGCGATGTGAAAGATGTAATCACAGATCTGATTGGCTCTTTTTGTAGGTTTTTCCAATGAGTATGTATACCAGTGGTGATGTGAAAAATGTTATCACAGATCTGATTGGCAGTGATGTAAATTCTAATGACAGTGTTATCAATAACCTCATGGACAATGGAGACTATTCAAGTATGTTCATTAAAAACATATATTCAAATATTTTCAAGTATATGTTTAAAATTGCATGGTAAAAGTAACACACATGTATTGCCTTTCTTAAAGTAAATTAGGTTAAATCAAGACCAAGGCTTCCAAAACGGTCATATATTCCGGTCATTTGTATAATGTCCGGTAAAAGTCCGGCTGGCCAAAGCATGAAACGGTCATATACTTTTTAGTTTCAAAGGCTTTTTCGGTCATTTTAACATACAAATTCACGATCTTTTTGACCCAACCTTTTGCCTTTAACAGCCATACATTTCCGGTCATAAAAGTGACATGAGGATTAATTACTATCAATACAACCCCTACTTCAATACTTTCTAATTTTAATTAAGGCTAATTAGTTGTTGGACAGCTGAAAACTACCTGTTCAGGTAACCGGTAAACTATTTTCAGTACCGGACATCATATAAATTAATCGGTCCATTCAAATTTATTTTGTTACATTCCAGCGGTTTGTAAACTAATTGATTTAGTCCAAAAGATAAAAATTATAATAAATAAATTTATAAACATGATTTGATGAAACATTTAAAAAGGTTTTAAATGAAAAATTGTCAGAACTACGTTGTATGAACAAGAACACGTGTGCGCATGTGCACAGGTGGGAAATTTAATTATGCATCCTACATTTCTTCAAAAATGCTAAAACTATCATTGATAACTGTATATAACGTTCATTTCAAGTATTTTGTTGAAGAAATAACGTGGAAAGAGCTTCTTCACTCAGTCGTGCTATGTAAACAAACACAGATTTTACGTATCCGTTTATGGTCCATGTTTTACCATTGTCAAGTCAACATCTGGTTTTGAAAAATGTGACTTTAAAAACGAAAATAAAGTTCGAGACAACGTCAATTTGCACAAATAAAAAGTCTTATGCAGATATGACCACGCTGATGTGCACATGTTGAATGATGCAATGCCAATTTTAACAGTTTATGTCAGAACATCAAATTCATATCAAAGTAAAGTTTGATATCGTTTTTAATTTAATGTCAATCATTGGGATGGCCATCTGTCTGATTACCATAATTTCTTTTTGTGACTTAGTCTTAGGGAATCAAATCCGGATCAGATATAAAATGTCCGGCTGGCTCAGAAAAATTTTGGAAGCCCTGATCAAGACATATGTAAAATATGGAAATGGGACATCTCAAAGAGAACAACTTTACCAACCAAAGAGCAGACAACTGGATTCAATATTTGACATCACACATGTTTTTAAAAAGGGCAGTCCAGTTGGAGGTGCATCGTTATGAAAAGAGTTATTCTTTTAAAGAGTATTTGAAACTTGAATTTTCATATTTAGTGCTACTGATCAAATGCATGATTTCATATTGTATTCTTTCAATGGTTTTTGGATCCAGAAAATAGAAGGGTACTTTAAGGAAAGCATCCATCTGTTAAAAAATGGATGGTCAACATATCTATTAACTCAATAAATGGCCATTAAACGGCCAACTGGTTCCTGCAAGTTTTCAAATGTTAATTGATATCTTCTAATAATAGATACTGTAAATATGTGCGAAAGGATAATTTTAATTCCAATAAGGTATAAAACATACAATTACATGTATTGTACTTGACTTCATATTTATTGGCGATTATAGTTCAAAAATGATAAACTTACAGGTGCTGTTAACATCTTAGGAGGTGTGGCATCATCATTGAATGATAATGTCAACAAATCAAGTGGGGAAGAAAATAAACAGGTAATACATAATGTTTTATGCCCTTACAGCTGAAATAATAAAAAAAGGAAATGTGGTATGATTGCCAATGAGACAACTCTTCACAAGAGATCAAATGACACAAACATGAACAACTATAGTTCACTGTACGGCCTTCAACAATGAGCAAAGCCCATACTGCATAGTCAGCTATAAAAGGCCCCGATAAGACAATGTAAAACAGCTGAAATATAAAAAAGGAAATTTGTTATGATACCAATGAGACAACTCTTCACAAGAGATCAAATTACACAGAAATTAACAAATATAGGTCACTGTACCGCCTTCAGCAATGAACAAAGCCTGTAACCCAGAGGTCCAGAAATGACAAATGTAAAACAACTCGCACAAGAAAACTAAAACCTTAATTAATCTACCAAAAAATGAATGAACTACAAATATGTAACACTGCAACCACTGTATTACAGGCTCCTGACTTAGGAAAGGTACATACATACAGAATGTGGCTTGGTTAAACATGTTAGAAGGATCCCAACCCTTACCCTAACCTTGGGTAGTGTTGTAACAGTACAATATAAGAACAAACTCTAAAAATCAGTTGAAAAGGCTTAAATCATCAAATGAATACAAATAGAAATGCATCCAATAAAAACACAAGACTGGACCTGACAGGGTTCTTGAACATCAAAACAACAAAAAGCCATGAAGTGCAGATCTGAGAATACTCACAGTTACTGACAGCTAGTTCATAGCCAATAACGAGCAATTTAGAAAAAAATCATGCATCCGAAAAGTTTTGTGAATTTTTATTTCTGTATTTCACAGATAAATGGACTGAGTTTTTTTAAGAGTTTACAATTAGATACAGCCTAGTCTCTGGATTTATTAATTGTCATGAGTATCAATTTTCATGGATATTAGATTTCCAGTTCTGCCAATCTCTGCATACAAAACCTATAGAAATTTGTAATTCCTGGATAATTTGACTGTTGTGGTTCTCCTGAACCAATGAAACCCACAGAAAATGGTAAAATCTGATATTTTGTTTTAGATTAGAGAAGTCATTGTCTCCAGTTTAACGAAAGTATCAGTTACAAGTTTGGATGATCTAGATCTGGTGGCAGGAGTGCTGAATTCAGCTACATCAATATCAGATGAATTGACAGATTATACCCAGGTACAATTATATAGGTTTTGCCACCTGCAGTCCAGTCCAGATTCAAGATTTTTTACATATATTGTGTCATTTGTCACAGTTTATGAGTCTTACAAATCTTCCCCATACTTCACTGATCATTGATACTGTAAACCAATTTATTTTTGCAGATAATTTATTTTACGTTTAGCCAATACTACCTATTTTCGTGTCTTTCAGTTTTGCAATTTCCAAATTGTTTTATGTAGTTGAATGCGGATTCAAGTTTTACAAGCAACTATTTATAGTCGTGTTATTTTTGTACTTGTTGAGGTCACAAAAATAAATTGCTTGTGAAAATTAGTTGGTTTATAGAACATATTGAAATATTGTCATATCTACTTTAAATATAGAATTTTATTGTTATGGGTACATGAAACCATTGTGACTTGGAACATTTTAAAAGTTTTAAAAATTAATTGTTTTGGAACATCAAATTCAGTTTGGTTTGAACTTCTTTTATTATGATGACTTTTTGCAACCATTCTTTAATTGAATAACAGAAGAAAATGTGAGGTTTTATTTAAAAAAAATAATCTTTCATTGAAAATGTTTACTATGTGTTGATAAGATTGATGTCTTCTTTTAAGGATACAGCTTTAGATATGTACTCCAGTTTAACGGGAGTTTTATCTGATCAGATTAACAGTACAGCTACAAATAAAGGAGAAGAATCTGTTGGGTGAGGATTTAAGAATGTCTGTTATTTATGAAACAAAGTACGATAATAGTCAATGGTTTTCCCCCTCCCCACCTTTCAATAAAGGACATATGAGATTTTGCTGATCACTACGCATCCATCATCAGTCATTCAACAAAATTTTCAAACGCAATTGTCTCTGAAACTACTGAACCAATTTCAACCACATTTTGGGTGAAGGATCTTTTGTGTATCTACTTTAAAAGAAGATTGCATTAATTCTGTTGGTCAGCAAACATGGCCTATAAATAGAACATAAGGAAGAAAATTAATAATTATGTTATATCTTAAAAACCATACACGAAAATCTCACATGAGGATAAATGCTCAGAATGTATGATCTAAGATTTTACAGTACTTCAGCTCAAGAAATTGTGTCTTGGAGATCATATGATTATTATATGAATACGTAATTTTTCACATAATCAAAACCAAATAATGTAATTGTAATGAATATCCAGTATTTTTTGTTGTATTTTGTATGATTTCAGCCTATTGTTGGATGGTTTGTCGTTCATGTTAGATACAAATACAAATAAAGGATCAGAAGAAATGGAGATCACCACAAATCATTCCCATGTTGATACTACAAAGGTCTCGAAGGTAAAAAATGACACGTCATTGCTGTGAAAATATAAGTGGAAAATCTCGCCAGTGATAGTCTTTCTTTTTATGGCCCCACAACAAAGTTGTCGGTACCATATAGTTTTGCCCTTGTCCGTAATTCTGAAATTCCGACATTCCACAACAAACCATTATTATTATATATTTTTTCTAAATGCCTTCAGATATTTGACTGATTTTTGGTGTGTGTTAACCATGATGAGTTACAGATCAAGTTTAAGTTTGGTTCAACTCTGCTAATTTTTGCCAAAATTACAGGCTTTGGACTTTGATAAAATAAAATTGATGAAAATCACAGATATACAGAATTTTTTTCTAAACTATTTCAGATATTGGGCTGATTTTTGGTATGAGAGTTAATCATGATGAGTTACAGATCAAGTTAAAGTTTGGTTAAGCTCCATCTTTTTTGCAGAAATTGCGGGCTTTGGACTTTGATAAATTGTTGAAAATCAGTTATGCAGACTTTTTTTCTAAACTCTTTCAGATATTGGGATGATTTTTGGCATGTGAGTTAACCAAGATGAGTTACAGATCAGTTTAAATTAAGCTCGGCTAATTTTTGCCTTAATTAAGGGTTTACAACTTTTAAAATTGTTGAGTGTGTATTTACAACTTTGAAAATTGTTGAAAATCACAGTAATACAGACTTTTTATTCTTTACTACTCCAGATTTTCAGCTGATTTTTGACTACCATCATGTTTGTGTCCACATGTGTTATTGAAATTGCAGATTTTTCAATTTTTTGAGACCGGGCCATTCCTGTGGCTTTAACACATCTAGTTTATATCTAAATTGTTTGGTTTTTTTCATTAGAATTATTTTCCAATTTTAGGCTTTGGATTCTGTCAGTGTTATTTGATAAGCACATTAAGGTTGAGATGCTAACGATCTAGAGCAAAAGAATATTTGAAAATCTATAAACAGTAAAGGTCTTGTATATTAATGAATTTAAAATTGTTTGATATTAACACCACAACAGAAAACAAATAAATTCATTTTAGGCCTTGCAATGGTAACGATTAAGTTTGGCTATTTATAAGTTAAAATATTGTGAGTTATATATTATGTTGTAATGGATGCAGGATTTTCTCGCTATATTGAAGACTTATTGGTCGCCTTGGGCTGTTTTCTGCTCTTTGGTTAGATTGCGTCTCATTGACACATTCCCCATTACCAATCTCTATTTTACAGATTGTTAAACTACTTTCTCTTTCATTTCTTTTCAGGTACAGAAATCAAGTAAAAAGATTTTAACGTTGGTAGATTCTATAGCAGATGCTGCTCTGGCTATCGCTAAGCCTGCTGCAGAACCATTAGTGTTTGTTACAGATAATATGAATATTGCTGTGATGAAAAAGTCTCCAGCCAACACACTAGGTCAGAATCTGGCCAACTCTAGGTCATCTAATATTGGACAATTCTCACTACCTAGTGATTCTCGTTTCAGTGATGTTTTAGACAATCTGCAAGGAGACATAAGTTTACAGGTAAAAGGACAATTGTTGTCTGTTGAAGCATTTGAACCAGATAATGATTATAAGAGGGATGACTGCAATATTTTTTCTGTCTATTAGAAATAACCTCAAAAATGTGGTGCACACCTAAATTACCTCCTTTTTCTTTATAGAAAAATATTACAAATCATTCCTTAAATACTAATATTAGTATACATGCTGATATGTTTGTCATAAATATTTGAACTGAATTGTTAATTTAAGAAATAGGTGAACAAGACATTAAAATTTGCTTACCTAATTTACTCGCAACTCTTGAATTCTCCTGATTCTATATATTTGTTTGTTTGACACAGATGATGCTTATCGATAAAAATCCGTACGTTTGGGATCAATCATCTCATGATGTTACAACACCTGTTGTATCCCTCAAAATGAAGACCAGTGATAAAAAAGTGGTAACAGTTACTGATTTACAGGAACCAGTTGAAATACAAATTAGTAATCGAGGTAAGAAAAACAAATCTCAAACCCTTCTTAACCATAGTGGTTTAGTGGGAACAAGTTACTGTGGATTTTTTTTTTTTTCTTGGCATTTTAATGGATATCATTTTTCGTGGTTTTGCTAATCTCTGCATACAAAGCCTATAGAAAATGTGTAATTTGTCAAACATTTGTATTGACTTGGATCCAATAAATAAAAATGAATCCACAGTAAAAAAAAAATAATATACACTGGTAAAAATCTAGCTGACTTTTACTGGTTCAAGTCCATTGGTGGGATTACAAGTATAGATTAAAAAAATAAAAAACCTTTTTACTGTGAATGTTTTGCAGGAAGCAGTTCTTCTTTTCTTTTTATTCAAGTTGTCTCAATCCCATACTCCTAAGGGGGATATGGCTTCAACTAGCCTCTCAACACAAATGTTTACTTATTCAATAACGGATGTAACACTTAACTCTGAAACATAAAAATGAACCAAAATCTAAAAAATATTTAAGACTTTAACAAAGGTCAGAGACTCCAGAATTAGACAGGTGAATAAATGTGGTGTGGTAAACATTTATTTGAGATTCCATATCTTACACGTCAGTGATTACAAATTGTTGTATATTTTTTAGCTGTGACAGAAACTACACATTTCACTTTGGAGATTCCGCTTAAGTTTGTAAATAATACTTATCGAGTCGATAAGATATCAATGTTAAAAATAAGTACAAATCTGACTAAAGGACATTCAATTATTATGTCTGTTAGAAGTCAACAGCTAGACTTCCAATTCAGAATTCTACACCAACCTCATGGTGATCAGACAAAATTGAATTTTACAAGTGGGATTCTGCTAGATGATGGAAACAATTTTACATTTATAAGTACATCTGCATCTGCTGACAGCCTTTATTACACCTATATATCTCCAGTATTACACAGTTCATCAGATGTATCATTCACTCAATATGATCTCGATAATAACTTTAATACGATTTGTGAGTCTGGGATAGCATGTGAAGATAATACCAAACTTCTGGTTAATTTAACTGTGGAGAGTTACAGTGTAGCCTGCTTGTATTGGAATGAAGAAAAGGAAGCTTGGAAGAATGACGGCTGTCAGGTAGTATACTCTTTAAAAAAAATGTTTTAATGGATGTAACTTCTGATGACTTCACCAATGAAATTTATAAGCATAAAGCTTCATCTTTTAATTTTACTTTTTTTTTCATGTGTACTTATTTTCATGACAACTACATTTGGTAATAAGAATTATATAATCTTTGTAAGGCAAACATGACTGTCATACAGGGTTATATGAAATTGTGACCTCATTTCAGGGATCACACAGTTTTTTTAATTTTAGTAAGTTTTTAATACTGTAAGCATAAGCAAACCGTCAACTATATTTGGTGTATGGAATGATTGTAAGATGTAAATATCTTTCTGACAGGGGTCATCTGACCATGACCTCATTTTCATGATTCATTGGTCAATGTTAAGTTTTTTGGGGGTTAGGTCTGTTTCTAAGATACTATATAAGCAAAGGGTCAACTATATTTGGTGTTTGGAAATAGTGTAAGGAGTACATAAACATCTGCCAGGGTTATTATAACCTTGACCTAATTTTCATGGTTCATTAATTGTTTGATGTTAGACTTTTTGTGAGGTCTGTTCTTTATCTACTTTTAAGTTCACTAAATTTTGTGTGTAGAGATTGTAAGGTCCTCATATTGATAAATGAATGGTAAAAGTTAAGTTATCTTGATAATCTCCAATTCCTCAATAAATTCTCTAGGCAATAGATTCCCTTTATAATTTGTGTATTAATTGATTGCAAGGTTTGCCTGGCAGGGTTTATCAAATAGGGAATTTTTTTTTATTACTGAGAAGTTAAGAAAGAAAATCCTGATCTTAAAGACACAACCTTAAATTAAATCAAGCCCATTAAAGCAGGCAAAACTTCTCAGAATGTGCACTGTGTTTCACAATACTATCGAAAATAAAAGAGTACACCCTAAAATCTGTATTGTTAAATGCCTTTGAAAAAGATTTGGAATGATAATGATTGGGAAGGAAATGAAAGAACAAGCAATAAGTCATTTAATTTGTTGCATTATACACTTGTGTTTCTAAGTATTGTATAAAACTTGAGAGTGCTTCATAACACTTACATCTTTTCAGGTCTCGGAACAGACAACACCAGAAGTTATTCACTGTCAATGTACACATTTAACATCATTTTCTGGCAGTTTTTTGGTATTACCAAATATGGTAGATCCATTTGCAGATGCAGCACTATTCCTGACTTTCTTTGACAACCCTATAGTAGTATGTACTGTGATAGTTGTATGGTTTATATTCTTGGCAGGAGTATTCTGGGCCAGAAAAGCTGACAAAAGGGATGAGGCTCAGGTAAGGATATGCATAGTTGTTTGGTTTATATTATGGCAGGAGTATTCTGGGCCAGAAAAGCTGACAAAAGGGACGAGGCTCGGGTAAGGATATTGATAGTTGTATGGGTCATATTCTTGGCAGGAGTATTCTGGGCCAGAAAAGCTGACAAAAGGGATGAGGCTCAGGTAAGGATATTCATAGTTGTTTGGTTTATATTATGGCAGGAGTATTCTGGGCCAGAAAAGCTGACAAAAGGGACGAGGCTCAGGTAAGGATATTCATAGTTGTATGGGATATATTCTTGGCAGGAGTATTCTGGGCCAGAAAAGCTGACAAAAGGGATGAGGCTCAGGTAAGGATATTCATAGTTGTATGGGATATATTCTTGGCAGGAGTATTCTGGGCCAGAAAAGCTGACAAAAGGGATGAGGCTCAGGTAAGGATATTATTCACTTTAAACATTATTGGTTTTTTTTCTCTCGATGTACAGAGTTTGTGAAATGAATTTGATCATCTCTAGAAATTATATTTTTCAATTGATTATAAGCTGTTATAGCCTTTTCTTATAATTACACAATGCATCTTGTGTTAGCTCTGGGTTATAATAATACACCCCCTACCCCCTAGTTGATTATAAACAAACTTTGGGGGGGGGGGGGGCGGGTTCATAGGATTCATAATGTCCAGCTTTGTTTTCAGTGCATAACATAATTTTGAACCATTGAACTTTGGTTAAACAAACTTTGTATGCAGATTCTTTAGGATGTTAGGGGGAGGAGATTTTTTCTTATTCAGGTTAGCCAGACCTTGACTTTAACCCCTTTGATAGACAAATTATATCACCTAGTTAATTGTGGAACTTACTTTTTGGAGATGTAACAAATTTTCTTTCAGACTGGTATTATAATCCTATTAGATGCCAACACTCACCATTGTAAATATATATCCTTTTCTTACTTCCTGGTATCATCATCCTATCAGATGCCAACCCTGACCATTGTACATTCTTTTCTTACAGGCTGGTATCATCATCCTATCAGATGCCAACCCTAACCATTGTACATTCTTTACTTACAGGCTGGTATCATCATCCTATCAGATGCCAACCCTAACCATTGTACATTCTTCACTTACAGACTGGTATCATCATCCTATCAGATGCCAACCCTAACCATTGTACATTCTTCACTTACAGGCTGGTATTATCATCCTATCAGATGCCAACTCTAACCATTGTACATTCTTTTCTTACAGGCTGGTATCATCATCCTATCAGATGCCAACCCTAACCATTGTACATTCTTTACTTACAGGCTGGTATCATCATCCTATCAGATGCCAACCCTAATCATTGTACATTCTTTACTTACAGGCTGGTATCATCATCCTATCAGATGCCAACCCTAATCATTGTACATCCTTCACTTACAGGCTGGTATCATCATCCTATCAGATGCCAACCCTAACCATTGTACATCCTTCACTTACAGGCTGGTATCATCATCCTATCAGATGCCAACCCTAATCATTGTACATTCTTTACTTACAGGCTGGTATCATCATCCTATCAGATGCCAACCCTAATCATTGTATATTCTTTACTTACAGGCTGGTATCATCATCCTATCAGATGCCAACTCTAACCATTGTACATTCTTCACTTACAGGCTGGTATCATCATCCTATCAGATGCCAACCCTCACCATTGTACATTCTTTTCTTACAGGCTGGTATCATCATCCTATCAGATGCCAACCCTAACCATTGTACATTCTTTACTTACAGGCTGGTATCATCATCCTACCAGATGCCAACCCTGACCATTGTACATTCTTTACTTACAGGCTGGTATCATCATCCTATCAGATGCCAACCCTAACCACTGTACATTCTTCACTTACAGGCTGGTATTATCATCCTATCAGATGCCAACTCTAACCATTGTACATTTTTTACTTACAGGCTGGTATCATCATCCTATCAGATGCCAACCCTAACCATTGTACATTCTTTACTTACAGACTGGTATCATCATCCTATCAGATGCCAACCCTAACCATTGTACATTCTTTACTTACAGGCTGGTATCATCATCCTATCAGATGCCAACCCTCACCTTTGTACATTCTTTACTTACAGACTGGTATCATCATCCTGTCAGATGCCAACCCTAACCACTGTACATTCTTTACTTACAGACTGGTATCATCATCCTGTCAGATGCCAACCCTAACCACTGTACATTCTTCACTTACAGGCTGGTATTATCATCCTATCAGATGCCAACTCTAACCATTGTACATTCTTTACTTACAGGCTGGTATCATCATCCTATCAGATGCCAACCCTAACCACTGTACATTCTTTACTTACAGGCTGGTATCATCATCCTATCAGATGCCAACTCTAACCATTGTACATTCTTTACTTACAGGCTGGTATCATCATCCTATCAGATGCCAACTCTAACCATTGTACATTCTTTACTTACAGGCTGGTATCATCATCCTACCAGATGCCAACTCTAACCATTGTACATTCTTTACTTACAGACTGGTATCATCATCCTATCAGATGCCAACCCTAACCATTGTACATTCTTTACTTACAGGCTGGTATCATCATCCTATCAGATGCCAACTCTAACCATTGTACATTCTTTACTTACAGACTGGTATCATCATCCTATCAGATGCCAACTCTAACCATTGTACATTCTTTACTTACAGACTGGTATCATCATCCTACCAGATGCCAACTCTAACCATTGTACATTCTTTACTTACAGACTGGTATCATCATCCTACCAGATGCCAACTCTAACCATTGTACATTCTTTACTTACAGACTGGTATCATCATCCTACCAGATGCCAACTCTAACCATTGTACATTCTTTACTTACAGACTGGTATCATCATCCTATCAGATGCCAACCCTAACCATTGTACATTCTTCACTTACAGACTGGTATCATCATCCTGTCAGATGCCAACCCTAACCATTGTATATTCTTTACTTACAGGCTGGTATCATCATCCTATCAGATGCCAACCCTAACCACTGTACATTCTTTACTTACAGGCTGGTATCATCATCCTATCAGATGCCAACCCTCACCATTGTACATTTTTTACTTACAGACTGGTATCATCATCCTATCAGATGCCAACCCTGACCCTTGTACATTCTTTACTTACAGGCTGGTATCATCATCCTATCAGATGCCAACCCTAACCACTGTACATTCTTTACTTACAGGCTGGTATCATCATCCTATCAGATGCCAACCCTCACCATTGTACATTTTTTACTTACAGGCTGGTATCATCATCCTATCAGATGCCAACCCTGACCCTTGTACATTCTTTACTTACAGGCTGGTATCATCATCCTATCAGATGCCAACCCTAACCACTGTACATTCTTTACTTACAGGCTGGTATTATTATCCTATCAGAAGCCAACCCTCACCATTGTACATTCTTTACTTACAGGCTGGTATCATCATCCTATCAGATGCCAACCCTAACCACTGTACATTCTTTTCTTACAGGCTGGTATCATCATCCTATCAGATGCCAACCCTAACCATTCATACCAGTATTTAATGTGTGTAGTAACAGGATGGTGGGCAGGAGCAGAAACAACAGCCAAGGTTTCTTGTTGTGTCCATGGGAACAAAGGTCACAGTACTAAACATTGTTTGTCAAACTCTGTTGTTGGTAAAGGATGTTTCAAGGCAGGCTGGGAAGATTGGTTTATGTTTACTTCATCTCATCACCTTGGAGATTTAGATTCTATAACCATCTGGCATGACAACTCAGGAACTTCACCATCATGGTGTGTATTTGTTTTTTAACTGGATTTCCGAAGGAAAAATTGGTTTTGATGTGTGCAATGCAGGCCGCTGCCAAACAGTTTTTGTTCATTTTCATGATGTAATCTTTCAAATTAAAGTATGCTGTTTCATGTGACTGAATGAAGTTGAAGTTGATTTTCACGATTTTAGCTATTATAGTTTTGAAAAATATTGTTTATAAATTTCTAGTTCATTTTATTGACGTAATATTTCAAATTAAAGTATGCTGTTTCATGTGACTGAATGAAGTTAAGATTTTCACGATTTTAGCTATTATTTTTGTAATGAAAAATATTGTTTATATACTTCTCAAAAGACTTCTTTCTGTAGTTAAAATTAAGTAAAAGTCCTATTTAAATAGTTTACCAATGTTGTAAAATGGTACGATCCTTACTATATATATGATTTTTTGTAGATGTATAAAAGGATTTTTTATTTCACTTCAGGTTTTTAACAAGAGTACTGGTTCAGGACTTGAGAACAAATAAAGTCTACAGCTTTATATTGGGTGAATGGATTGGTGTGGAGCGAGGTTCTGTCAAAGTTACTATCCCATGTGTAAAACCAGAAGATTTCAACACATATAAAAACCAAGAATTCCTTCTCAAGTCTAGTCGGGACCTAAGAGATGGTCATCTATGGCTGAGTATCTTGTCCAAGCCATGTCAAAGTCATTTTACACGTGTTCAGAGACTTAGTTGCTGTTTATCCCTACTTCTATGTGCTATGTTGACTAGTATAATGTTCCACGGAGTACCTACTGATGACCCAGACGATCAGGTTAAAGTGGCATCTATCAGTCTGTCATTGGCTGATATAGTCATTGGCATTGAATGTGGATTGATCATGTTTCCAATTAATTTGATCATTGTAAAGCTGTTTCTGAGGACAGGGCTTAAACCTAAGAAACAAAGGTCTTCTAGGAGGAAATATCAGTTTGATGACTGGTTTGAAAGGGTAGAAATCGTAGAGGAAAAACAGCTTATAAACGATGATGAAGATGAAGAGTTGATTGGTGAAGAAAAGCTTCAACAGGCACAACCCAAAATGTAAATATTACTTCTAGACTGTGATGTTTTCATGAACATAAAATTCATAGTGATTAAAATACAAATGTATGAACTGTAATGATTAGTCCCAGTGTTTAATATTCAACAACTGATGTTTTAAAAGATTTATATAAGTTTTGCCCTTTTAAAATCTGAATTTTTGCAAAAATATACTAATGCAACAGTTTGTCATCACAACTCCTCTAAAATCACACAACAGAATTTCATGAAACTTTGTAGATAATAAGTACATGATAGGTAAATGTGCATATCCATGAACAGATATTATCAGTTTGACTTTTTTTTAGTTGTGGCCCTGATAACTTAATTTTGGCTTAAACATATTATTGCAACAGTTTGTCACAACAGAATTTCTTGAATCTTTATCTATAATTAGGATATTATAAACATAAGTATGATAAATGGTGAACAAAAATATTAACACTTTTTACTGATTGCATCAAAAGGAGGTTGGCATCTATGTCATGAGTATTTTAAGCTTAGACCATTCAGGTACTTTCTATACTAACAGGACTGGTCACTTATAACGATGTCTATACAAATTATCAGACTGATCTCGGCTGTAGTTGATGTCATGTGACTTTATAGCAAATCATTTCACATTTACAACATGTTCTTCATAACTATATGGTCAAGTTTAACAAAAAAATGATTTTATGAAATTATATACATTTTGTCATTCCAAAATGCTGTTTCTCAAAAGATTTCTCGAATCATTTTTAGCTCACCTGGCCTAAAAGGCCATGTGAGCTTTTCTCATCACTTGGCGTCCGTCGTCGTCTGTCGTCTTTAACAATTTTTCAAACATCTTCTCCTCTGAAACTACTGAATGGATTTGAATGAAACTTAACATGATTGTTCCTTAGTATATCCTGCACAAAATGTGCGCTTCGATTTTTGATCCGTCAAAAAACATGGCCGCCGTTACTTAAAATAGAACATAGGGGTCAAATGCAGTTTTTGGCTTATATCTCAAAAACGAAAGCATTTAGAGCAAATCTGACATGGAGTAAAATGTTCATTAGGTCATGATCTATCAGCCCTGAAATTTTCAGATGAATCAAACAACCCATTGATGGGTTGCTGCCACTTAATTGGTAATTTTAAGGAAATTTTGCAGTTTTTGGTCATTATCTTGAATATTATTATAGATAAAGATAAACTGTAAACAGCAAAAATGATCAGCAAAGTAGGATCTACAAATAAGTTAATATGACCAAAATTGTCAATTGACCCATTCAGGGGTTATTGTCCTTTAATGACAATTTTTCACAATTTGTTCATCATATTTGCTAACTTTAAAAAATCTTCTCCTCTGAAACTACTGAATGGATTTGGTTAAAACTTATCATGATTGTTCCTTAGATTATCCTGCACAAAGTGTGTGCTTTGATTTTTGATCCGTCAAAAAACATGGCCGCCGTTACTTAAAATAGAACATAGGGGTCAAATGCAGTTTTTGGCTTATATCTCAAAAAGGAAAGCATTTAGAGCAAATCTGACATGGAGTAAAATGTTCATTAGGTCAATATCTATCAGCCCTGAAATTTTCAGATGAATCAAACAACCAATTGTTGGGTTGCTGCCACTTAATTGGAAATTTTAAGGAAATTTTGCAGTTTTTGGTCATTATCTTGAATACTATTATAGATAAAGATAAACTGTAAACAGCAAAAATGATCAGCAAAGTAAGATCTAAAAATAAGTTAATATGACCAAAATTGTCAATTGACCCCTTAAGGGGTAATTGTCCTTTAATGACAATTTTTAATTGTGCTTCATATTTGCTAACTTTAAAAAATCTTCTCCTCTAAAACTTCTCAACTAAATTCAACCAAACTTCAACTGAATGATCAGTAGGGTGTATAAAATAAAGTTTGTGCTTCATTTTTTATTTCGTCAAAAAACATGGCCGTCATGGCTAAAAATAGATCACAGGGTAAAATGCAGTTTTTGGCTTATATCTCAAAAGCTCCAGCATTTAGAGCAAATAAGACAAGATGTTAAAGTATTTATTAGGTCAAGGTCTACCTGTCCTGAAATTTTCAGCCGAATTGGGTAACTGGTTTTTCAGGTATAATGCCCCTGAATTGATGATTTTAAAGAAATTTTGCAGTTTTTGGTTATTATCTTGAATACTATTATAGATACAGATAAACTGTTAATAGCAAAAATGTTAAGCAAAGTAAGATCTACAAATAAGTCAATTTGACCAAAATTGTCAATTGACCCCTTAAGGAGTTATTGCCCTTTAAAGTTTTTTTTCACAATTTGTTCATCATGTTGACTTACTTTAAAAAATCTTCTCCTTTGAAACTGCTGTATCAATTTCAGCCAAACTTAGGCTAAATGAGTTTCAGAGTATCTAGTATAAATTTTATATTTCATTTCCTTGTATGTCAAGAAACATAGCTCCTATGGCTAAAATAGAACATAGGAGAAAATGTTTTTTTTTTGCTTTTAAAGAAAATAGGACGATTCAAAGAACATTTAAATAAATTGAAAAGCCAAAATAATCATTGATGAGAGATTTAACCAAAAAAATTAAGGTGAGCGTTTCAGGCTCTTGAGAGCCTCTTGTTTGAATATTGATCTCTGAACTCTGAGGCATTTGTTTGTTGAATTTTCAGTAGCCGCCATCTTGTTTGATATGTAAACCATTTTACACAACTGGGATGTTATTCAAAATGATACGTCTAAGTTTAAAATCAATAGAGACGAGTCTCCATTCATAGTATAGAAATTCCCTGGACCATTGCCATGAATATTTTCATGATATTTATACAGGTTCCTGAGTGGTACATGTAAAAGAAGCTTCCGACATTTTCATAGATTTTACCCTTATATTTTGTAGGTTGCCATGGTGGTGTTTATATATAGCCTGGACTATTGTCATAACTGTATCTCTGATAAACTCATACTTTGTTATGTTGTACGGTCTTAAGTATGGGTACCAGAAAAGTGTGGAATGGCTTGTGTCATTTTTCACAGCTTTCTTCCAGAGTGCCTGTTTCCAACAGCCCATTAAAGTTTTTGCTATAGCAATGATTCTGACTTATATATTCAAGAAACCAGTTGAAATTGAAGGACTTAAAGTCGACATTGCACTCAGAGATGCAGGTAAATACATTGTCTAAGAAGGACTAGGAATTTGATTTGCAATTTTATTGGAACTTGTTGTCTACTCAAACTGAGAAATTAAATGCACAACAACAGAAAAAACTCCTTTGTTGTTTAACTTCCAAATGATGAGACTGAGCTGAGACCATTGATATAAAAATAAGGAGATGTGGTATGATTTCTTACCAGACGACTATCTACCAAAGTTTAAATAAAGTGTTAGCAATTATAGTCAATCATATGGCCTTCAACAATGAAAAAAAACTAAACCATACAGTAATGCTTATAAAAGGCCCTGATATGAAACAATTCAATGGAGAAAACTTACAGCCAGTTAGCTTTCATAGTAGGTAGGATAGTTCAAGACTTCTATGACGGAAAGAAAAACAAGTTGATTTTCAAATATGTTACTACATTAAGTTTATGCTTCAAGATTTGGTAAAGAAAACATTCTGCCCATGTATATAAACCAATAAAATAAGTACAACATATCCACCAAAATGTTTACCTTTGAATGGTGGAGCTCATAGAAGATAAAACACAATGTCACTCAACAGCAAGTTCCTGCAAAAAAAACACCATAAAACACCATAAAACACAATTTTCGCATAGGAAGGGGAATTCTTCTGATGTATCATAGTCTCACTGTTCTGAAAGTTAGAATATTTACTTTGTTAGGAGTATTTTTTATTTTTTTAGTGCTTTATGAACAAGATAAAGATGACGAAACATTACCCCAGTACATTGTTCCTGATCCAGCTTCCAAAAAACTGCTCCAAAAGATAATGTCAAAGTTAGCCATGGAAGGATTAATTGAGGAACGCCTTAGGGAGATAATTCTGTACTTCTTGTTTGTTACAATAGTATTATTTGTTATCCATGCCCATAGAAATGTCAGGACATCATTCTACTGTGGTAATGCTTTAGAGGATATATTTATTAGGAAAAGTTGGAAGAAAGATCGATTGAGTTTCCCTGATGTAAGTAAATTATATGTTATTGTTATTGTACAGATCTAGAAGGTATTTAAAATATTCCTTGCTTTTTGTGGTTTGCTTTTCCAGGAGAAAATATTACAATAAAATTTTAAATCCATTTATTGTATGATTTCAAGGTATCATGTCCTATATCATTTATTGAATATATAGGATTTCGCTATTTTTTTTTCTATAAATTAACTTTATCCTATACCTAATGGGAAAAAAAATAATAATATGGGGTCACTGTTCATTTAAGCTCAAGATCTGCCTCTGAAAGAAGCATACATTTTTGTTAATGTCCTTTTTTATACGCCCATCTTTAAGACGGGACGTATTATGGTATACCGTTGTCCGTCTGTCGTCCACACTTCGGACAATAACTCAAAAACACTTTCACCAATTTCCGTGAAACTTGAGTGAATTATTTATATCTATTGACGTAAGCTCCCTTTCTTTTTTTTTAATTTCAGATTTTAAGTTTTGGATTTATGGGGCTTTATTCATAAAAAAGGGGGGATTTTCAACACTTCGGACAATAACTCAAAAAGTCTTTCAACAATGTCCATGAAACTATGGTGAATTGTTTATATCTATTGATGTAAGCTCCCTTTCAATTTTATAAATTTCAGATTTTAAGTTTTAAGATTTATGGGGCTTTATTCATAAAAAAAAAGGGGATTTTTAACACTTCGGACAATAACTCAAAAAGGCTTTCACCAATGTCCATGAAACTTTGGTGAATTGTTTATATCTATTGATGTAAGCTCCCTTTCAATTTTTATAAATTTCAGATTTTACATTTCCATGTTATGAATTTTTATGCTTAAAAAAGGGGGGATTTTCCAATTTTGGGACAATACATTTAAAGCATAAAAGACAAGTTAAAAGAGCAATGGACGTATCATGCGCTAAAGCGCAGCCCTTTATTTTCACATATCGCACTGTATCTCAAAAACGATTCTTGGTTACGGCTTAAAACTTTAAACACTTCTTAGTTATATTAATCTTAATATCTGTATACTTTTTGGTGATGATTAAAAATTTCATTTTTGAGTTATTGAGTATTTTGTAAAAAAGGGGCGAGTTTTTTTTTACATGTCGCGCCATATCTCAAAATCGATTTATGATTATTGCTAAAAACTTTACACATGTCTTTGTTATATTAATCTTAAGATCTGTATACTTTTTGATGATGATTCAAAATTTCATTTTTGAGTGATTGAGTATTTTGTAAAACAGGGGGAGGGTTTTTTACATTTTGTGCCGTATCTCTATAACAATTTATGATTATTGCTTAAAACTTTACACACTTCTTTATTATATTGATCTAAAGATCTGTATACTTTTTGGTGATGATTCAAAATTCTTTTTTTGAGTTATTGAGTATTTTGTTAAACAGGGGAGGTTTTTTTTACATGTTGCGCCATATCTCATAATGGTTTTGATTCAAAATTTTATTTAAGGGGGTTCGCGGGTCTAAATCATTTATATAGGATTTCTCTATACTTTTCTATAAATGAACTTTATCTTTAAGTTAATAGAAAAATAAAATAAAAAAGTAGGGTCACCGTTCATTTGCGCTCACAATCTGGCTTCGAAAGAAGCATACATTTTTGTAAAAGTGGTTTTTTTCTGTTGAAGTAATAGGAGAAATAAAGTTAATATCGAAATAAAAAAAAGAAATTTATTACAGAAATCGCTCAAATTTTACAATAATTTAGTTTAAGTGCAGCTTATATGGAAATTATATTAAAAAATATAGGTCACCGATGAGTTGAAAAAGATATTTAAATTTTAAGGCTAAAAAATGACATTTTTCCACCAAAGGGAGATAATTTGGAACTTTTTCAATGATGTATACATTTTAAAAGTCATCTGGGGCCAACACAAATTGATTGTTTTGAATGATTTTTGTACAATATGATCAAGTTACAACTACAAAAGGTAACAAATAAAATTTGTATTGAAAAAGAAATGTTAAATTTTTTTCTGAAATTTTTATACCCTCGAGCCTCCTTAAGTGATGTTTAGTTTTTTGTAAAAAAAAAAAAAAAACAGGGTGGGGGGTTTCCCGCCTTGTCTCAAAAATTATATATGGTTATTGCTTAAAACTTTCTCAGAAACTATTTATGATTATTGCATATAACTTCCACATAAGACATTGGACGTATCATACACTCATGGCGCAGCTGTTTATTATCAATGAAAATACAAAATGTCTTAGTGTGTGATTGGGGCATTGTGAAGAAACCAAGCGCCATCTGTCCTCATAATGATCATATGTCTAATACAACAATGACATGTCACACATCGACATGTTACAAGTTACAAACAACAATATACAAATTGTCCTGTTTCAGGTTAAAGTTTTTGGTCAAGGTAGATTTTGATGAAGTTGAAGTCCAATGACTCCAATCTGATAACTTAAAACATGTGTTCCTTATGGTATAATCTTACTAATTTTAATGCCAAATGAAAGTGCAAGTGGGGCATCCCTACACTATGGACACAATTTTTTTTAAATTTTAGTTTTTACATACACCTTATCAGAGTAATTGAAGGTGGCTTGATATCATTACATTCGACATGGTTGCCAATTTCTTGTATTATATGTCTCAGCTTAGTTAAAAAAAACATAGCTCTCACTCATGATTAGAATTTTACAGGGATGATGAATTCTTGACTTTCACATAGAGACCTTTAGACACATCACTAACGATTAAATATTTGTTGTAGATAACAAATTTACCTAAGTTCTGGGATTATATGAGAGTGAAGGCCTTACCAGGTTTGGATGATATAGAAAATGGAGACAAGACAGTAGAAACCCATGGGGATGATTTCTTTCTGGTTGGACCATATAGATTGAGACAACTTAGAGTGAAACAAAGTAAACTTTTGTACATTTTATGTCGTTTTCATACATTTGAGATATTGTCATGATTTTCATAAATGTACCTTTAGTCTCATGAGATCCTATTCAAAATTATAATTAGATGATCCCTGACTTCTAACCAGAGGGCCACCATTATTATTATTAAGGTTGTTCCTAACACCTTGACTAAACATTACTTTAATTTGGCTTGTTAAATTCAACAAATTTTTGACAAATATTACCATTGGCCCGTGATTTAAACGTTCAACTGATTTTTACGGTTATCTCCCTGAAATGTTATGTACTACCAGAAAAGAAATTTTCATCGAAAAGTTTTTAAAATGTGAAAATCAGCTTTTTAGTAAATGCATTATAACTTAAATTTGTGATAACATAAAAGCCACATAAAGGCTTTATTGCCCCTATTTCTTTTTTTTTTCCTTTTATCTCGTATCTAATAGATAAATCATAACCATAAAGGGTAAAGATGATCAACAATACAAGTAGCATATTAATCTATTGCAATAAAAAATCATAATATCTAATAAAATTTGTAGATTTAGCTAACTAAGTCCTTATATTTGTATAAAGTACCATTCATTTATAGTGGAAATTTATTTTAAGGTTGAATAAGCTACAATTAAAAATTGCTCGTTGGTCCCTTTCTGTGATTGCCATTAGTTAACGCTGGTTCATTTGCCAATCAATCTATAATCAAAGAAAAGATAATTTTTCAAATTTCGTTCATAGTCTTTTTCAAAAATGATGAACGGTTCTTTATATTGGTATGTAATCATTTTAAACGTTTCAAATTTAAGAAATTATATTTGTACATCAATGTTTTTGATACACCAATAACAAAAACTGAAATATATTGAATGTATACTTTTTGTAATTATTCAAAATTATATCAGAAACGTAAACTTAATTATAAAATAATGAACCTGTTAAGGGGAGAGAATACTCGCATAACTTTTTCGAATTGGCACATAATGCAACGGAATGTCACTCTTGCATACAAATAGCACATCAATAGAATTAATTAACTGCGCAATCGTGCTCCACCTTCAATGATGATTCTAAATTATAAATATAACCAAAAGTTGTTAATCTATAGATAGTGAAGACTAATGAAAGCTAACCCAATGTAAAAATATTTCTTTGCAATTTTTTCAAAACTTCCTCAGGAAAATGATCGAGTCACTTGACTTTCAAAGCTCAAAATTAATGTTTTTACACAATTTTTGAATAAAGTAGTTAAAGATTATTCTCTTCTCAAAGTGTAAGACGCAATAAAAATCGTATGCTTGCACCATTCTATCGAAATACGGATTTAATTAAGTCCTGAACATTTAGACATTTCTCCGTATATTTATAGCAAAACCGGTTTAAACCAAATCACAAGTACGTGTTAAGATCCAACTAAATACCTATTTCCCGATATGGTCAGGTAAAATTGCTAATACAAGATTTGAAAAATGGTTAAAATAACAAAAAATATTGGCTGGCTAGTTTTGGAGTTACCTGGTATTGTCCTTAGATGTAGAAAGTAAATTTATATCAAGCTTACATACTTTTATATATCTTTCCAGATACTTGTCCTACACCAGAATATATCAGACAAGCATTCTCCTTAACTGTGGAATGTTCAGACAAATATTGGCTTGGTAATGAGGATACCAAACACTACAACCAAACCTGGAACCAGACAGTTACCATGGCTCCTCTAACAGCTGATCACTGGACCTACCAGACAGCATGGCAGCTAAGAACCATTCCTTACGCTGGTACCCAGGCCACATACAGTGGTGGTGGATATATAAAAGAGATCACCCCTAGCTCCATGTCACAACAGACAATAGATAAATTAATGACTGATGGTTGGATAGATGGAAGAACAAGTGCTATTTTTCTGGAATTTAATTTGTATAATCCTAATGTTAATATGTTTAGCGTAGTCATGTTCCTGTTTGAATTTTCTGCAAATCGTGGAATTTTTCCATATTTTCAGATTTTTACCACTAAGTTATATCACTATGGCAGCGGGACTGAGATTGCTGCAGCAGTTTGTGAAGTTTTATTTGCCATATTCACGATCATTTTTACGTACTACGAAGGGAAGAAATTTAAAAGAATGGGATACAGATATTATTTCACTTTTTTCTGGAATTTGATTGAGTTTATAACCATATGCCTGTGTTACAGTGTTATAGGTCTGTTTTTTCAGAGAATGGTGACTATTACATGGATAATGGATAAATATAAACAAACCAATAGACTGGAGTTTGTCAGTTTTTACGCTGCTGTGTGGTGGGATTTTATACAGCTTTATCTAATGGCATTTCTTGAATTCCTTATCATTGTCAAATTTCTAAAAATTCTGTCATTTAATCAAAACATGCAGTTGTTATCAATTACCTTGAACCATGCCAAGAAATCACTGTGTAATTTTTCTCTTCTGATTTTTGTTTTAATCTTTGCCTTTGCCCACTTTTGTCTCTTAGCATTTGGAAATGTATCTCCAAATTACAAGAGTGCTTCAAGTAGTATTTTGACATTATTTAATTTTGCTATTGGTGTTTCCGATTATTATGGTCTACAGCGTGCACATAGGATTCTAGGTCCTATATTTTTCTTTCTTTTTGTATTGGCTGTAATATTTATATATCTTACAGTATTCATGTCTATTGTCAATTTTGCAATTACAAAATCCAAAGAAGAAAAAGGGAAGAAGAAGAATGAGTTAGAAGTGGTTAATTACCTTCTTACTAAGTTAGCTAATATCTTGCCGGTTGAGCTTGCTTCTAGAATGAAAGTGAAATATTATGAAAACTGATGCATAATTTATCTTTTAAACTGTAAATTTTTATTTAAAAAATTTTTTTTGTTATTTGTGTTAAAAATTTAAAACATACTGTGGATTCATTTATATTTGGATACCAATTTTTTGGGGGTTTTGTGGGTACAGAGGCATGAGTAAAAAGGTTTTACAAATTACAAATTTCCATAACATTGTAATACAGTCAAACCTGATTAAACCGGACCCTGAATAAACTGGCTTCCTGTACATTCCGGCCGAAAATGAAAGTCCCATTTTTTTCTCTTCAAAGTCTTTGTTAAAATACCCTTAGTAAACCGGAAACCCTGTGTATTCCGAATTCCGGTCTAATTATGAAATCCCAATACTCTAAATTACATTAATTATTACCTGTCAAAACCGGTTTGACTAATTAATTTGGTTCATTCAACCTATGCCAACATTTTGAAATTTAGGTATAAAATTCTATGACAAAATGTTGGCATAGGTTGAATAATTTGTTACAGATTAAGTGTTATAAAAACATAAATTAATTAGGGGCTAATCAATTTACAACCAGTTTAAACCTACTGTTAAAGTATAAAGTTTAACTTTTTACAAGTACAAGTGAAAATGTAGGTATAATTGTGTGTGTTGAGGATCTCTATTTCATATAGAAACTAGTTAAAAATTAATATAATGAAATGATGAGGAAAAAAAAGAATTTTATCAGTTTTTATTTAAGAAGCAATCATATTGTCACATTAAATATATATCAGTGTCATTCTCATGAATAATATAAAATGTATAATTAAAACATTAAATTTTATATAAAATAGTTTTCTTCAAATACAATGACATAATACACTAAAATTTCAGACCATGTTGAGATTTGTTAGTTTCTTAATTTCTTACAACACGACACTATTTATACTCATCATATAGTGTATTTAATAAGCACTGACTCATGTAGAATATCTATAATAAATGTTCACTATTAATTCCATCATATAGATACATGAAGATGTGGTGTCAGTGCCAAGGAGACAACTCTCCATTCAAATAACAATTTATAAAAGTCCCCATTATAGGTCAATGTACGGCCTTCAACATGGAGCCTTGGCTAACACCGAACAGAAAGCTATAAAGGGCCCCAAAATTACTGGTGTAAAACCATTCAAACGGGAAAACTAACGGGATAATCTATATAAATAACAAGAAACGAGAAATACGTACAAATTACATAAACAAACGACAACTACTGTACATAGAATAAGCCAAATTTCACTATTTCGATTGTCTCAAAAGTCATACTATAAGATATGATGCTGCATCTGCACAATCAACTGGTATTATGTTATCCTTTGGTCTCTTAGTCAAGTTTCACAAAGATATCTCAGGAGTAAGACATGTCATAGGATGATTTTAAGGTATATTCTAGTCCTTAGTGGGATTCACAAAGTGGTCCTAAAGTTTGACATTTTCTAAAGTTGGTCACAAAGTAAGGACTACACAAGCGGTTTCTTATAATGGTCTTAGGATAGTCACAAGTTTGTTTTGATGGAGTTCCAAATTAGAGACACAAAATGTAACCATAAATATCAAAACTCAATATAATAAATGAAAACAAACACAGAGTACCTGAATTTTTTAAACTATTTGATATTTATTTTAAAGTTTATATTGAAAAGTTTATTTGATTTTAAAAAAATCTGTTGGAATTTGGTAAGTTCGTATATGTTGTTGCTTGTTTAAGTATGTTTCATATATTAAAGACAACAAAAGAATGAACACAAATTTTCATAAAGATTTGCACCAATAAAATAGCTTTTTATCTCTTTTTCCTCAAGTATTGTTATATTTAAGTGTTTAATTTCAGAAAGTTAGTCTATTTTTTTCATTATGATTTTTTGATTTTTTTCAACACTATTTTGCTAGTATCCAAGGGTTGAACTTCTATCTAACAATGTTTGTCCTGTTAGATTTTTTCTAATTATTCCATTTTTACTACAACACAATTTTATAAATACTTTATTTCTGATTCTGAGTTTTCAAAGAGTAATATTTTAATGCTTAAATATACTGACTGTATTTTACCTTTTATTAATTAATAATAGCTATAACAACACCTATTGTATTTTGTTTGTAGGCATAGGTTGAAGATATTTTTATCAAATGTTGGCATAGGTTGAAGACACCATAAGTCCAGAAACACCCCCTCCCAGGCCGCGAAACATACCAAAAAAAAAATAAAATAAATTAACAAAAAAAATTAAATGATCGATATGCAATCAAAACAAATTTGTTTATACAATATGACTTTTCAGGATAATCAATCAGTCAGGTGTTAAACTGTGAAGTGAACTTACAATCGTACAGTAGTGAGCTGTATCATTTATTAAAACATTATTAACGTGTCAATTAAACGACAAGTCACACCGTATATATATCGGATTTAAATTACTTTTTGTAACTTTTATAAACAAATTTAATCGCAGCATAAGAAATTTACATCGTGATGTTGAAACTCTGGGTTCCCTGCTGTGAACCCCTTAACAAATGACCTTGATAATGAAAAACACCCGCATGACAACAATCAATGGGTATAGTACACTGTACCACAACTTTTCAATAGTGATAAAATCACGTTTGATAATATTCTGGCTTTTTTATCGGCCATTCCAACATTTCAAATAAACAATCATGGAAGTAAATCGAAACTCTCGTCTCACAATCCAAACAACGCGAGCATTATGATGCAAATGCAAACAATGGAAAACGAAGTGAAAGTATTTTAACTGATCAGATATTCTTAACAAACAAAGAGAACTGTTATATGCAAACTACCGGTCGTCAGAAGTCATTAACTTCCGGTTGATACGGAAACCTGAATAAACCGGCTCACTGCCCAAACCGGCCCTTTTTCATAGTCCCGTAGCTGGCCGGTTTATACAGGTTTTACTGTATGCAGATTTGGGCAAACCACGAAATCAAGTGTCCATGAAAATACAATTTATCATCAATCCACAAATATTGGTACATGAAAGTAAATGAATCCATAGTACTCAGATTTTAAGATGAAGTTTGCTTATCATTGTATTATTATTATTTTAGATAACCCATAAATTGAAATGTATGTAATTTGTTAACTACTTAGTCATTTCTGTGGTAGGAAACATTATTAAATAATTATGATTATAATTTTTGTAAACATATCTAAATAAAGTACTGCAAATTCAGAAATTATTGCGTGCATCTATGAATGTAATTTTATTTTTTGCAATATTGGGGAAAATCCTGTTTAATTCATAAAAAATTATCAAAATGTGAGTTTAAATTATTGCGATTATAACCCTGTCACATTTTTTACAATAATAAAAACATTGCAATAATTTCTGAATTTACAGTCGTTTTTTCATAATAATTTCAAGTGTCATGTGATGAAACATTAGAAATCATGACTTTGAACTGATTTTCAGCTGTGATGGATTAAAGTAAGACAATTCTGCTTTAAATAATTTACCACTTTGTAATCATAACTTATGATTGATCATGTGGTAATTTGTCATTTAAAGACAAACTTTGTGAATATAGCTTTAATTTTGTTGTTTTAACTTGTCAAAAATCATTGAAACATTGTTAAATTTAGGTCACAAGGATATATTATTTTGTTCAGCAAAGATAAATTTGAGGGGTAATTAGACTTACAGAGGTGTTTCTGTGTCCACAGCCAGATTTGAGAAACTGCAAGAAATAAAACCTCTTTTAAAGTGCGTTCTAATGTTGTGCCATTACATCACTGTCCTAGGGTTGGACACCCACAAAACATTTAAACCCTGCCCTTTTCTATATATGCTTGTTCCAAGGGCCTATAATTCAGAAGTTGTAATTTGTTGCTTTATATCATTTTCCCTCAGTTTACTGTTATGTACAAAGCTTGTTTAATTATTTATTTGAATTTTATTTTACATTTGTCATATCTGACCTTTTATAGCTTGTTATTATAATTGCTAATATCTATGACATTTACTGTCTCTATTGGAAAGTTGTCTAATTGGAAATAATATCACTTCCTATTTGTAATATAATTTGATTCATATATGCATTTAGGACAAACTGGTCACTAGCCCGTAGGTAAAGGTCACTTGACCCATATAACATGATATTAGGGACTGTTAACAATTTTGCTTTGCTTGTACTACAAAGTAAGTTTGGTAAGGTTAAGTTCAATATTTCAAGACAAAAAATGTTTCAAATTGGGAAAAAGACACAAGAAAATTGAATAGAACCCTTTTTGTTGAAATTTATTTTACAGTGTTGATATTTACAACAAATTAGATAAATGATAGAAATCTTTGACAAATTTGACAAAATGACCCAGATTTAAACCAATTTAGAACTAAAAAAAACTAGAATAATTGTATTAACAAAAAATAGCCTTTTCTTATGGATTTAAGTTTTCACTTACTTGTATTAATTAAGTTTAACTTCCAAGATTTGTGAATATTAAAAATGTATCTTGACAGGGTTTAAGAGTGTAAAAGGTGTCTTTGACCAGATATTATTATTATGTATTTAAAAGTGTATTATTATATCAGAGCTGTGTTGAATAGAAATGGACCTTATGCAAATGAATATCAATACATCTGTTAACCTATTTCAGATTGAAAAGATCTTTATGAAAATTAAGTTGTTTTAAGGAAACAGAAAATTTGTGATTTTTTTTTTTTATTATTGTAAATTTTATATATTTTACACTATAAATTGTTACTTTTTGATATGGTACAAAAATAAACCCAAAAAATCGATTCGTTTTGGCCCCAGATGACTTTGAAATGTTGATATAATTGAAAAAGCTCCAAATAATCTCCTTTTGGTGCAAAAATGCCATTATTTAGCATTAAAATTGAAAAATCTTTTTAACTCATCAGTGACTTATATTTTTTATTTTTTTTCAAATAAGCTGTACTTAAACTAGACAATTGTAAAATTTTGGCGATTTCTGTAATTTAGTTCTTTTTTAATTTCGATTTTACCTATATTTCTCCTATTAGTTCAACAGCAAAAAAAGTACCATAGCAAAAATGCATGCATCTTTCGAAGGCAAATTGTGAGCTGAAATGAACGGTTACCCAATTTAAAAACAAAAATATATAAAGTATATAAGTACATTTATAGAAAAAAATAGTGAAATCCTATATTTAAAAAAAATACCTGTGAGCCCCCTTAAGACCAAAATTCTTGAATATTCTAAAATCAATCTCATACACGTACACATGCACTTGCATAAGATTGATTTCTATTGGATGCAGCTCATTGTTTGTTTCAGGACATTTGATCTCAGTATTAGTTATGCTTTTATTGAAGCAGTTGTGTATTTTGTTTTGTTGTATATTAAATTTTTGAATTTAGTTAAGTTTTCAAGTTTTAATGTTTATGTTATGACGTTTGATAATTCAAGTAATACTTTTAATTGTGTCTTATCTTAGAAATAAATGCTGTTTTGTTGTCTTTTTTTTATTTTTTTTTATTGACCATACAAGTTAAAAGTTGAAGAGCATTGAGGATCTAAAATTCCGAATGGTTGTGCCAAATGTGACTATTGAACAGGGGTATACTACTTTTGCCTTTTTTGCCTCTTGTAATATACAACAATTGTTAAAACAGTGCATTCAAACTGAAAGGTCTATCGGGGTATATATGGCAAGTTTGAATTGCACAACACTTGCAAAATAATGCTTTCATATACTGTGGATTCATTATAATTATTCGTTGGATACCAATTTTCGTGGTTTTCGTGGGTACAGTTGAACCACAAATTAAAATGATCAACGAATTACACATTTTCTTTAGGATATGTATGAAGCAATTACTAAAACCATGAAATCAAATACCCACGAAAATGCAAGTTTTCCTCAATCCACGAAAATTGATACCCACGAAAATAAATGAATCCACAGTAGTGCAATTGTACGGCCTACTATGATATGCGGATCAAGTTTGATTTAACCGTAGCTAAAACCACCAGATTTCAGCCTCATGAATTGTCTAAAATTGGAAACAAAATCAATTTCGGGATAACAAAAATCTACCAAAAAATTTAGTTTATTTTTTAATAGAGACAAGTGTGGACACAGATGAGTGTGGATAGTGTGTTTGGATGTTTGACAGTGTCTTATGACAATAAAGTTCTATGTTTTTCCTATATGGTGTTAATAACTGTGTTGCACGGTGACAACCGATCTGAGCATTAGGAGTGTTATTATTTTGATATTTTTTTATTTTCAATACAGACATGGGGAGACAGTAATTACATTAGTTACCAAATGATTATGATAGAACATGTTCTACATCTTTGGTTTTGGATACATTTTGTAGCTGGGAATTGTTAATTTCTGTGTCGATTTGGTCTCTTGTGGAGAATTGTCTCATTGGCAATCATACCTCATCTTTTTTTATATGTATTTGCTTACTATTGGTATGGTTCTATTTACATTACTTTGTGGTGGATCGTCAGTATCATTAGTAAAAAAAAAATTTTAAATGTCGAATTTCTTCCTCAGATTAGAATACATTTATTGGTTTTTATTATATAAGTGATGACAATGGCTTAAGTCTGACATGATTATTGGGGCTAAATAAGATCGGAAGTAAACCTCTGTGCTGATTTATATCAATTCTTTATATCTCCTCCAAAGCTGGTCGAAGCAAAGACAAATTTTGACCAAAAGAACCTTTGTGAGCATGCTTCAAAGACTCATAATTACTGCTCCAAAAGTGTGCACTGCTCCAAAAGTAATCTGATCGAATTTGAAGCATGTCAAGCAAATATCATCAACATCTACTTAATAAGTCTTAAAATATTTATTTTAAATATTTTTTGTTTTGTTATATGGATACAAATATAAGTGATACATGTACCAATACAGTATTTGTTGTGGTATGCAAGTGTAGTAATTAGCATTTACTGTAACAATGTTAATTCACACAAATTAAGAAAAAACAAATGAATGGAACAGATACTCTGCAGGGTGCTGCTTTATACGACTGCAGAGGTGGAAACCTGAACGGTTGGGGCTAGTATGGACACAACATTCAAGCTAGATACAGCTCTGAATTTGGATTGTGGTTAAATAGTTGACACAACATAGGTTTCTGACACAGATTGAATGTGGTCTATAAAGAACTTCAACTTAAAAATTTTAAATTGGACATTTACCTATTTTGGTCCAATATCCAAAATCTAAATACATGGTTAAATTCAGAATATCATAGAACCCGAAGAATTCAATTTTTGATCGGACCAACGTGAAAACTGGGCCCATAATCAAAAATCTAAGTACATGTTAAGACTCCCCATATCAAAGAACCCCAAAAATTCAATTTTTGTTAAAATCAAGCGGATTTTAAATTTGGACCCTTTGGACCTTAATGTAGATCAATTTAAAAACAGGACCAAAAATTAAGAATCTTAACACGGCTAGATTTGGCATATCAAAGAAGCACAATAATTCATTTTTTTGATGAAAGCAAACAAAGTTTAATTTTGGCCCCTTATTCCTTGGGACCAAAACTCCCAAAAATAATCCAAACCTTCCTTTTGTGGTCATAAACCATTATAGATTTCTATTAACTTATGCTAAAGGTATTGTTAAAAAAACTAAGAAAAATGCTTATTTGGGACCTGTTTTTGGTTCCTAAATCCTACCCTGTTGGGACTAAAACTACCAAAATCTATTCCAACCCTCCTTGTGTGGCCATAGACCTTATGTTAAAATATCATAGATTTCTGTTTACTAATACTTGAGTTATAGAGCAAAAACCAAGAACAATGCTAAATTTGGGCCCTTTTTCCTAAACTGTTGAGACCAAAATACCCAAAATCAATCCCAGCCTTCCTTTCATGGTCATAAACCTTGTGTCTAAATTTCATATATTTCTATTGACTTTTACTTAAGTTAGAGTGCTAAAACCAAATGTCTTTGGATGAAGACGATGACGCCAACGTGATACAAATGTACAACCAAAAAGTTTTCAATTTTTGTGGTGGTATAAAAATGATCTCAAATCAAATTTCTAATGGAGTTTGCAACAATAATTATTCAACTACTCATTTTAATAAAACATTAAGTATTAAAATATAAATGTCATACTGTCATACAGTCATGGTGATGATGCCCCCGCTAGCATATAACGTTAAAAAGGTACATAAAGTGAAGCTGCCAAAAATTGAACTTAAACTGAGTTTAGAGGTAATAAGCATTATATACACATTTCACTAAATTTAGTTGAGACAAACTTGAGAAATTTTTCCATTTGTGAAAGGGCATAACCCTAGAATGATAATCAAAGTGCTTGTAATCACTGAATGGCTATTAAAGACTGCTTAAATTTATCAGTTGGTAGTAAAGTGAATTTTGCATTGTATAGTGTATATACATGTATAGCATTATTTTAAGTTGATTCAACTACTATTATGGACAGAGAAATCTAAACTCCAATTTTTAAAGAAGATTTCATAAAGCATTGGTTTTAGGTAATTCAACAACCATTCTGGACAAAGAAATAACTCAAATTTATTGTCTGGAATCTACAAAAATGTTTGTTTTTGGCCCTTAATTCCTAGACTGTTTGACCCATAACCCACAAAATAGACCTCAACCTTCTACTTATGGTATTCAATATTATGGTACAATTTCAGAACAACTGAAATACTTATACACAACTTTTTGTACGGACACTAGATTAATGCTTGTTTTGGTCACCTTTGGAACCCTTATTCCTAAACCTTAGGGACTATATATATAACCCCCCAAAACAATCCCAGGCTTCCTTTTATGATTATAAATATTACTGTGGATGCATTATTATTCTTTGGATACCAATTTTCGTGGCTTTTGTGGCTAGAGTCTTACCACGAAATTAAATGTTCAACATTTAACAAATTTTCTATAGGCTTGTATGCAGACTTCGGCAAAACCACGAATTTAAATATCCACGAAAATGCAAACTTTCTTTAATCCACGAAAATTGGTACCCACGAAAATAAATGAATCCACAGTATGTTATAATTTTAAGGCTTCCTTTTTACTTATACTGAAGTTATTATCTGGAAACCATCCGTCTTGGGAAGACAACGACAGGATACATAAAACATGCAGACTTTTTATACGTTCAGGTATTTCACATCCAATTTTTTATGGAAATATTCTTTATAAAGCACAAAGGTGTCAGTATTCACCTCATAAACTTACAAAACCTTTGAATAGACTTATTAAGAAGGGATATAATTACGATACTGTTGTCAAGTCATTAAAGATTGCATATTTTGGCGTTAATATTGAGTCACTGATAAGGTCTTTGCGTCGGAACTAAACACATTTATTCTAAAACAGTTGTTGGCATGACACGGGTTATGTTCTTCTCATATATGTTATGATGGTATGATACTAAACCCCTTACGGGAAGGATTGTGCCTGATGTTCATATGATGAAATCATAATCTTTCAGTCAGTTTAATTGAAGTCTGGAGCTCAGTGGCATGTCAGTTAACTGCTAGTAGTCTGTTGTTATTTATGTATTATTGTCATTTTGTTTATTTTCTTTGGTTACATCTTCTGACATCAGACTCGGACTTCTCTTGAACTGAATTTTAATGTGCGTATTGTTATGCTTTTACTTTTCTACACTGGTTAGAGGTATAGGGGGAGGGTTGAGATCTCACAAACATGTTTAACCCCGCCGCATTTTTGCGCCTGTCCCAAGTCAGGAGCCTCTGGCCTTTGTTAGTCTTGTATTTTTTAAATTTTAGTTTCTTGTGTACAATTTGGAAATTAGTATGGCGTTCATTATCACTGAACTAGTATATATTTGTTTAGGGGCCAGCTGAAGGACGCCTCCGGGTGCGGGAATTTCTCGCTTCATTGAAGACCTGTTGGTGACCTTCTGCTGTTGTGTTTTTTTTATTTTGGTCGGGTTGTTGTCTCTTTGACACATTCCCCATTTCCATTCTCAATTTTATTTCAACTGCAAAAATTTCTGTGGTTGTTTAAAAATTTCAAACATGTACGATGAAATATTGTTTTAGAAATTGATAAGCCTAGATATGCCTTATAATTTTTCCCTGCATAGTTGAAGGACCATTTACACTCAGAACCGAGTCATCAGTAGGCAGCTAGTACAGATATATTAAAACAACCTAGCATCATATTGCTAGTAGTGGTAGTAGCATTCTCGGGTAAATTTGTTCTTTTTTTTTATAATATATTTGGTTCAAATCAATATAGAATGCTTTTATCTCCCTAATACTTACATTGTAAATAGAGGTGATACTACTTTGACAAATCCTTGTACATGAGAGTTTTCTGTCAAATTTTTATTTCACAAAGAATGATTTGCATAACAATGAACTGAGCTCAAAGCAAAGTATTCAATAATACACTTAGACAAAGAGCTAAATTCAGTGATATACTTTGTACTACAGGTCCTTCATTAACATCCATCGACCAAAACCACATCTCAAAAACATTCCATACTACATGGTTGGATTCAGAAGTCCTGAAAAAGACATGATTTTTTTTATCATATTTTAAGTATATACACACAGGTTTAAACTTTCTTGTGGTACAATCATTCCGTATCTAGCAACTATCAATTTGCTTCATGCACATATTGATACGTGTTGAGTTTACCTCTGTTGGAAATAAGAACACACAAACCTCCACCTAATTTTAGTCAAGGGACAAAACATTCAAAACTATAAAATATTATCTAAGACTTGTCAGTGTCTATTTACCATTGCCACTGAATCAGTGATATATGTACACATAATTATGTACATGCAAGACTAAAATTATAAAGTACACTAGAACAGACACGTGGTATCGCAGGTCCATGACTGAGTTAACTTATATAACTATGTGCAAGCCTTATTTTAGTATTAGTATTTTTATCTGATACAAGTTATGCTGATTAAACGATACACAGTTTTCTCTGCTTTCAAATCTTTCTGATTGAAACCGTCGAACTGGAACTTATCAATTATTGGTAATATTAATTATTTGAAAAACAAAAGTTCCTGGAATGGAGTATTTTTTTAAACAACAGCATTTTTTATACATACATGTATTAGTTGTAAATAAAATTGAATTCTTTGATTCGCTGTTTTACGTCATGCCAGCTAACAAATTGAAAACTGTACCTATACGCCTTATTTTTAGTCCAGATTTTAGTATTTGTATTGTTACAATGTATCTTAGAAAGTCTAAACTGATTAAAATTTGACAATTTAGTAGTTTCAACCCTGTGGATACGACCCGTGTATATAGCATATTAATCCTGAATACACCGTTTGGTGGTGCACCTGTCAGACGCGTAACATACAAATAAGGTAATCGGTAACAGGTGAATATACTATTAATTTTTGGTATCGGTATCGGACTCGATCCGGAACTTCTTAATTATTGGCAATATTAATTAAGTGGAAAACAAAAGGGCCTGGAGTGGTGTAATTTTTAATCTACACCTTTGTACTATATTAGTTATATATAAAGTCGAATTCTTTGATTCGTCGTTTTTACGCGATGACGGCTGACACATTGGACCTCGTAATTTTAGTATTATAGATATATAAGACTTAAACTGACATTCAGTCTTTACGATATCTTCATTCCCAAAGTCATTTTCAAATCTGACTTCATGGTAAAATAAGATTCCATATCTACAACCATCCATATCTACAACCAATGAAAAGGAAATATCCCTCTAATAGACTAGCATTTAAATCACAGTTTTCGAAAATGGAAGCTAGGTCACCGTGGAACCTAGAACAAAAAAAAGGGAAACAATAGATCTTAAATATTTCAAATGCATGTACATGAAATAATATTAATCTCTAAAATTCACCATATTGTTCCCTTTTTTATCTTCTGTTCGATACTGTATATCCAGTGGCGAATCCAGAAATTTTCTAAAGTGGGAGCCCACTGACTGACCTAAGAGGGGGCTCGCTCCAGTCACGATTCAGTGATTCCCTATATAAGCAACCAATTTTTTTCTCAAAAAGCAGGGGCCCACACCCCCCCCCCCCCTAAATCCACCTCTGATATCAACCTCTAGATGTCTTTCAATTACATTCAGTTTAGTGTGGGTTGATGTTTGATTGTTGTACATGTTACAATGAGCAAAGCCCATACCGCAGTCAGCTATAAAAGGTCCTGATAAGACAATGTAAAACAATTCAAACGAGAAAACTAACATGTCTGTTTAAGGTTACATCATCAAAATATGTAGGGTAGGTAGGTAGGTCGGTATTTTCTTTTTATTATTTTGTCCATTTTATTTTTTGTGCCATGATTTTGAATTGTGTGGTCCGAGTTGTCCATGGGGCGAGAGTTCCCCTATTTATAATGATTGGATTATTTCTTACGACGGCAATAAAATGGCTTAGGGTGGGTGCTCAAAATAGGATCTTGTATCTTGTATATCGTAACTTCCTCCAATAAAGGAGCACCTCAATCATGAGTATTCCACCACCTTGTAAATGTACATGTTTATCTCTAAATGATTAAAATATAAAAGTCACACTGGTAGACATCTATCATCATTAAAAGGAATATTAAAAGTGGTTGTATATACATATGTATCGGCATAAAAACGTGAGGTAATTCAATGTCATGACATTTAAAATCTAAAATATATTTTCTCGATCGGTCAGGTACCCATAATCAAACATATATTTTTTTGGCCTTACCGAGAGCACCATTGAAATATATACAAATCACGGATCGGATACGCATCAACTATGTAAGACCTAATTTCAACACCCCTAAACAGTGAATATTTTTATCGCAAACAGTAGAATTTTATTACATAATGTGAAATGTGTGGGATTGTGCAGCACGTGTCATCATGACATGTGTCCCTTCGCGGCCTTCAGTTTTGATAATAGACTAGAGAAGAGACTAAATGCGTACAAACCTGATGTCAAATGAAGATATACGGAATTTTAAAAATAAAGTTGATCCTTTAAATGTATGAAAAACAAAAACACATGACAATTGTTCACATTAAATAGATAGTAAAATTTTCCAAATGAAAGTCCATTAAAATTATTAAAGTCTCTGATGAATATTTCCCGCGCAAATGTCATTGAATAGACCAAAACGAATTTTAGGTGTGTGTTGTCATTAAAAAATTCGGGTCAATGAACACAGTTTGATTAAATATATAAATATGTTAACTATATTTATATTGGTTTTTCAGAAAAGTGACTTTACCAGATTTTTTTTGTGGCAAACAACGGTAAATAGCCTATATCATGTTGACATGACATATGAAAACCCCTTAAGCATAATGGTGTGTGTATGGAATAGTCCATGGAATTGTCCAAACCGATACAGGTGAAATACGTAGAATAATATTGCTGTGTCTATTGTGGACACAGCAATAAAATCAGATTTAAGATCCTTATGAGCCCGTAGTAAAGTAAAAAAAACTGTAAAAAGCCTTATTAAATAAAATTTGCTCGATTAACCTTGAAGTGAAGACTAATAAAAATTTGGGTGTATAGTGAACCCCCTAAATAAAATAATACTGTGTTCTAGACCACTTCCCCTTTCGGTGATCTACAGAAATGATTTTTTACTATATAGTATGTTAATAACTTTTGCAATCACTTCAAACAATTACTCAAATTTGCTTTAGCCAATTTCCTATGGGAGGTGTTGCCCTTAAAATTAGTGTTGTCAACTATTAACTGGTGAACTGACCGAATACCAAAAATGCTTACTGGTTAACTGGACTTTTTATTTCAATTTTGATAGATTTGATATAAATTTGTATTGAAATCATTAAATAGTTATGTTTTATTTAAAAATGTCGTCGTGGGAATTAATTTGACAAATTTATTGTCCAGTATATTGATTGCCTTTTTTAATTAATCATAAAAACAACAAATTAAATAGAGCTCGGGGCAGGATCTTAAAGGAACTTAATTAGTATACAGGTTTTTTTTAACAGTAAATTTAAATCAGTAATGCAATTAAATTTTACTGATAACTTCATTATTTCGTTTTTGATCTAATATTGTGTATACCTACATCTAAATGTGCAACTTCCGTAGTGCAAGGCTTAGTCTTACTTTAAACGAAATGCAAACCAATGTGAATGTACTCAATGTATACCTGATAGTACGAGTAAAATTGAGAATGGAAATAGGGAATGTGTCAAAGCGACAACAACCCAACCAAATAAAAAAACAACAGCAGGTCACCAACAGGTCTTCAATGTAGCGAGAAATTCCCGCACCCGGAGGCATCCTTCAGCTGGCCCCTAAACAAATATATACTAGTTCAGTGATAATGAACGCCATACTAATTTCCAAATTGTACACAAGAAACTAAAATTAAAATAATACAAGACTAACAAAGGCCAGAGGCTCCTGAGTTGGGAAAGGCGCAAAAATGCGGCGGGGTTAAACGTTTGTGATATCTCAACCCTCCTTTAAAAAAGAAACAAGCAAACAAAGTAAAGAAACATGTTGTACGGTAACCTATAGTTGTTCATTTCTGTGTCATTTTGGTCTCTTGTGGAGAATCCTCTCATTGGCAATCATACATACCACATCTTCTTTTTAATAATTAATCATTTCAAATTGAAACACTCCACTTTATTTTCGGATACAAAAAGGGAAAGGAAAGAATAATCAGTTTCAGAAATATTCAATTCTACGAGATCAAGATTTTTTTTTTGATTTTTTCAATCTGAAGTTGGTACAATCACTATAGTTGATATGGTGTATTCGATTATTAAAAGTCAAACTTCACCAGGAATCCTCACAGACAAGCCTTATAATTCCAAAGGACAAGCTTCAATTCCATAAGCATAAATTTATGTTTTGGATGAAAGGTTGTCAAATTGACACTCATACCACATCTTATCTATGTGTAGGGTACTATTGATAAGGCTTTCAAACACCAACTTAAACTATCGGTTAATCGGTCAAAAGATTATCCGAGTACCGTAATTGGCTAGGAAAAGGTGTACGATTTGACAACACTACTTAAAATGATTTGTTTTATGCCCAACCTAGGGCAATTATGTTTTTTGGTCTTTGAGTCTGTTCTTCTGTCAGCCCTGCTTCAGGTTGAAGTTTTTGGTGAGGTTGAAGTCCAATCAATTTGAAACTTGGTATGCATGTTCTTTATGATATGGTCTTAATAATTTTAAAGCCAAATTAGGGGTTTGAACCCTAATTTCACTGTCCACTTCTAGTAAAAGTTAGGGATATCTGTGTACTATGAACACATTTTTTTTTAACGTTTTTCTGCCCTTTTAGCTATAAAAAGATAAAAACTTCAAACAACAAAAATGATCAATTAAGCAAGATCTACAAATAATGTTGCGTGATGGAAATGTTCATTGAAAAGGCAAGAAAGGTATGCTGTTTCCAGTGGAGACAGAGTCAACAATGTATTTTGTGAAAAGGTCAGTTCATGGGAAATCATCTGTTCATTCAATGATATTTGGTGTTAAGTTGTATATTAAACAATGACAAATCTCATTTCCATAGAGATTATTTGACCTTGACCCCTCAGTCATGGTCTATTGACTTCAAAGCTTTTGCTTAATTCACATGTATTAGTTTGTGATTCAGGTCAGGTTATGAGGAAACAAGTAAAATGAAGACTCTTTTCTATAGAGATTATGTTGCCCCAACCCTTTATCATGGTTCATTGACTTCAAAACTTTTACATAGTTTATGAATTTGATTAGATATTGCTATTTTAATTGCAATATTTGCATTATACTATAAAAGTTTAAAAAAAAACGTCCGAAATTTCTTGTGTCAACAGTAGATTTATGGTTTGGCCAAAACTGCAGTAACTGGGGGAAAAAAGCAAAGATATAAGACCTACAGAAAAGTCAGCATGACCTAAATCAACAATTAAATGTGAAGTCACCAAATTAGACTTATCACTGGTGTTCATACATTTTTTTTATCTGTCTAACTTTTTTTCAAAATATTGTCTCTTCAGAAACCACTGAGACCTTTGTCACTATATGAACAATCTGAAACAGAAATGGTTCAATTCATGCAAAGGGGTCCCTTTTCAAACTGAAATTCAATGATGGTGTCACATAACAGGCTATTTTTTTCAATAAAAAAAACACTCTCTGTTTAAAGGGCACTGTCAAAGCAGTCACATGAGCTTGCCGATCGCATTGTATTACATCTAAATATTATTGTAAAATTATTTTTTTCAACAAATAAAAAATGGATTCTGAACTTCAAGTAAAATGAAACATTTATCTTAGTGCATCTTCAATATATCGTCCAGTAATCTTGTTCATTCAAAGTGACCACCATGATAAACCAGTCTCATCATTTGCAAGTTTGGGTAGTAAAATCGTTTGGCTATCATTTGTATATACCACCGAAAATTCTAATTCACCTCTTGATGTCTGTTTTGATGGGTTCTTATCATTCCAGTGTTTACTTGTCCTCATATCTTCTTTTATTCAGAAACGAACATACAAAGGCTTCTGTGAGTGCCTCTGTCACTATTATAAACGGAAAGGAAAATGCCTTATATATTTGGAAATCAAAAGTTAATTTGACCCCCCTCCCTCTTTCCGATTTTCCAACCATTCGAAATCGTGGTTAAAGCAATTTTTTTTAATCCAGTTCCAACGAAATTCAAGTAGCATTGTCAATTTATAAGAAAGCATTTAACCCAGCCGCGGTTAAGTTATAATAAATATATTGTTACATATTTCAAGTTAATATGATCAATGAAAGCAATGGGGTGTTTTATTATCTTGTTCAACAACATTTTGAAAAAAAGTAGAAAAGCCGGTTTAAAAATCAGTATACAATGTATTAATTATATACACGAAAATATGGAGAAATATGGACCTAATATTTCAACAGTGTATTACATAAAAATAAGAGAGAAGAGCTGTAGTTTTAGAACAAGTATTGAACCAAGTGTGGAATCTGAAGGTAATATTTTTTACTTGTGGGGTATGGGTGTATTGTTCCCCCCCCCCCCTGTTTTTTTAGGTTTTTTTCACGTTTTACTTTCAGTCCCCATACAAGCTGCTAGCTGTGTGGATTCCGATTTGGGACAGTCCAATTTGTGATCATTTGCCAATAGGTCCAGTGGATGAGACAGAAAGTTTATTTGATATTCTAATGTCACGTGCTTCATTCGCTTTGTGAATAAACCACGCTCTAAATCCAATAAAATTTGTTTGGACTACTGCAGAATAATGAATTTTATCAAATTGGCATGCATTTAATATATTTGATAAACTTAAAACACTTCCAACCTCTAAAAATGATGCACATTTTGTTACTAATTCATTTATTATGACTGTAATGTGTTGCAATTCGAAATTGACATATAAAAAAGAAGATGTGGTATTATTGCCAATGAGACAACTATCCACAAAAGACCAAAATGACACAAACATTAACAACTATAGGTAACCGTACGGCCTTCAACAATGAGCAAAGCCCACACCGCATAGTCAGCTATAAAAGGCCCCGATAAGACAATGTAAAACAATTCAAACGAGAAAACTAACGGCCTTATTTATGTAAAAAAAAAACGAAAAACAAATATGTAACACATAACCAATCGACAACCACTGAATTACAGGCTCCTGACTTGGGACAGGCGCATACATGTATTTGACCTATATACAACCATTCATGCTGGCTGTGCAAAACTCCACCCTCTCAAAAATCACATTCCCAGTCCTTTGCTTGTCAACAAACAAACAAGGGAGGTTCATTGATGATCCTACACAAACGATCCACGCTTATACACATCGGACATAGACAGTCGAATGGGACTCTTGTGGTTTTGTACAAAATTCAATTCTGTCATAACAAAATCATTTTTGTCTTACAAAACTATGTGCTACAGACTTGTTTTGTGAAAACTTCAATTTTGTGATGACAAAATTCATTTGTGTAGACAAAATTCATTTTTGTCATGACAAAATTCATTTTTGTCATGACAAAATTCATTTTTGTAGACAAAATTCATATTTGTCATGACAAAAGTCAATTTTGTCTTAAAGGTATGCAAATATAAACATATTTGCATACAAAATTGACTTTTGTTACCTGATATGGAAATTAAATCACAAAAGTCAATTGTGTACGGTAAGATTCAATTTTGTGAGACAAAATTGACTTTTGTGAAACAAAATTAACTTTTGTGAGACAAAATTGACTTTTGTGAGACAAAATTGACTTTTGTGAGACAAAATTGACTTTTGTGAGACAAAATTCAATTTTGTCATTTTTGTTGAGACAAAATTCAATTTTGTCATTTTTGTTGAGACAAAATTCAATTTTGTCATTTTTGTTGAGACAAAATTCAATTTTGTCATTTTTGTTGAGACAAAAGTTAATTTTGTTAATTTTGTTGAGACAAAAGTCAATTTTGTAAATTTTGTTGAGACAAAAGTCAATTTTGTTAATTTTGTTGAGACAAAAGTCAATTTTGTCAATTTTGTTGAGACAAAATTCAATTTTGTTAATTTTGTTGAGACAAAATTCAATTTTGTCATTTTTGTTGAGACAAAAGTTAATTTTGTTAATTTTGTTGAGACAAAAGTCAATTTTGTAAATTTTGTTGAGACAAAAGTCAATTTTGTTAATTTTGTTGAGACAAAAGTCAATTTTGTCAATTTTGTTGAGACAAAATTCAATTTTGTTAATTTTGTTGAGACAAAATTCAATTTTGTCAATTTTGTTGAGACAAAAGTCAATTTTGTCAATTTTGTTGAGACAAAAGTCAATTTTGTGACGACAAAATTCATTTTTGTGGTGACAAAATTCAATTTTGTAACAACAAAATTGACTTTTATGAGACGAAATTGACTTTCGTAAGACAAAATTGACTTTCGTGAGACAAAAATCAATTTTGTTGAGACAAAATTCAATTTTGTTAATTTTGTTGAGACAAAATTCAATTTTGTCAATTTTGTTGAGACAAAATTAAATTTTGTCAATTTTGTTGAGACAAAAGTCAATTTTGTGTAACAAAAGTCAATTTTGTGTAACAAAAGTCAATTTTGTGTAACAAAAGTAATTTTTGTGTAACAAAAGTCAATTTTGTGTAACAAAAGTCAATTTTGTGTAACAAAAGTCGATTTTGTATGCAAATTAGTTCACAGAAACCAAACTAAACTAATTTAAATACAAAATTGACTTTTGTCGCTCAATTTTCAAATTAGGTAACAAAAGTCAAGTCTGTGTAACAAAAATGAATTTTGTCATGACAAAAGTGACTTTTGTCCGCTGATAGATAATTTTGTAGTATGATACAAATTTTGTTAAACTGAACTCATTTTTGTTGAACAAAAGTCACTTTTGTCCGTACAAAATTGAATTTTGAGTACAAAACCACAAGAGTCCCATTCGGCGCCCCGTATTGACTGCGGAATAGAAATAGGTGATGAAAAACTGTGTATTTTATTATATGCTGATGACGTTGTAATTATAGCAAACGACGAAAAAGAGCTTCAACTTCTGTTAAATGCTTTATCTACATGGTGTAAAGACAATAGTATGAAAATTAATGCAAACAAGAGTAACGTTGTACATTTTAGACCGCCATCTATACCTAGATCTGATGTAATTTTTAATTGTAATGGTCATACTATTAAGTTTTCTAGTAATTATACTTATCTTGGTCTCGTTTTAAACGAGCATTTAGACTATAATGTTACTGCAAAAGCCGTTGCATCTTCAGCAAATAGGGCTTTAGGGTTGGTAATAGCCAAGTGTAAACTTTTAGGTGGTGTTTGTTTCGATGTATTTGTAAAATTATATGAAAGTTTGGTTTGTCCTATAATAGAATATGGAGCAGGTAAATGGGGTGTAAAATCATATTCTTGTATTAACTCCATTCATAATAGGGCTTGCAGATTTTTTCTCGGTGTAGGAAAATATGCACCAAATGCTGCAGTTACTGGAGACTTAGGTATAACACCTATTTTTGATAAGCAGTGGAAAAGTATTATTCGTTTGTGGTGTAGATTAAATAACATGAGCTCAAACCGGTTAAATGCAAAAGTTCACAAGTGGGCTGATAGTATGAGTATTAAGCCTAAGTGTGTTAAAAACTGGAATTTTTTAGTAAAGAAAACCTTCTGTGAACTAAATTGAAGTCATTTATCGTGTCCTGAAAATATGGACACTAACTATGTTATAAAAATTTTTATGTCAAAATTACATAGAAAACATGTCGATAATTGGCATGCTGTTTTGCATTCTGATAAATCTATATCGGGTAGAGGTGGCAATAAGCTACGAACTTACAGACTGTTTAAGGAAAATTTTGAACCAGAGGAATACTGCAAAATAGCTTTACCCTTCAGTCACAGAAGTGCTTTCGCCAAATTTAGATGTGGTGTTGCTCCCCTTAGAATTGAAACAGGGAGATATGAAAATATTGTTTTAGAAAATAGAGTGTGCCATATATGTGACGTTTTTATTGAAGATGAAGCGCATGTTTTATTAAGATGTCCTCTTTATGACGATTTTAGAAACCATTTATATCATGTTGCTGAAACTTTTAATGATAATTTTAATACTTTAGATGATAATCAAAAGTTAGTGTTTTTATTCTCAGATGTAAATATGATTCGTGTGTGTGCCAAAACCTGTCATTTAATTTTAAAAAGACGTAGAAATTTTATATATTGTACATAGTATTTTATTTCATATTATGTATTATTATTATCTATGCATTTTAATAGTACGGGGCGCCGAATGGGACTCTTGTGGTTTTGTACTCAAAATTCAATTTTGTGCGGACAAAACTGACTTTTGTTCAACTAAAATGAGTTCAGTTTAACAAAATTTGTATCATACTACAAATTTTAAAATTTTGTCATACAAAATTATCTATCAGCGGACAAAAGTCACTTTTGTCATGACAAAATTCATTTTTGTTACACAGACTTGACTTTTGTTACCTAATTTGAAAATTGGGCGACAAAAGTCAATTTTGTATTCAAATTAGTTCAGTTTGGTTTCTGTGAGCTAATTTGCATACAAAATCGACTTTTGTTACACAAAATTGACTTTTGTGAGACAGAAATGACAAAATTGACTTTTGTCTCAACAAAATTGACTTTTGTCTCAACAAAATTGACTTTTGTCTCAACAAAATTGACAAAATTGATTTTTGTCTCAACAAAATTGACAAAATTGATTTTTGTCTCAACAAAATTGACAAAATTGACTTTTGTCTCAACAAAATTAACAAAATTGATTTTTGTCTCAACAAAATTGACAAAATTGATTTTTGTCTTAACAAAATTGACAAAATTGACTTTTGTCTCAACAAAATTAACAAAATTGACTTTTGTCTCAACAAAATTGACTTTTGTCTCAACAAAATTGACTTTTGTCTCAACAAAATTGACTTTTGTCTCAACAAAATTGATAAAATTGAGTTTAGTCTCAACAAAATTGACAAAATTGAATTTTGTTTCACGAAAGTCAAATTTGTCTCATAAAAGTCAATTTTGTTTTTACAAAATTGAATTTTGTCGCCACAAAAATGAATTTTGTCGTCACAAAATTGACTTTTGTCTCAACAAAATTGACTTTTGTCTCAACAAAATTGACTTTTGTCTCAACAAAATTGACAAAATTGACTTTTGTCTCATTAAAATTGACAAAATTGACTTTTGTCTTAACAAAATTGACTTTTGTCTCAACAAAATTTACAAAATTGACTTTTGTCTCAACAAAATTGACAAAATTGACTTTTGTCTCAACAAAATTAACAAAATTGACAAAATTGATTTTTGTCTCAACAAAATTGACAAAATTGACTTTTGTCTCAACAATATTGACAAAATTGACTTTTGTCTCAACAAAATTTACAAAATTGACTTTTGTCTCAACAAAATTGACAAAATTGACTTTTGTCTCAACAAAATTAACAAAATTGACAAAATTGATTTTTGTCTCAACAAAATTGACAAAATTGACTTTTGTCTCAACAATATTGACAAAATTGACTTTTGTCTCAACAAAATTAACAAAATTGACTTTTGTCTCAACAAAAATGACAAAATTGAATTTTGTCTCACAAAATTGAATTTTGTCTCACAAAAGTCAATTTTGTCTCACAAAAGTCAATTTTGTCTCACAAAAGTTAATTTTGTCTCACACAATTGACTTTTGTGATTTAATTTCCATATCAGGTAACAAAAGTCAATTTTGTATGCAAATATGTTTATATTTGCATACCTTTTAGACAAAATTGACTTTTGTCATGACAAATATGAATTTTGTCTACAAAAATGAATTTTGTCATGACAAAAATGAATTTTGTCTACACAAATGAATTTTGTCATCACAAAATTGAAGTTTTCACAAAACAAGTCTGTAGCACATAGTTTTGTAAGACAAAAATGATTTTGTTATGACAGAATTGAATTTTGTACAAAACCACAAGAGTCCCATTCGGCGCCCCGTAAATAGTCTCTTATAATTCTGTATAGAATGGCTCTCATTTTATTTAGTGTTATTTTACAATGTTACTATTGTATAAAGATTGATTGTTGAGAGATGAGACTTTAATAAAACATTGAATTAGACATTACCTTAATTATCCTAATTAGAATCGAATACAATGCCTACTAATGGTTAAAAATACAATAACGTATAGCTTGCATCAAATATTTCTGAAATCTTTTAACTATAAAAGAAAAACGTAGCCCATATAAACATGATATATATATATACATTTGACCGTTGGTTTTCCCGTGTGAATGGTTTTACACTAGTAATTTTGGGGCCCTTTATAGCTTTTTTGTTCGGTGTGAGCCAAGGCTCCGTATTTAAGGCCGTACATTGACCTGTAATGGTTTACTTTTATAAATTGTTATTTGGATGGAGAGTTGTCTCATTGGCACTCACACCACATCTTCCTATATCAATGAAATTCATTCACTTCATTAAGGATGCTCTTGTTATTTTTAGGTAGTGGTCTACCAAGTACAACATATGACCTTCCTTGTCCTTCAGAGAGGAATGTTGATCTTACTAGAAAAATACCTCTAAAAAATCCAAAACAACCGATTACCGTGACCACTATTTGGATTTTCTACTTTCGATGATTTATTTGGTGGAACTGAAAAATTAAAACCAGTTCTAAAAAAAAGTGCCAAGTGAGGTTGCAGCAATTCATGAACAAAGTAAGCATGAAAAGCATGAAATTAAAATATTTGCTAGATATCATAACAAGAATGATATTATTTCAAAAAACATGTTTGTTTATGAAAATTTGCTAGACATTGTACCCTTCGTGAGCATCTTCTGTTTTAAGGGTTCGTGTTGTTCAGTCTGTATATTGCCAGTTTTGTAAAAGAGGGGCGAAAGATACCAGAAGGACGGTCAAACTCATAGATCGAAAATAAAGTAACAACGCAATAGCTAAAAAATAAAAGACAAACAGACAAATAATAGTACAAAAGACACAACAACAAAATCTAAAACACGCACAACAACAAAACTGGGGGTGATCTCAGGTGCCCGGAAGGGTAAGCATATTCTGCTCCACATATGGTACCCGTCGTGTTGCTCATGTTAATACAAACCTGGTTAATAGTCTAATTCGGTAGGTAATATTGGTGGTGTAACTGTTACTGTTTTTCGTTGTTGGGTTCTTTTTTTGCTGGTAAAGTTAACCTTTAAAACGATGTATTAACCAATGTTTAAGCACTTGAAGAAGAAAGAAGACATCTGATACCATTGAATTATACTGATACTAAAGGGATAGTACGGTGTTTGTGTTAGTTTTTGGTAACGGTAATATGACGTTATGTTTCATCACTTCAATGCTCGATATTTTTTTATCTTTCTGAACTATACAGGCAGTATTGAAGTTTGTGGGACAGTCAAAGAAATACCATCTACTATCAAACGAATGGACAGTTTAATGTCACAAGATTTCTACACAACATTATATACAAGCTTGGAAGGATCCAATACATTTGCAGAATTTAGAATTAAATTTGGTGGAGCACTTAGACATAATTATTTCAGTTGTAAGTTAGTTCGTTTATAACACCGAAATAATGACTCTCTTGATAAATATTTGAAGGAGTCTTTTGGCAAATAAGTTTGACTTGACGAGTGAAATCCATTGACGAACAATTGTAACTTATCCTATGTTTTATGTGTTTGTTGAAGGGAATATTGACGGGTGGTCGAAACTTTTACTGGATCCGCTCTTGCACTGTACCTTTCTTTAAATCTTCAAACACGTCTACTTTATGTTCTTGTAGGTTGTCGTTTTGATGACATCATTTTCGTTGGTTCCTATGTTATATTTAGAATGTTCCTCGTGAGTGCAGGTAATATTTTTTAATAAGTTTATCTTTCAAAACATTTCGTAATAATAATTTTTCCAACTACTAATATAACTATTCTGATTGGCTGAAGTCCTTGGCCTTACTTGGTAGCACGATTCGATTGTCGCTTACAATCAACGCGCTGTGAATAAATTATACATAAAGAACAAATTCTATATTTTACAATGAACTATTATTATATCTTACTATGTGAGCAGCATACTAGTAATATTAACAACAGTTAGAACCCTATTGGAAAAAAACAGAAAAAAACTTTTTGTTAGAAAACACTGTCAAACAGGCTAACATACTATCCACACTAATATGTGTCCACACTTAAAATATGGAGTATTTCGTCGATTATTTATACTACTTGCTTATGTAACTCATCATTAGTGATGATACCATAGAAAACACATCCGATATACCTATACTGTTTATTCGCATCCATCCATATTGATGTGAGTTCGTGGTCTAGTGGTTAAGACCGATGACTACAGTACTGAAGGTCTCACTCGAGACATCGAATTTTCAGTATATCAGTAGGGTGATTTTCACCCTCCCACACACATCTCTGGTATCCAGACCGGAGTTAAAAGTAGATCGGATACTTCGGGGCCTCGGTAGGTCAAAGTTGTTCCCAGCTTGACATGGAGATCAATCTTCTGAAATCTCTTCGGGTTGTCTGTTCCCTCCGAGAAGCCCGCCGGTTCGCTCCGAGTACTTCGGCTTCCTCCCTCATAATAACAGACTTCCCGGTGTTCTACACGCTTGGGCGCTGTTGAGTGGGGATTGTTCTGGTGGTAGGATAATATTGTAAAGGACACATCTTCATTAATCCTTAGGAAGTGTACCTGGATGCGCTGTACCCTTGCAGTCAATCAAGGGTGCGTCTCAACTGGCGGAATCTCGAAGTACATACATATATTGAACATTTGCATATACACACATGAACATGTGCATACATTAGTCTAGTTAAAATTAAAAGTAGAGTCTACATTGCTTAATTGAATGTTTATTAACTATTTATTTCATGTATATTTGTAGGAACGTACAATTATTCGTCGTGTACATCAGACATATTAACCAACATTTACTTAATCACGGACGGGGTTCTATCGGTGTTTGTCTTCCCTGTTCTTGTTCTCCACTGGAAAGAAAGAGTTGGTGGTTGTGTAAATGGGTCTTCCAAAGTTGATCCAGGAACATTTTGGTATTTTGTTTTGGTGGTGAGGATCATGTCCTCTACATTAGGTAAGTACATGGAACCAAATTATGTTAACTGGATTCAGGTAACAAAAATGAGAGTAAGTACGCTAAGATACACACAAATATTCGGAGCACAAAAAAATGAAGAAATCCGACTAAATCTTCAGACTTTGGCTTAGTGGGCCGGAAGTCATGATTTATTACGTTTGAAGCAATTTTTTTTTTCAAGAGTTTTTCCAGCAGATACGCTCATGTCAAGAAAACACTGAGGGCAAATAAAATAAAATAAAAATAACTAACTAGGATAACCAAACCAAATTTGCTCAATTAAATTTGGAACGACATACGTCAAAACTACATGTATCTAATTAAAATTCAGTTCTATTGAAACTTGCGTCTTGCGTCGAAGGATGCATGTATGAGGATAAAAAAATCAGATTGGAATTCAAAACATAATACATTTTACCATAAATAAACTCTTCATAGATACCAGGAATGAAACTTTATATTGCCAATTTGGAATAGGATATAGTTTGAAAGTGTTAACTTATTAAAGAGTAGAACACACACGATAAGTTCTTATTTTCTTTTTTCTTCATACAAATCAGTTAATGTTTTCCTATTCGATGAAAATTATATTTTCAGCTATTTTGCATACTTTTAAAGCAAACACGCATAGGCCTATATTTTAAAGAAGGAACGCTATTAAAAAACTACATTTCTACTCTTATTTACATTTATAAACCAGCACTTTGTTTTTTCAGGTGCTGTGATGTTGTATTATAATGTCAACAGGATTCCAGAGTTTAAATGTCAAGTAGGCTATTATTTGTCATTTACCACTATCATCCTCGAGTGGAGTTTTCTACTACTAGCAATACTCCTTCCGCTGATGTTATACAGTATCGCTTATTTCTGTGCACCTGCTTACAATACACACAGCAGACTTGATGGAAATGATAACTAGTACGCTGTTTACTCGACATTTGCTGCACAGTTATTGTGGTCTTATTGAATTATTACAGTGCTCTGTTTGGACGGTTCCAATCCTGGAATGTGATGGACCAGTCTCCGAGAACGTGGTCTGTGCAGTCTCAGGCTTTTTACATCGAATTGTTGAAAATATTCTCTTCCTTACTTGTTCTGTTAGACAAACGTAAAACACAAAGTTTGCAAAACCTTGAATACTGTCGCCAATTCCCTGTTGAATAAATAAGACGGAAGTAATGAAAATGCTCTTATTTATTATAGTAACGGTAAAAAATAAATAAAAATCAATTGAACATTAATCATGCAATATGGATATTATACAAGTAAATCAACCATGACATTGTAGTATTACATTGTAATATTTTAAAAGTGAAGGTGTAGTGTCATTTGTTATTGCGAAGATATGAAGGAAAGTATTTTTTCGACAATAACAGTCATCCTTTAATATTAGAAAAAAATAGGGTCAGTTTGAACGAAACGCACAGAAATATTGTAACTATAATGTTTAGATGTCTTAGGTGGTACGGGTGTCTTTCGCCATCTTGGATTGTAAAAAACAGAGAATGTAAGGTACATATTTTCTATCAAGTTAGCAAGATTTGATGCAGGAATGCAGATATTTAATGTGAATTTTCATCTAAAAGAACCAATTTATAAGAATGTAACTTAGAAATAATAATATTTTTACAAAAGTAGATTATTTTTGGTTGTTTTTGAATATTTTTAAATTTGTAATTTAAGGAGAGATAACTCTAAAACAGTACATTTTTTAATTGACTCTACATGAAATTTTCCTATTTTGTCTTTTAGCTGGAAAAAATGTACGGTGACCCTGTCTTTTCTTTTGATATTCTCAAAGCATTGTCTGAAAGCAATCTTTTCCTAATTTATTTTACAATTCTATCATTTTGTTTAGTTTCTATTCACAAAAAGTTATTTTTTCCTTTATAATCCATACAAAATTTGTCATTTTGTCTCAACCTGTAGCTTGAGAAAATGCGCGGTGACCTATCATTTTTATAATATTTTTGAACATGTATCAATATATACTACATTTTGACAAAGTATGAACAAATTCTATCATTTTTATTTTAGACACCCATACCACCTTAACTGGAACTTCTCATTTCGCTTTACAAAAAATCAACTAAATATTTACAAAGATGGGTTCTTTGCTAATATTAGATAATCATAAACTAAACGGATAAGCAGTATCGAACCTTATAAGTGTTAAGTTGAACTTCTCGAAAATTATAGACGAAAATTTAATTACTGCTTTACATTTGTTAATAAGATGTAAAAAAAAATTAAATGTATTAAAATGGAACAGTTTATAATACTTATGAGGGATTATTCAAGTCCAAAATAAAGTTCAAAACGAAAGTAAATTGTTTGCCATAAGAGCAAAATTAAAACAAATGTAAAGTATAGTGTTAACTTGCTTATATTTCATTGTATTTTTTTTTTATTCTTCTGATCAATTTCCTTTCCAATTAATACTGTAATGTTTGAGTTCGAATTACTTTTATACCAATTATTATGTGTTGCATTGTTTGTATAGGTTAATTTAAAGCTGCTCATATTTCATTAATTTTGATGCCTCCAAGCAATATCCCCTTTACTTAATACTTATATGTGTGCTTTAGAAATTAACTGCATACGCAACCTATTTTACATCCGTTTAAAACCCATTTTTAATTAGAGTTTTATGTATGTTATATATTCAGATATAGAACTTTCAACAAAAGATTATTCATTTAACGAACAAAATATCAGGTGTATGGCCTACTTGTAGTATGGCAATCCATCTGGAATCTCCAGAACTGGCATAATCGTGAGCAAAAAATCCCAGCAGAAATCTTAGAGTACCCCAAAATCTAAATACTATGAAGACGACAGGTACGAAGGTCAATTTTAAGTTGGCTTCCTGAAGTGCTGCTTTCCGAGTTTTCTTTGCTTTGGTCAATGTAGTTCTCGACTGTAAAATATGGTAAAGTGCACATTTATTCTTCATACTGATTAATAAAGGAGTGTAGGGGTTTTAATACTATGAATTATACAGGTCATGTAGAATCTAAAGACCATTTTGCTATATAGTAATTATTGCAATTTTCCTGCGAAAACAGGTCATAAATGTTCTATGAAATTTCCGATGTTAGGGGGTCCGATTCTTTCATTCATCTTCCCTTTTATTAAAATGAATATGTGGGATAAAGTTTAAGAAGACAGCAACACACCAACAAAAAACTTAACCAAAATGCATATTGAGAGAACATACACATTCTTCAGCAATAGACAGGTGCCTATCAATAAGTCAAGTTGTAATTCGGCCGGCGTTTTGCATTTGCGCCGATTTTTTCTTTCATTTGCGCCAATTTTTTTTTTCATTTGCGCCGATTTTTTTACAGGTAAATAACAGCTAAATTACAGGTGAAATGATATAAGAAGATGTGGTATGAGTGCCAATGAGACATCCCAGTAATGTTATTTTATAACTGGTGTCTCCTGTTTTAAATCAAGAAGTAAAAACCTAAGGTAAAAGCACTTTCAAATTGTTTATACTAAAATGACGAATTAAAAATATATGTACAGCATTCAAATCCATAAAAACGGAATTCATTCAAATCATAAATCTGTTTTTGCCGAGTATGTATAGTAGGCAACACATCTAATATATTCCTTTCTTATGATTTCGTCTCTTCTATATTTGGCGTAATTGTCGATAAAGAAGACCATCTTTTTCTTTGTTTGGCATACAATGTACGTACTGGTGGGGGCATTTCTAGAGTTCGCATTTTCTCTCAAGGGAGTTATTAAACCAAGAGTTCCACATGGTGAAGTTGAAATCATCCCTTCGTTAACTTTATGGAAGCCATCACGAATCGGTTGACCGTTATGGAATGTGTACTTGTACGTTGTGTACGAATGTATGAAATTTGTCATCAGAAGGAGCGGAGCGTCAGACAATTTCAAACGTGAAGCAGTCATCGATTTCATTTAGGGAAAGGAATAGTAACCCCAAACATTGGGATAGCCATTTACCAATTGCAATGTCACTTGATTTGTCTTTATACTCTGTGCTCGGCCAATGTAAAAGTATAAACTTACTTGTAACTTACCTGTAAATCCAATTAGGAAAATATATAAAATCGGCGCAAATGAAAAAATGAAATCGGCGCAAATGAAAGAATGAAAATTTTCAAAATCGGCGCAAATGTCATACGCCCAATTCGGCCTATGTCTATAAGAGTTGGAAATGACTATACAGAAGCAATCAATGGAGGGTTGTCTAATTGGCAATCATACCACATCTCCTTTTTCCATTGACATGGTTACGTGCATTGATGATATTGTTTTATGATTCGATTTACTTTAATACATTCCTCTATGTGAAACTACAAAGGTGAAACTTTTTCACTGCAATCATTTTCGATTTAGCGATACTAGTTATCATGTTGTGAGTACGGATCGAAACAATAAGTACTATAATTGGACTTGCCTTTCTCCACAAGAAGATTTTGACCATTGAATACAGTACTATAGTGGCAATATAAGTACATATTTCCCAAAACTTCCCGGTGAAAAATTGCCAAAATAAAGCATGTGGTACTCGTGGGTCAATCCAACACCAACTTGGCTGGTCAAGAGTTGTGTCATATCCTAGAATGTTGGTTGACAGAGCGATGATCGTAATTGTTGCTGTAATTCATGAAAGATACATGCAGTTTGTTTTAATTTGGTTCAAATATATTACATGTATTCAAGTTATAATTGTTGCTAGGAAATAAGATAATATAAAGGAGAGGATGTTCGGTGAATGTAAGTGAAGTAGTACTAGTAGCACAAAAATAACCCAAGTTAAACAGAAAAATATCTAGAGGTTAGCACTAGGCCTTCAAAACTTTTGACAAAAAGAAAAATAACAAAAAATACTGAACATCGAGAAAAATTTAAAACGGAAAGTCACTAATTAAATGGCAAAATCAAATGATAAAACACATAAAACAAATGGACAACTGTCATATTCCTGACTTTGGACAGGCATTCTCAAATGTAGAAAATGGTGGATTGAACCTGGTTTTGAACCAGTGTCTTTGCTGTAAAAGAGGGACGAAAGATATCGTCAAACTCAAAAATCGAAAATAAACTGACAACGACATGGCTAAAAAAGAAAAGGACAAACAGACAAACAATAGTACACATGACACAACATAGAAAACTAAAGAATAAACAACACGAAACCCACCAATAGGGGTAATTTCAGGACACAAGTTTTGAAGTCCGCGTGTTAACCTCTAGATATGTTTCTGTTTAACTTGGGTTATTTTTGTGCTACTAGTACTACTTCACTGACATTCACCGACAGGCTCTCTTTCGCACAGAATGTACGCATTGTCAAGAAGACAGCAACTACCTGACATTCATCTGCTAAATTGAACATTTACATAGAAAAAACTCGATGCGACAGAGACAACCACTAACCAGATACTAGTCCAAATAATTATGACGTCTGGCAATGCTGGCAAGGTTATTTCTAAAAAAAAATCTGGGACGCCTTCCTTCGTCGTAGGAAGGCGTCCCAGAACAAAATTAAAATAGCCTTGCCAGACGTCATAATTATCTAGACTAACAAGATACATGACTTTGAACGTGACTTTATGAAACTAGTTTTGTTAGTTTCTATCCTGGTCTTTTTTAGCAACAAACTATCGTCTTTATTCTACATTGGCTAGAGGTATAATCCCCGTTTTCATTCTCAAATTATCTTTAGAATAATTTCAACCTTACTTAAAGATATGATTTTAATTTTGTTTTTGTCATTACTTTTACTGAAAATCTCTTAATTTGCTTAAATAACGACAATCTCTTACAAGGTCTTTTCTGCGATATAATTCTTACGTGGAACAAAACTACAATAGTGTAAATATAAAAAAAGAAGATGTGGTATGACTGCCAATGAGACAACTATCCACAAAAGACCAAAATGACACAAACATTAACAATTATAGGTCACCGTACGGCCTTCAACAATGAGCAAAGCCCATACCGCATATAGTCAGCTATAAAAGGCCCCAATAAGACAATGTAAAACAATTCAAGCGAGAAAACTAACGGCCTTATTTATGTAAAAAAATGAACGAAAAACAAATATGTAACACATAAACAAACGACAACCACTGAATTACAGGCTCCTGACTTGGGACAGGCACATACATAAATAATGTGGCGGGGTTAAACATGTTAGCGGGATCCCAACCCTCCCCCTAACCTGGGACAGTGGTATAACAGTACAACATAAGAACGAACTATAAAAATCAGTTGAAAAAGGCTTACCTCATCAGATAGACAAAAAATAAAAGTGGACGTGGCCGGGTACTTAAACATCCCGACACAAAAAGACACAATGAACAGATCTGAGAGTATTCGCAGTTATCTGACAGCTAGTTCAATAGATATAGGAAGATGTGGTGTGAGTGCCAATGAGACAACTCTCCGTCCAAATAACAATTTAAAAATTAAACCATTATAGGTTAAAGTACGGCCTTCAACACGGAGCCTTGGCTCACACCGAACAACAAGCTATAAAGGGCCCAAAAATTACTAGTGTAAAACCATTCAAAAGCCATTAACAACTAATAAAAAAATCATGCCTCTAAAGACTAAGCAATCAATCCGTTCACATCCAACATACAATGGATTTAGTGTAAAGACGTCATAAACAGCCAGAGAAAAACATGACCTTGTGCAATGCCAAGTTACAGGTATCGACAGATTGTAGAACCATGAAAATGTATATGTATATAACATACTAGTAATATTTAGTTAGCTTTTAATCTACTTACAACAAAGTCAATATTTATACCAATAAAAACAATATTCAAAGATCTTATCACAGTGTTGAATAGGTAACCTTTAAGAATAAGTTTATTTAAAGGAGCAACAAGTTTACATGGATCATTTCTAAATTTCCGGGCACGGTTAACAACATTCCCGTAAAAATGAGGATGTGCTATCCCGTTTGAAATAAGTTTTCTACAGTATAACCAAACTTCAAAACCAAATCTTTATATCTATGGAAAAATTTAGTAAAGGTTTTAAGTAATTTATGGTAACGATATCCCTGGTTTAATAATTTACCAGTAATACATAGGTTGCGTTCGTTAAAATCAAAAACGTCACAACAGACACGGGCATAGCGAACAAGTTGTGAAATATAAATACCGTAAAATGGTGCCAAAGGAACATCACCATCTAAAAATGGAAAATTAACAATAGGGAACGAAAAATCGTCTCTTTTGTCGTAAATTTTAGTGTGTAGTTTCCCGTTTAAAACCGAAATATCTAAATCCAGGAAAGGACAGTTATTACCGAATACATTAGTTTTATTAAAAGTAAGTTCCTTGGGGTAAATTTCAGCAGTATATTGAGAAAATCCTTGATTATTTAACGAAAAAATATCATCAAGATAACGGCAATTGTTGTTGAATTTATCAATTAAATGCAATTTAGACGGGTCTTTACTGAGTTTAGTCATAAACTGTGATTCGTAACAGCACAAAAACAAGTTTTGGATATAAAATTAAGTTAATTTGTTGAGAAGATTCAAGTACTTACCCGGCAAAAGCCAGCTGATGATGTGAAACAGTTTCATGTATTTGGACGCAAATGACGGTGACGACCTCACAATACTAAATACCAAGCACAAACCCATGATGACTGTCCAGGAAAACGAACTGATACTAGAATAAATAGTCATACCACTCTGTATCTTACAATAGGCCATACTTTTGTGAATGACAGGACTGTCCCTATGTATCAGCCATATTACTCCAAGAATATTTCCAAAAGCCGTCAGCGCGTCCATCAGTGATAGATATACCAATAGTCGTCTGCCTGGCGTTCGTAGATCTTTATATAGTACGTAAATAAATGTTATACCAAGTCCTCCGAATATGGACAAGGATGATACTATAGCGGTCAGTATTATGTAAGGCCAATCAAGTCCATCAGAAGAAATACTTGTTCCATTTACAGAAACAGTTGTAGAAACCAGCGCCACAGTCTCATTACTATTTAGAACCATGCTTGCAGAAATGATGAATTAATGCAAAAAAATACTTGCGTTGTAATATAACAGATTTTTTTGTATCCTGCAACTACTCTCTTGTAACTTATTGAGATTCGTTTGCTATGCAAGATCGGTATTTGTACCTTTCAGTAAAATCCATAAACCATTTATTTTGTTGATATTAGTGCACCATCATTTTGTATCGGTTTGCGTTTGTTTTTAAAGATTTTGACCGCAATAACTTATCTATGATTCCGAACTGAAGTGCACTTACACTATTTCCATACCTATTGTTCCATGGAAACTATCTATAGAACCTAGATACCAGATACTCCAATCCCGACAATACATTGCTGTTTGGTTTAAACAAAATAAATAAACCCACGGGCATCTATTCACCCATGTTGACAGGAACCATTTTTTTTTAGAAATTTATGAAGAAATAAAAAAACACTAAACAGAATAAATATACCTGAAATGTACCCTACGGTATTGATATGCAATATATAATTAGCAAATCGTGACTAATTTTTTTCAACCTCTGAATCCTAAAGTTGCGTTCTGCAAACACAGACAAAATAAAAAGCTGATATTATCTTTTGAATAACAAAAATATTATAGTACAGATAGGAGGAGTAAACAAATAGTTAGAAAACTATATTGGAAGTATTTATAGAGAAAACACAGTAGAGTGTTTCTTGTTTTGTCTTCGAAGCAAAGAATGACCTAATATTTTTTTAGTTTAATATAATTGTAAGTTTCACAACTGACGTACAGGAATAAAAAACAAATGTACCACGAGATGTATAATACAAACATATGAGATATGCAAAGAGGTAGTGGATATAGTCTTTGAAGTAAAAGAAAATTCAATACAAGCCCCTCATCATTAAATTGTACATTTATATTATGGCCAGAATCTTTTGATAACCCACATGAATTTAACCATTGGAACAAATCCACAGTACGATTTTGCGTCAAATGTTATTCACAGATATCCCCAACATTATCACGGCTCCTTAGGTCTGGTTTGTTTATAGAAGATTTTTTCATATTTCAAGGGAAGAACAAGTAAGACGCTCTAAATTTCAATCACCGTTATCTGATAATATCAATCTGTATCTAGTAACAGTAGCGGATCCGGAAATGTTAATCAAGTGGGAGGGGCACTGACCTCCCTAAGAGGGAGCCCGCTCCGCTCCAGTCATGTTTCAGTGATGAAACATGACTGGAAATCATCCAAATTTTTCCCACAAAAAAAGGAGGTGGCTTGTAGAAATGGGATACATGTACACTTTGTGATAAAGCTGGGTTATAAGATAAACTTAAGGTAAAATATCAAGAAAGCTGTGAAAATTGAAAATGATCGTACATGTATATTATATAGGGGTGTTCAATTGTTGGCTTGACAACTAATATGTAGATACGGTTATCCAAGGCATATTTATATTAATAAATACAGGATACTGTGACAAATTACTGACACATATAACATATATTGGGATGGTATATTGTGTCAGATTATTGACCAATACTACATTTAAAGAGACCTTAACTACGTGAACAAGGAATAATACACTGTGGTAGATTAACAACCTAAACTTCAAGAACAAGGACTAGTACACTACAGTAGATTACCGACCTAAAATACGTGAACAAGGAACAGTACACAACAGTAGATTATCGATCAAAACTTCAAGAACAAGGACTAGTACACTACAGTAGATAATCGACCTAAACTACATGAACAAGGAACAGTACACAACAGTAGATTATCGACCCAAACTTCAAGAACAAGGACTAGTACACAACAGTAGATAATCGATCAAAACTTCAAGAACAAGGACTAGTACACTACAGTAGATTATCGACCTAAACTACATGAACAAGGAACAGTACACAACAGTAGATTATCGACCTAAACTACATGAACAAGGAACAGTACACAACAGTAGATTATCGACACAAACTTCAAGAACAAAGACAAGTACAGTGCAGTAGATTATCGATCTAAATTACGTGAACAAGGAACAGTACACAACAGTAGATTATCGACCTAAACTACGTGAACTAGGAACAGTACACAACAGTAGATTATCGACCTAAACTTTAAGAACAAGGAACAGTACACAACAGTAGATTATCGACCTAAACTTTAAGAACAAGGAACAGTACACAACAGTAGATATCGGCCAAAACTTTAAGAACAAGGAACAGTACACAACAGTAGATTATCGACCTAAACTTTAAGAACAAGGAACAGTACACAACAGTAGATTATCGACCTAAACTTTAAGAACAAGGAACAGTACACAACAGTAGATATCGGCCAAAACTTTAAGAACAAGGAACAGTACACAACAGTAGATTATCAACCTAAACTTTAAGAACAAGGAACAGTACACAACAGTAGGTTATCGACCCAAACTTCAAGAACAAGGAACAGTACACAACAGCAGATTATCGACCCAAACTTCAAGAACAAGGACCGTTAGACTGCAGCTGATTATTGAGCTAAACTACGTGCATAAGGAATAGTACAATGGATTCGAATTTTGACTTAAAATACATGAATAAAAAAAAGTAGTTTTGGCAGATCATTGACCTTAATTACATGAACAAGGAATAGGACACAGCAGTATATCATTGACCTAAACTACAGGAATAAGAACTATCACACTAGATTACAGTAGATTATCGGCTTAAACTCAATGAATAAGTTTCTTCATAATTTTGACATTTAGAATCCGACAAATTAAGAAAGGATGTCAGCACTGATGACACCCTAAGGTGCTGATAGTTCCCCAGCAGGGGTATCTTCCCACTGCTGTATAACTAATTAGAGTTTTTACTAAAATGCTTTGGTTTACAGGTCATATAATTGTGACTGGTGCATGGTGACCTCTTGATAAAAATTAATACATGAATTTCACTTGGTCCAACTTTTCAGAAAATGAAATCCTGTATAAACATGAGAGGTGAAAGGACTTTTTTGTATGCAGTGATTTGGCATGTATTTCAGTTGGAATTAGGGGATTTTCACTTATCCAGAATCAGGAATTAATGATTCAGACTTGTAGAATACAGGATTCACATTTCTTTTTGGTGAAACTCAGGAGTTTTGTATGTGGGAAAAACATGATTTTTTTTGGTAGTTATTATGCAAATAGCAACCAATTAAACAAACAGAAAAACAAAGTATATTCAATTAAATTTTCCATCACAACACAAAATGTTTGACATAAATCAAATATGATTGTGTGTTCAAAGTCATTTCATCAAATCAAAAAACTTTGATAAAATCCTGAAATGTGAAACTTATATACAAGAAATTTAAATATATTCATCAAGAAAAAGATACAGAATGTACCAAAAAATAAAGACTAACTTTCTTGATATAAATTTAATGATAAAATATTGTAAATAACAACAAATAAATATCACTTGATTCTATATAGTATTAACACAAATGGCAAAATAAAAGGCAGTTATCACTGAACCTGTTACAATAATATGTTTTTCTATGAAATTCTGACTAAATATAGAAAATAATAAGTTATCAGTTCTCATTAATATACTTTGAACAAAAATCTTGTGCAAAGTCATGTGAATTTTTCTGAGTTCTTGAAATTATGTTATTATGAAATATGCAATGGAATATTAAGATACAGATATTATTATATAGGCAAAAATACTTTTATTTGTATCTACTGTAGTTTCAACACCATGGCCAGTTATAGTCTTTATGACAATAGTTTTTGATTATTAAAATATAAATGTAGTCTTCATTTATGTCAGGATAACAAAATTTTGAAATTATACCAATTAGAATATGTCATTAAAAAGAGAATTAAAAGAAAAGAAGAAGAGATTCTGTATCATAAAACTGAAACAAATAAAATGAAAATTAATGTTAGTATAGCTATTATTTTCATCTCTTTCAAATTTCACATTGTTCTCTTAGACAAATCACAATAAGTTTAAAAATAAATTAAGCAGGAAGCTTTTTTTCTAAACAGACAAAAACAAAATAAGTTCATTCTTAAAGAGCATTATTCAACATTCTAAAAATGAAATATAAAAATCTGTAACTAGATTGAAAATTATAAAAATCTATTAAATAAAGTTAAGAGATTTTAACTGAGTGACCTGAAATTTTAGGTTAGAAATTCACATTATCTAAATTTTAGCTGTTGTTATAACATTATTTTCAATATATTGAATCTTATTGAGAAGCTGGTATAAATACTTTTTACAGACTATTTTGATATTGAGGTAGACGCTCTTATTAATAAATCTTAAAGCTGTTAACTAAGCCTTTGTTTATAAGTACATATATCTTATAATTGACCGAGTTAGAACCTGACAAAAATGTTATATGTTTACAGAGTATAAATACACTAAAAACCTTTATAAAATACTAGATGTACTTACAAGCAAAGCTAACAAAACCTGATACCAATAAAATCTTTATTTTCCTATAGATAACGGCAAAAGGAAGTAGAAATTGGAGATTTTTATGAAAAAACATTTAATTTATCATAAGCTATTAAAAAATAGAATGTTTGTAGTAATTTTTTATAAACAGATGGCTCAAGAATATATAACAGCTTTGTTAAGATACTTATATGTTGTAAAGTACCTTTTTTTAATGCTTTATACTAATCTTTAGTAGTACTCCATTCTTACGGATATTCAAGTAGTAATTGGTATAAGGTCATCAACATAAGCTAATGAATAATATTTGTTCTCATTTCTGCTTGTATTATTGATAAAAGTCTGATTTAATTGAATGGTGATCTGTACAGGTTATCATGTCAGTGGAATACGGGAAGGTGATATTGACGATAGTCTATGATGAGGTGACGGCGACCTACTTTGTAGTCTAACATGAGGTGACTGTGACCTACTTCTCATAGTTTTTCCGTCTTTTACAAGTGTCTTTAATTTTGTCAGATGTGACAAAGCCCTGCGAAAGAAACAAGATTAGTTAATGTTGTTTACAAATAAAATATAATCTGATGTAACACATTAATGGTCTACATATGAATCTGACAGCAAAAATGACATTGTGCAAATGGTGATGTAAAAAATAATGTTTTATCAATGAAATATTTCAACTATGGCAAACTTCATGTAATGATCCTTGAACACTTCTTGAAAAATGAAATAACCAAGGGAATTAACTCATGTAAGTTGCATAGTCATGAAGTAAGATAGTTCAAACTTTAGTTATAAATACAGCATATAAAGAATACTAAACAGTATACCAACAAAATTAACAAGACAACATTGCAGAATTCAGAGGTGAAATTATGTTTTTGCTACTGTAAATACAGAAATTATTGCGAGGTTTTTATTATTGGGAAAAATGCGACTGAGTTGTAAACGCAATAATTAAAACTCGCATTTTGTAATATTTTAACTGAATTAAGCATGACTTTTCTCAAAATCGTAAAAATTAAAATCGCATTCAAATGTAAAATGACAAAATCGCAATAATAAATGCATGCAATAATTTCTGAATTTACAGTATTCTTTAATTATTTCTTCAATGTAAACTATTTTGTTGATTTAATGAAAATAATCTATCTCAGGACAAATAAATGGATTTAAGCTTCATAGTCATGCCAATTATATAAATATACCATGATATTGTTTCTCCTTCAGCCAGACAATGAAAGAATCATAAATCAGCATTAGATAAGTAAATTAAGAACTAATAACTGTAAAAATCTGTTTGTAAATTTAATTGGTATGCATGTAGGTAAAACAGTCATCAGATGTAAATATAGAAATATGTAATAAGGAGAAAAGAATTCATTAAACAGAGCACATTAACATAGTATAAAGAAGGCGTTACAGTTGATAAATAAAGACTGAAGATATCATAATGAGATGAGAAGAGAACAATTTAAGTTAAAAAATTAAATGACTTTGTTTCTGACAGCCAACCAATCCTCCAATCTTCCTACAAACTGTCAACTTTTTTTCTTCCCCCAATTCTAAAAATAAATCTTTTTTAACTCCTGACAATTTTTGTTGGAAAGTTCATAAAAGAAAATCAAAATTAGTCTTTCTACCAAAAACAGAAATATATTTAAATTGACCTTGAGGTTGAAACTTTGACTGCTGTGCCAAGGGAGATAATCTATCTGATGGGTCTTTGAAAATTTTAAATGGATTAAAGATCTGTTCCACAACCTTTTCACACATACATGAAGTTAACAAACAATTTTAGTAAAGCCAAACAAAATCTCTTAACAAAATCAATGTCTTCCTTTAAAATAACATATTATTACCATTGCTAAAAGATGATGCATTCTGAAATCAAAAAATATTTTTGACTGTACTTTTAAAAAGTCTGGTTCAATTGAATATGACCTGTTGTTTTTAATATTCAATCTTAATAAAAGGAAAATGTCATATATAAACATTATATATGACATAACAAAATGGAAAACAAAAGTATATTGAATTTATAATACCTAAAAAAAAAATTGTTGAAAACACAAATTTTGTTTTCCATTTCTGTCTAAATTGTATATTGACTTAATACAGCTTTTAAATATCAAAATTATTTTGGTAAGGGAGAAATTTTGTTTTCATTCTTTTCACAATACAATCTTGTCCAAAGCTATTAATTCCTGTACCTTAAATACCCCTTCTTATGAATCAGACAATACAATAAGACATAAATATCTGGATTATATATCTACACTAAATACATTGTCCTAAAAGATACCTCACCTTTTAATACAGAAATAAGTACTATATGTATCTGTAAAAATACCCAGTTCTGTTGTATAACTATATGTGAATATATTGGTGAAAGAGGTTTTGGTGAGCTAATTTAGTATTAACTTGATAATAAGATGGAAATTGTTATCAACTGTTCCAGGATTATAACTTAGTACGCCAGACGCACGTTTTGTCTACATAAGACTCATCAGTGACGCTCATATCAAAATATGTATAAAGTCAAACAAGTACAAAGTTGAAGAGCATTGAAGATCTGAAATTCCAAAAAGTTGTGCCAAATACAGCTAAGGTTATCTATGTCTGGGATAAGAAATCCTTAGTTTTTAGAAACACAGTAATTGTATGTACCTGGATAAGTAATTGACCTTTTGATTCAACACCCAAAATAATCATTTTAATTATTTTAATTTCTAAAAGTTAAAAAAAAAATCCAGTCTCTTTTAGAATCAGATTGGTTTTACATGTAATTACTTCCAGCACCAAATATCAGAATTTTTGTAAGACAATGAATTAACTTTGTGTTTGGCCTTTTTGTGCTGATTATAGAAAGATAACAAGAATGTGTCCACAGTACACGGATGCCCCAATGGCACTATCATTTTCCATGTTCAATGGACCATGAAATTGGATAAAAAATATAATTAGTCATTAAAATTAGAAAGATGATATCATAAGGAACATGTGCACTAAGTTTCAAGTTGATTGGACTTCAACTTCATCAAAAACTACCTTGACCAAAAACTTTAACCTGAAACGGGACAGATGGACGAACAGACGGACGAACGAACGGACAGACGGACAAACAGACGCACAGACCAGAAAACATAATGCCCCTCTACTATCGTAGGTGGGGCATAAAAATTACGGTAGTCATCAACAAAGGAAATATAATGGTATAAAGATATGATTTCTTAGGTTTCAACTATGTTCTATAGATACATGAATGTAATGCTACTCTTTTAAAATAAGTATTAGAATACATAAAATTACAAAAATCATTCACAATACCAACTTTAACTAATTGGATATTTGTACTCAGAAACATATCTTTTGTTCTAAGCCTAATGTTGTGGCTATTACTAGAAAACATTTGCTTTATCTAAATTTAGTTTTTTTATCATATTTTCATAAACTGAAGTTTTCTTCAGCAGTCATACAAATTAAGCTACTTAGTATTACTAGTAACAGGAATAAATTCCACTGCTGTTTAATGGCTACCTTAACAGTAAAATTAAGGTCAATTTAATGAAAAAAGGTTCATAAATTTTTCAGAATAAGATCAGGTTTTACCAACCTCGAAAACATCATTCAGAGAACACCAATTAAATGTGGGACTTGTATTACATTTTAGACATCTTAATAGTTCAAGCCTGTAGGCAAGTAGGATAGAACGATCATAGGGAAGGCATAAGTTATTGGGGTTAACTTCTTTGAAGAGTTTTTGTATAATCATATATGTTCGTGGTGAAGGGTTATTTTCATGCAAAATATTTGTGATTGTTATAACACATGCTTTTCGTGCTTGAAGCTCATTTTTCACTGTACTTCGTGCAAATTGTCAAATAAAAACATTTTGTATGTTATTTTGTTATTGATTGTTCATTGTGAAAAGAACTTTTATTTCCTGTTCATCCATAAACCTTTACGAGTCTCATATGTAGTGGATGAAAGTGTTTATGTGTGGAATATCATTGAGAAACCACTAACTTATCTTTTAACATCAATAACAAAGAGGATGTGTACAAAAGAAGATTTATACAAAATTTAGACAAGGTGATGCATATATATGTGAAAATGAAGAGAAAAAAAATGATAATCGAATTGCCAAATTATGTTGGAAATAAAAGTCCTTATATAAAGTTCACTATAATGCATTTGTATATAAAACTGGTACCAATAAAATTGAGAATGGAAATGGGGAATGTGTCAAAGAGACAACAACCCGACCAAAGAAAAAAACAACAGCAGAAGGTCACCAACAGGTCTTCGATGTAGCGAGGAATTCCTGCACCCAGAAGCGTCCTTCAGCTGGCCCCTAAACAAATATATAGTAGTTCAGTGATAATGAACGCCATACTAATTTCCAAATTGTACACAAGAAACTAAAATTAAAATAATACAAGACAAGCATTTAATTGATTTGTAAGGACTACTTACTTCTCCAAAGACTTTCCACCTGGTTCATCGTCAAAGTTATAATCTCTTAATGCATCTTCTAGTTCTTCACTAGAAAGGTTAAGTTGTTCCTACAGAAAACAATTAATTAATTCATTAATGATTGAAATGACTGTACATGTATATTTATCGGTAATTTGTATATTTTCCCTTTGATCTTACTGCCTAATATTTTAGAGTATCAACAGGCTGTGTATCACTGAAAATATTAGGCAATACATTGCGTGAAGTCATAACATTGAGTGACGTCAAAATTACCGATAAACAGAATAATAGGAAGTTTCGTTTTTGATACTGACTATATCATGTGGAATATCTTAACTCGCCCTAACGGGCTCGTCTAGATATTCCACATGATAAAGTCAGTATCAAAAACTCAACTACTTATTATTCTATATGTATTTGTATACTTATTGATGAAAATAATTCATTTTTTATTATGGCAACTGTGAACAAATTTGTAACAAATCACAGATATGAGTAGGTTCTTAAGAGCAAATTGTTACAATAATTACATACACACATTTTCAAACCAACAAACTCAGGGTCGAATGACGACATACTAGTGATACAGTAGATGAACTTCATAGACCACTTAGCCACTTTAGCTCCAACACTTTATTCTACATACCTGTGCCGCTAGTAGCTTTTCTGCTCTAGAGCCAGTTGATTCTTCTGACTGAAGTTTATATAACATGTTCTTCAGCGTCTCTAAGCTACCAGGCTGATGTCTTCCTGTGTACGTTGGAGCCTTAAAAATTTAAAAGAACAAATATCTATTTTATTAACTGCTTAGGAAAAGTTAGATGATATATATCCTGATTAAAACTGTATACATGTCTATAATATAAGACTCATGAACACGTATTTCATTACCATTGAAAAAGGGTAAGCAGACATCTTGGTCAAAATTGTTAGGGGAAAATATTTTCTATGAATATATATACCATAGTTTGAAACTTTTAAAACTAGTGATACAAATCTTACATAAATTTCGTACTGGAATGAGAAAACAATTATCATTCAAACAATAATGTTCATTATTAAAAGAATTTACAAATTGACAATAAAATATTCCTACCTTAATATCAGAATCACTTGTATCTTCATCTACATAAACAGGTGATTTACTGTAAAACAAAAAATTATGTTTCATTACATATTTAATTGTAACTTTTTTAGTGCTAAAAGACAAAATTTTGCAAAATACAATGTACAAAAGGCTGTTTACAATAATTGCCTATATATATATGAGCTAAGGCACCTTGATAGTTTACTAGTTTTATGCTCCATCTGAGAGCATGAGAGCATGAGATTGAGTGTTCTGTATAGAGAGGCTGAGCCTGATTAAACTAAACACTTCAAAAATTGCTACATTTGTATTTTGCTTCTCTTTGATAAATGTATCGTTTCATGCATTTAGGGACGACATCAAAAGTCGATGTAGGATAAAAAACTTAAATCAAATAGTTTGGGGGTGGGGGTTAAAATTCTACAAGTTTTGTATATCTAAAATCGATTTTTGCATATATCCCTATTGATAAATCATTTTTTCTCAAATTAAGTTAAGAGGGGGGTCAGTGAAAAAACTATGTGAGTTAAGTTTTTTATCCTACATTGAACTTTTGATGTCGTCCCTTAGGAGTAGAAGAAAAGAAAGGTATTCTAAGTGGTAAGTTTCAAACTTAATGTAACCTTATGAGCTTGAGATGGAAGGTTAAAAAATAGGACCCAAAATTGCTGCTACTGGTAAATACAAGGCAGGCTGGCATGTTCCTATTAACTTAAGTTATCCTAAACATGCATGTACGTTTTGTTACATGTAGTCATTGGACTCACAATAGCCATCAATCAGTCAATGATAACTCTCACCTCTGAGATTTTCTTAAATCTATAACGCTCAAAGCTATGGTTTAAATTAATGTAAATGTATTCTTTCTTGAGACTTGTAGAATAGATTAAAGAAATATTTCTGGCATTGAATACACAAACACTTACAATGCCACTTGCTTCTCCCAAGGTCTATCACCATCTAGAACTATATCTGTATCTGGACTTAGTGGTCGTCTAGATCTAATAGGGGTTCCTACAATTAAATAAAACTAAATAAATAGAGAAATGTACAAACTACCGGTAGTCTTCAAGCTCAACCACAGGCCCACTAGTGAAGGTTTGTAAAAATGTTGTTGGGCCTGTCAAAATCATAACCAACTCAGATCTATATATTACAACTATGTATTGCATCTTTATTGTTCATACAGTTTTGAACTCCCAAGTATGAATACAAGACTATGTGTTTTTTTTTTTAATATTTCAATTCACTGTGATGTTATAACAAAGGTAACATTATAACAAATGATTACTTACCAGTTATGGGACTTGCCCCTGCAATCTCATGGTGTGCCGGTGCTGACATTCCTGCTATTAAAGCTTCTGTATCTAAACTGGAACACCTTGGTACTCTATTATCTCCCTTTAAAGAATCCAAAATGGAGTCCGACTTTCTATCACTTGCATTATCTAAATATTGTTCTAAAATATCACTGCTGTTTAATTTTTTGCCACTCTCCATAACTTCTCTAGGAAGTTGGCTAGTTAGGTCATATTTATCTTTTCCAAGTCTTGATTTCCGAGGAGATTTCATCAAATCGTCATATCTCAGTCCTTGAGCTGAGGTATCTTTAAAGGAGTCATTACCTAAGAGTTCAGATACACCAACACCATAGACAGGTTGTGACACTAAACTTGTTATATCAGAGCCTTCTAGTCCATTAACCCAGCTTGGTGGATGTCTACCTGACCTCAAGTCACGTTTAGACCACATTGAATCAGTAGGGTCTGTTATATCCAGAACATCTATCCAACTTGGAGATTTTGTGTCTGTAACATTAGGATCTTTGATCCATTTCTGTGGTTTCTTGAAAAGTTTTTCACTTTGTCTAGTTGATGATGGTGACACTGATCGACTTCGTTCACGTAACGGAATAGTACCAGCTCTAGTATTAAAACTACTTGGCGGTGGTCTCTTAATGAAGAAATCATTGGCATTGTCTGACCTGTTAGTTAAAGGGTCTATAGTCCTCTGTTGAGATTTGGGTCTTTTATAAGAGTAAATATGTTTACGTTCTGAGTACCCAGCTGCTGGGTTCATTGTCATCAACATATCGGTAGAAACACTATCAATATCACTTTGAGGTTTACGGAGCTCATCATGTTGAATCTGAATTAATAGGTCTCCAGATCTGTTTAATGCATCCTCAGCTGAAATACATATAATCACTGTTAGGAAAAGTTCTGTCAAGAATGTACAAAGAGCTAACAGATATCAATTCTATAACAGACTTGTCATGATAACATACCTTTTATAGTTTTTCCTCTTGAAACATTGGAATTATTCTTTTATTGTATAAAACTGTGATTAAAATGAGATGTAGAGTATAAGTCTGACAAAACTGATACAATGTATATTTGTTATTATTATTTATTCCCTATATAAAAGCAACATAATCAGTATAAGTTAAGTTTAAATATTTATAAAGAAACATTTGCATAATTTGAAAGTTTTTTTTACTTTATACTTTAGAACTAGATCTAGATCTGTAAAAGGTAAAGAAGTTTAAGAAATAAAAAAAAAAAGAGATTTGTTTGGCTTTAGTAAGCCTTAGTCAAAACGATAGGCCCCTTAGAGCCTGAATTGCTCATTTAGCAGAAAAGGGCAATTCTACATTCAAATTACCTGCTTTTTTCAATAAAAAAATATAGATTCAATTGACCCTCCACTAAAGAGTCATCACAGTAAATCGAAGACCAAAGAACGATATTGTTGATTTCAATTTGCTTATTTCAAGTTTATGTTTTACAGATTCTGAATTTAAGTTATTATTTTCAAGAAAATATCCAAATAATTTTAAAGCTCATAAAAAGCCAAAGTAAAGGGCAATAACTCATATATGCAGTCATTTGATGGTTTTTATCATAAAGGCATTTTCGTAAATATCATATATTTTTGCTGATTTTGTTAGTTGCCATGTTAGTTGACTGGCATGAATAAAATACCAAATGTTACTATTAACTCTATTTTTTGGGGATAAATCATTCATCTTACTTTAAGTTGAAATTGGTCCAATGGCTTAAGCAGGAAAGATTTTTTGAAAAGTTTACAAAGAAGGACAACAGGTGAGCTTAAAATGAGTATTAAAAGCAAAAGATTAAGCTCTTATCAGTTTTAAAAGATTGATGTTTCTTTTTCATTTCGGAAAAAAAACCAAGAGCTAATATCACAAGATGTTTGATAAATAGTTAAGTTAAAACAATCTATATATAATTCTTTGGTGAACAAACAGACTAAATTAATAATGTTGAAGTTGTTGCTAAAATTTTAAGGATAAATCAAATTATGTCCTAAATCCCATTTCTATCATATCTACTATGTAAACTAGTGATTTTCTAATTGATACTTAATCATATCCAAAGTAACTTGTTAAAAATTGGAAAATTGGTTTAAAAGGTAGCAAAATATAGTGCAAACATTATACAGTGTTTACTCTACTAAAAATAAAGTCAGGTAAAATATGAAAAAATAATAAGGTAACTCTTCCACAACATCAATAATGTCAACATTGTCGGTCAAAGGGAAAAATCATTTTCAATAAACCGTTATTAAGGGTAAAATATATATACATGGAACTTATGAACAAAAATTGTTAGAATTTCAGCTAAAGTTAGATAGCATATGTTTCTTTTCAAAATAATATACAAAACAAGATATGACATCATATAAGACAGCACTTACTGACTTTTATTTAAATTACTAAAATTTAGTCATTCATATTTTTCTTTATATCTGGCATTTTTTAAAAGCAGAAAAGATGTATCAAAATTTTTCAAATACTTAAAGGTCTACATTCAGGTACAATTTTTCTCTATCATCTTCATACTTAATATATCACTATAGCTACTATTTCCCCAACGTTTTTGTCTATTTATTTTGTTTAATCAAATATACTACATGTAACAGAAAGATCTTATAGATCAGTGTCTTTCCCCTAAATTAAAAAAGTGCTGTCTCTGTAACAGATGTCATTCCATGTTTTGATGTAGTTATAAACACACACACACAGATAGCCTACACCAATGATTCTTACCTATCTGATGGATGAAGCCTGGGCAAATGATAGCAGCATGATGAATATGAAGTATTATACACTCTCTAAAATAAGCCAGTAAAACCTTGTCGTTTTGACTAGGCACCTTATCAGTATTTTTATACAATGATATGTCCAAAAACCATCACACAATCAATTCATTCTGTATTTGTGGATTCTAGATTGTTTTACACAACATTTATCTCCCAAATTAAACTAAACAGAGACCAATATTTGAAATTCATTTTTGAGTGATATTTTAGTACACTATCAATATATATACATGTATATATATATATTATTCAACCTTTTTGGATTGTCTTAGCCAAAGGAAAATTAACAGGCATTTCTTACTATTTCACTACTTAAAAAACAATTGTATCAAAACTTTTATGAATTTTAAGGATTCCTCTGAATAACAATTGAAAGACACTGATTTAATTGATTTTGGAACCTGTTTTCTGAATCTACTACAGAAATATTTCCATTACCACAAAATACAAAATCAATTCAAAGAAAATGCTCACAGAAAATGTTGTTTCAATAATTATAATTCTTATAAACTTTTGGTTAGAGTGTAGGTATACAACAGTAAACCAAAGTTACCCACAAAGACAACATATTGTTATTAGAAGTATAATTAGTTTTATTACATTACACAATTTTTCTGTGAAATTATGACACATTTTACATAAATTCTTTGAAAAATCATCATTATGAAAACAATGATCTTGTGCTATGTTTATGTGATTGTACTTTTCCACAAAGATATATACTTGAATTTTTGTGTAAAGAAGTGTTATAATAATCCTACCTTCTTTCCTCAGTTTAGAAGATTTCTCCATTCTATCATAATTACTGTTCATGCTTGTCTTTACATCAGCTAGTTTCATTTCAATCTGTGTGTCCCTTACACCAGTCTGAAGTGACCGGTCTGCTGTCATGTGTAGAATAGACTTAGGGTCAAGCAGGTCTGACACATCACGTTTATAAGGCACAGACATACGTGTGGTCAGACCTGAATATTGGTCCAGGTAAGCTTGCAGAGCCTCAGTGGCAGATGTGAAGTCACGACTACCGACCTGTATACGTGCACCACTGCATTTGATTCTACAACTAGGTAGTGACCCCGCCAAGGGGCCATGTGAAAATCCTAATTCCATGATTATATCACTTAACTTCTCATTTTATGGTATCTTCTCAAATGTTCTAACTGTTCTTTTCAGACTGAAAAGATAATTTAATTTTACATTACTTGATGGTCAAATAGGGAATACTTTCATGACAATTAACTAAAAATAACTAGCTTTTATCACTATTTGATGTTATCCGTAAATTTTGGTTCATGGCAATAAAATATAAAATTCATGTCATACCTTCAAAATAACATCAGAAATATCTATCGACTTTGCTGAATCACATAGTTCTTTCCTATAATAAATGGTAAAAGTTCATAATTTTAAAAGACATATGACAATCAATTCACTATAAGGATACTTAAAATAAAAAGAAATCAGAGTAAAAATTTAAATCAATTTGACCCTAATGGTAGCCAAAAATGACCGTTAGACACTGAAGGTAACAGACATTCCTACCCTACATGTATGTATGTACACACCATTGATATTCATTTCATTTTCAGTAGAAATAACTCTCAATTAGATTAAGAATATAAGTTTTTCTTGTTTTTACATGTACAAATGTATAAAAATGATTTTATGTGGATCAGATCAGTTATCAAATGATTTACCTTTGTTTCACATTCATTGTTGACATTCACTTGCAAGTGAATAATGAATTATCAATCATTCTTAGCTTAATTTGACAAAATTGAACCATATTGGCTGCTAAAAGGGATTTATTATTGAACTATTGAACCAAAAAAAAAATCTTATTTTAGATTTTTTATAAATTTCGTAGCTAGTGCCCCTTTAACAAAATACCGCATGTAACCTTCATCTGAGACTGTCCATTTTCAATAGCATCTAGATAATCCCAGGTGCACCATTTTAATATTCATATTTTTTCTCTAAATTTGAGCAAGTTACAAGGTGAGAAAATTGACAGAGGGTTATGAAGATATATTTTCTAATTAAAGGCTCAACAGCTAACAATGGATTTTTTTATTCAACCTAAATTTATATGTTTTATAACTTTACATTGTCTCAACATAAAGTTGTACAAGACTTTGTTGACGTTTGTTTTTGTGATACATATTTGTTCATTATTTTATATAAATAAGGCCATTAGTTTTCTCGTTTGAATTGTTTTACATTGTCATTTTGGGTCCTTTTATAGCTGACTATGCAGTATGGGCTTTGCTCATTGTTGAATGCAATAAGGTGACCTATAGTTGTTAATTTCTGTGTCATTTTGGTCTTTTGTGGAGAGTTGTCTCATTGGCAATCATATCACATCTTCTTTTTTTATATTAAAAACAGAAAGAGTATATAAAACAACAAGGCTTTTTCTATCCTAGTTCACATGGTTCAAGCCAAGAATATTTTTTTACGATTTGAGAAAATGTATGGTTTTATTGCAACTCTTAAAACTAAATATCTTGGTTAAAATCAACAAAAATAAAGTTGAAGTAGAAATAAAATTTCCAAGGAACCAAGGTTCTGTAGATGAGACCCTATGTGAACACATTATTAACATCACAAAGATTGAAAGAACTTCAATTTGCTTTATTCAATTAGAGACTGTATAAAGCAAAATTTATACAGGCAATGCATTTATGAACTGATGATATCACATTCAATAAATGATAATAAAAAGCACTCATGTTTGTATTTCATAAGTCTGTAAGCATTTATAAACATGTATAAAGAAGCCAAATAAACAATAACCCGGACAATGTTTGAGTTTTTATAAGCCTTTAAGCTTTTGACATCAAACTTTGAATAAACAAAAAATATAAATTTCTATTCACAAAAAAGTTTAATTAGTAGTAAATAAACAATTATTTATACCAATCTACCAAATGAAAAATTTAAGTAAACAGATAAGTTAATTATATATATAAGTTTAGTTACAAAATATAGTTCTTCCTGTATAGAACAAAATAAACAATTGTAAGACCAGAAAATCTGTAGAACAGAATATTACTTTGTTTGGGAAATTGATTAAATGAAACCTTTGACATTGTGCAAATTCTGAAATCGGACAAAATGTATAATTACAAACGAATGAAAGAGTTTCTGAAGTTTCAGCATACACTGTCAGCAGTGTAGCAGTGTAGGTCACGTTTGTAACTAAACCTGTAAATGTGCCAAAAATGTCAATGATAATAATTATAAATTTAAGTACTGAAGTACTGAACATCCATTGACCACAAGTTCTTGTGGATGGTCAAAAGCATTGTCTCAGAAAAAAATCAATTATCTCTTTACCTGAAACTGAGGTTAATGTACAGAGATATATTTTTTTCTGAGACAAGGTCATTCATGGATAATGAATAAATGACAGGAAATACAACTTTAACGTAATAACTATTATATTGTAGTGATACAAATCATTAAATACACTGATTTGTTGTTATATATTATATCAAAATAACAGTTACAAGTATATATGATTTCCATCCATATGTATATCATACACCTTATCCCTATTTGTCCGCCATTACTGGATATCACACAGGTTCCCAAAAAATTTTGACGTCATAAAACAAAATATCTGACGTCATAATGGAAAAGTGATTGTTGTATGCGTCTAAAGGTCAAGCGGCCAGGTTGGCTGGCCCAGTAAGCTTATAGCGATAAGGTGTATTCTATTCTACTATTCTAATAATAGTGCAATGCAAGAGCACAGTAGACACTTTTCTGGAAAAATTTGATTTTTCTTAAAGATTGGATACAAGTAGGCATTCATATTTTACCACAAAAAAAATTACAGAGTAACCGGTCCTTGCCGGTATTGTTGCAAAATGTTCTTTGAGAAGTTCTTCCGCATGCTTAAACACAATTTGTCAGTATGTGAGCATTGATATTATCAATAATTTTTTACCTCTATACATGTATGTATTTCTAACTACAAAACGTTTTCATATTATCAATTTATGTTGTAAACAAAAATATTTTTATCAGTATTCATTGAAGATATGTATTTATATAAAACGATAAGGAATGTTATTTTGCACTCGTTTATGTGCGCGTATTTAACATGTTTATAGATGGGTTACAAACCAAAAACTAATTTACATAATAGAAATTTAGGCGATAGCAATACATTGAAATTACCTCAAGGTCAATGTGATGTAAAAATAAATATCAAATAGTATATATTGAATTTGAATGTCAAATTTTGAGTAGCTGACATCATTTAGTAAGCAAGCATGTATAAATACCTTTGATGTTACTGCACAATAACTCTGACACACTCCACGCTAACAATGGTAACAAAAACTTATATGTTGTATATGCAGGATCCTTAACCTGAAGAATGATACATATTGTTTATATTTATGGCATTTAAGATATATGGTCATATCTTCTAATAAATGGTATTAGGGTTACTTATGGTTTAAATTAAACAGTTATGGTTCCCTGAACACTATTCAAAATTAAACTGATTTGATTAAAAAATTACTGTATAATTCTTTAATTAACTGATTGGATTTTATCATTACTGATTTAATTAGAAGATATTTAATCCCTGTATTAACCTTTGACAATGCAATAAACTACTGGCTATTGTAAAAGAATATGCATTATTTATGGAGAACTCGGACGATTTCCGATCTCGCTTACAGTTAAAATGCGAATGATAAAATTTTGGTGTAGATTAGTAAATGGTGAAGAGGAAAAAATCTCCTCAATTCTTTACAAATTGCTGTTTGCATATTTTGAGAATTATGGCTTTGAAAGCAAATGGTTGAAATTTGTTAAAGGTATTTTTGATAATTGTGGTCTATCAAATGTATGGAAATCCCAGTCTCATTTTCTACAGATTGGATAGAAAACTGTGTAGAACTTAGACTAAAAGACCAATTTAAGCAAGAATGGTCGTCTGACATTTTTAATTCAAGTAAAACAATTTGTTATAGAATATTTAAGAATGAATTCTGTTTTAAACGTTATTTGTCGTTATTACCCTCATATCTTATGTATTACTTATGTAAATTCAGATGTGGCTGTCATCGTTTACCCATTGAATCGGGCAGATGGCATAAAATTCAAAGAGACGAAAGAATCTGCATTGTATGTAACTCAAATGAAATAGGTGATGAGTACCATTATATTTTAGTTTGTAACTTTTTTAGTTCAGAAAGAAAAAAATTGTTACCGAAATATTGTCAAAAAAATGCAAATACTGCAAAATTTAATCAGTTATTCTCATCTACTGATATTATTGTATTAGAAAAACTAGCAAGATTTATTAAACATGTATTATCAATTGTCGTCCCTCCTGGTTAGTTAAATTGTGTTTAACATACACAATTAAATGAACTGTCTTTTTCCATATTTATTGACGCATGCACTATTATTGTATACTAATTTCTCTGTAACTATGTATGTTTATGAGAATAAAAATATTCGTATATGTCTCTAAAACCAGAGTGAACACTACTGCATTTTGATGCTCTCTCTAATAACATTGTTAAATCCTATTTTTCTCATAATCACTCTTGAATATAAAATTTAGTAAGTAATATTTCATCTATGCATCGCTCCTGCCATTCTCATTATTTTGAGAATATATTTATTAAATATCAATTTTTTTAATTTTAAAAATATGCCAACAAAACTTCAAGCAGTCATGTAATTATTAAAAAATCTCCTTATTAATCATATGTATTGAAATGGATACTTGGTTTGATATATACTGAGCCAAAAAAGTTTAGCAACACTTTTTTTTTTTTTATGTTTTTGGAAAAAAAATATTTAAATACCATTGATACAATCCTTAGTTTTACCTGTAATCTGAAACAGTCGTACTGTTGATTGATTTCGGGCCATTTCAGCATTGCACGTGTAATTGATGTTTTACCTTCTGTACCTGTACTTTTAAAATGATTGTAAAAATTTCTTTTTCACTAATGTTCAGAAACACATGTACACCATTGGTAAGAAAAACACATACACCTTTGAAAAAAATGCATGTGGCGTCAACCAGGCCTACCCAAAAATGACTGTCAGACAGCTTTTGGAATGGTTGATGCTGGAATGAGTGTTGCTGACATTGTGGCTCGATTTAATGTGCATAAGGCAACAGTTTAGAGACTAACAAACAGATATCGACAAATTGCAACTGCACAGTATAGGTCAATATCTCGTAGACCAAAAAAACTATCGTCAGGGGAGGAGCACTACCTTCGCTTTATGTCAACATGTGACAAGTTTTTTTCCAGACACAAAAGTGGTGCATGACTATGGGCAGCTGTTGGTGTGCCTGCCAATCCTTCATTTGTGCACTTGGGGCATGGCTGAGAAATTTAATTTTGAATAACACTACACTTTTCCACATATTGATCCTCCCGTGCTCCATACAAAGAAAATCCTTAGGAATGTGAGTGATAAACATTCGTGTTGCTTCTGACATGTCATTATACCATTTTGTTATTATTAATATTGTATGTTGTTATGATTTTGTAATACAATTAAATTTCTCATTTTTGTTGTTAAACATTTTTGGCTTAGTATATTATAAGTGCATGCAATAAATCTTTTTTGTGACACTATCATGACTATAATATAATGAATGGTTAAATGTTCACTTTACCCTGTTAATATTTTGTCTTTTGCTATATTTCCTTCTTCAATCTACCATATAATTCTTTGTGTTATAACAATGCACATGTACCTGAAACAAAAAACAAAACAAAGCAATTAATGATAATTAAGTCTTTTTTTTTATGTTTTTCTTTGACCACTAGGGTGGCTGGAGAATAGGAATATGGTCACCTGAGTCCTCTTCAAACCAGCCGTAAAACCCCTGCCAAATCCAAAGCTACTTTTACATTTGATGACAGTTAGATCTCCAAAAAATATAATGATTAGTAAACATGGTTAAGATACACACAAACAAACTACATATACATGTAGATGCCACATATTAGAAAAGAATAGAAATTTTACATATATCCATTTCAAACTATCAACTTACTGTTTATCAATCCTCTTCAAAATGTATATAATAAATTAACAGTATGAATAAGTTTGATAAAATTCGTCACATAAACATGCTAAAACATCTCATACTAATGGCCAGGTTAAAAGTATACATACTCAACCATTTAACTTTGTTAGTTTAATCTTCTCTGAATAAGAACACTTTAAACTTACAAAAATATTTTACCGTTTAAAGGATTTTCAACTGAAAGGAATTATTTGGTTCTTTTTAATTTTGTGTAATAAGAGTATATGCTACATTGAGCAAATTCTATAATGTGTTTTTTGTTGACCTTCTCATTTGATTTTAAAATGATTATTTATGAGGGAAATCTTCATGCTATTACATGTCATACTACGTGTATGCACAGTTTATTTGTGTTATACATTGTATTATAATGTGTACAAGCTTAAGATATTTTGAAGCTGTAATACTAAAATTGAGAATGGAAATGGGGAATATGTCAAAGAGAAAAACAACCCTACCAAAGAGCAGATAACAGTCAAAAGGCCCTTGATGGGTCTTCAACACAGAGACAAAATATCGCACCCGGAGGTGGGCCTCAACTGGCCCTTAAAAACTGTGTACTAGTTCAGTGAAAATGGATTTCATACTTTTAAAACTCCAAAACATATAAAAAATAAAAAAATAAAAAAATACAAGACTAACAAAGGCTAGAAGTTCAGACTGACTTGGGACAGGTGCTAAAATGTAGCAGGGTTATACATATTTTGTAAGATCTCAACCCTCCCCCTATGACATCTAGCCAATGTAGAATAAAGAAACACTGACTAACAAGATTTTACCTTGCTTATTTCTGTACCAGTGTAGTAATTTAAACTGCTGAGTGAAATTACGGGGCAGAGAGCACTGAATCAATTCGAGCAAAGGGATCATTTTGATTTCAATCAAAATACACCAACAACACAATTTGAAACCAACAACATGAACAAGGGGTCTTTTATAGCTTGCTGTTAGGTTTGAGTCAATGCTCTGTGATGAAGACCTATAATGTTTTTTTTTCTTTATACACATTGTGACTTGGATGGATTATAAGTTGTCTCATTGGCTCTAAAACCACATACATCTTCTTATTTATATTAAATAGAAAATTAAAACAGTTTCCAAGACCAAAGTTTTTATCCTCACAACAGCCTGCTACATGTACCTGCAAAGATTCTTTTGCTACCAAGAATTTATCTTTTTTTTTTTAAATTAACAAAAAGTTCTACCATGTACTGAAAGTACCTATGTATTAAATTTCAAATCAAAAAATCTAAAATGTTTTTGCCAAACTAAAAACAGGGTCAGTCAACCCCATATAAGTGCAATTGCAATATGAAATTTCTTTATTAAAGCAACAACTTTTTTCTTTGAAAAACTATATTGCTCATTCAAGTGTTTCTTTAATTTACATACATGTATGTATCTCCAGATTTCTTTTCCCATGAACTTTAAAACTGAACTGATGCCCGAACATTCCTAATGCAGGGTCAGTGCAAGTAAGAGAACCTTAGGGGTTGTTAAATTGTTAGATGGCCAGTTGTACAGAAAACTTTTAACTCCTATATATATATACCAACATGCATTGATTTGCCCATATTTTACAGTATAAAATATTCTGCTACTACTTTCTGTTGCCTCAAAATATTTGCCACTGAATTATCTATAAATGTTTCTCCGGTTTTACTACAAAAGACTACAAAACATACCTATATATGCATACATATATCTACATGATTTGGTCTCTTCTGGATAGTCATCTCACTGGCAATCATATCTCATTTCCTTATATGTCTTACAATTACCTAGCATTGAATAAACTACATTTGACGCAGATATCTTAGGACTATCAGCTAAGTATACAAATTTAAATAGTGATAAATGTAGAGTATTCTAATCATTACGAACTGGCTAGGTACCTACACGATCTACTTTGATTTAAACAAAGTTTGGATTCAGGAGACAAACATAGGGATTACTGTAAGCAAAAGTATCACTTTATGATATTTACTTTATCATGATTTATGTATATTTGTGTAATAAGAATAATCTATTGCAATTAGAATAAACAGTTCTGATTATAATCGTGGACAACAGCCAATCACAGTCCATAAGAATGTTTTGTTAATACATTTCATAGGTAGATGAAAACACTTGTTTAAATTTACAAAAGAGCTTCAATTGACAGTATTTTGTTTACACAGAATGGGGAAAATTTACAATTCATTTGTACAGAAATGAATTTTTGTTTGCATCAGAAATCAAACAAATAAATCTATCATCTGTGAACTTAAAATATAATTTATTCTTTTAATATCAGGCTTCTTGAGTTTGCTACTAGAAATTAAACAAAAACTTAAATTATGTGTCTATATATATACATTCCCCATTTCCATTCTCAATTTGATGATATAGGGTTTTCACTGATGATTTTTGAAGACAGGTCCAGGGACTCAGCTTTTTTGGCCATATGATGGCGAATCCAGCAGTGAAAAGATGGAATAATTTCAGTCTCCATGACAAAATAGAGCAAGGAAATGACATCAATTTTTTATTACAAAATGATGACATACATTTTACAATTTTGATGCATCTTGGGACTGTCAAGTTTTGAAAATGGTGAGTCCAGACAGATTTTGAGGAGTCCAGGGCACATGGACTCGCCTTAATGAAAACCCTGTATATTAGTGTTTATAAGCATGATTATAAGAATACAAATGTATATATTTTATAAAAATAAAACAGATTACAGCAATTAAAATCATTCCAAATAAATATCATTTTATTTCGAAAGTTCAGCTGGTTATCAAAATATATCATCTAGTTCAATAATGATTTGTACCTGTAATATGGAATTTAAATTATCTATTCCTTTGCTCTATCATTCCACTAGTCTCAGAACTAATTAAATTGTCTATTCTTAACTTGTTCTCACCCAGAATATGGGTGATAAAGTTGCCATTAAGTAATTATTTATATATTATATATTTCTTTTTCCTTAATCTGTAAAGATTAATACGGTTAATCTAATGAAAAAAATTAGTTATCTAATGAAAAAAATCAGCACTTATCTTTAAATACAAAATGAATTTCCCAAGCCTCACTCACTTATTCTTTTTACCAAAACGGCACTTTACACGTCAACTAAACCAAATAGGACACATAAATAAACTAGAATAAAGTTACACACATTCAGTTTTTCTCATTAAAAAAAATATATTAATTTTACAAAGTTAATTTATATATATATATATAAGCTGGTACATAATGTAATGATACATGTATTAATATACTCAGACAGAGTATTCAAGATGGGGAACACAACTATCGAATACACACCAAGATATCGATACCTAGGACTTACAATATCTGAAACTCTAGAATACAACGAGTGCGTGAATGAACTCATCACAGCTAGTAGTAGAGCAATTGGTGCCTTATCATCAAAATATTTTCTGGTGGATGGTTTTGATTACGAAACATACACAAAATTATTTACAAGTACAGTTGTTCCAATCATGGACTATGCATCAGGTGTCTGGGGTTACAGGCCTTACGATAATATTGAAAGACTCCAATACAGAGCAATCAGGACATTTATGGGAGTTGGGAAATGTAGTCCGATTCCGGCCATTTGTGGTGATATGGGTTGGACCCCTGCATATATCTGTCGCCAGTGTTACATGATAAAACTTTGCAGAGAATAACAAGTATGCAGTGCTATGCACGTAGGTCGAATTCCAAATCGTATTTTCCAATGGGATTCAACTTTATCAGAAAATATAAGAAAACATGGTACAACGAGCTATAATCAGTGATGGAAAAATGTGAACTTTCGGAACTATTTAACAATAACTACTCAAATGGACTAAATGTAAAATTTATTGCCAACTACTCAGAACTTTTGCTCCGTCAAAAACATCACGATAAATGGAAACTGGATATTGTGAACAGGTAAAAGTTACGAACTTTTAGATGTCTTGAAACAAACTTTGAAACACAGAAGAACATTACCACTATCATGACTATATAGTCTAATATGACACGACAACAGAGATCGACTTTAGCCAGAATGCATTGTGGAACTTTTCCGTTAAAATTAGAACTTGGGCGTTATCGTGGTATCCCTTCAAATAGACGTTTTTGTGAAGTTTGTAATGACAATATATCCGTTGAGGACGAAAAACATTTTTTAGTTAAATGTCCTATATATTTGTGTGAAAGAAACAATGCCTTCGCTGACTTTCAGCAACGTAACAAAATAGAACTTTCCGTTCTTTCTGATGACGAAATACTCATTAAATTGCTAACTACAGACTGTAAACTAGTGTCAAACTATAATATATATATTCAATATTTCAAAAATCAGAACTCAGTGACTTTCTCATTGTGTTATTTAAATAATCTTGTTTTAAAATGTTCTTGAAGTATTAATTTCATATCTTCTATATTAGCGCAAATTATAGATATTAATTGACAGTGCTTCGTAAGCCTTTGAAGGCTGGCTGATTGACGTTGTATTAATGTATAAAATAAATGTTATATGAGGTTGCACTATAAATAAAATTATATATATATATAAAAGTCCCAGAGTTGAACAACTTCAATCAGTAAATTGAAACAATAACTACATGGAAATATATACATTAATCAAGTTGATCTAACCAAAAGTATGTTAATTTGAGTGGAATGCATACATTGCACAAATATTTCAATGACAAACAAAGAAAATTTACAAAAATAAACAATGTTTGGCATACATGTAAAATTTGGAAATGAATATGATGTTTTGAACGTAATCAATGGATTACAATAAAATTGAGAATGGAAATGAGGAATGTGTCAAAGAGACAACAACAGTACAAATTTTATCACGTTGTCATCAAGTATTACACACTAATTTGGCTGACACTAAGAATGATTTGATATATGCTCTTGAGTCAGGCTGAAGTGATAAATATTGTTTTCATAAAATAACATGCAACCAACTAAAGTCTATGCTTGTGGCCCTTTGTTTAGCATAAAAACAAAACCTCAATCTCATTCCAGATAACTCTTAAGGCCACATGGTATCAAATTTTTCAGTAGAAAAATGGCATGTCCGCGTAAAAAAAGGACATGTCGTCATTGAGCTGTACTACATTATGTTGGATAAAACACCACATATACCTGCAGACTGACGATAAGGTGGCAACATACATGGAATAATAGTGATACAGGAAAATTTTATTACAATTTTCATCAGACTGTCAGGAAAAAATCAACATTTGATTATCCAGATCATAAAACAGCAAAAAATATTAGAAATTTAAGATCCGGATATTACCTAAAAATTACCAAAACTCACTAGAACATTATTTACTGATTTGTGAAAATTATGAAGAGGCAAGACAGAAACTTATACATGGGATATACTTTAACACAGGATCTTAATTGTATATTGATTTGGAACTTTTATTGTCAATGGAAAAAAACAACAATGTCTCCATCTGTAATGAAACACTAATGCGATTGTTGGGTGACTTTATTTGTGAATCATGCTGGTTTGATAATGAAATATTAATTAATATATTTTTTTAATTTTGTCCAAATGGTGGGGGGGGGGGGGGGGGGGGGCTATGTCAGGATCCAAAACAAATTATTTTTTTCACCAAAACCTGGAAACAAACTTTTTTTTTCCAAAAAGACAATGACCTACATTTTCCCCCTTTTTTGAAAAAAAAATGTGTTCTGGTTCTTAAAGACAAACGTAATGCATAAACGTACAAATGAGGAAAGCTTCCAAAAAATCATTGAATAAATAATTCCAAATAATTCAGTCCCGCAAACATGTTAATACTTGAAATTCAATGCCCCATTTATTTTATATACGGTTAATTTAAGAAATTTACTGTTGATAATTTGAAACTAAAACAATCAAATGTGAATATAGCAACAGCCTCTATCAAATTATCTTACCCAATAAGGTAAAAAGGCATGAAAATCCGTCGGGAACGTAAACAATTTGAAGAGGCACTGGAAAAAGATGTACACCAAGGGACGTAACTCTAAGATCTATCTGAATACACAATAAAAAAGTCAAAATAGCAGAGCATCATGATCATTATTGCATTCTTTTTCAGATGCATATATTTTCATTTCCATTATTTCTGAAATATGGCAATTGTTTTTTTTTTCTCTTAAATTTCATGTGAATGTTTATTTTCGCGTCCTACTAAAAAGCGCACAGGAGCGCACGGGTGAAGAAAAGAGTGCCTGGGGGAAAAAAAGGCTTCCGGGGAAAATCTATCATAGATATTGTATTGGCATGAGACAACTTTGTGTCGATGAAATAAGTTATGCACATTTTTTTTATTTTTCTTTATTTTTTTTTATTTTAGACAAGTATATTTTTCAAATTCAGACAATTGTAATAAAGCACAAGAAACAAGTATGAATGTTTCAATTATAACAATACTATATATATACATGCAGTTTATGCTAAAGATTTATAAAATATAAGACATTATAAGTCATGTTTTTTTCAAAAACAATGTCGAAATGAAAAATGCAAAAAACAACTTAAATTTCACAGATAAATATTAATCTTACAAAATTAAAAGAGTTTCACATAATAAATCAGCCAATAAAGCAGAACTATGATACATGTACCGTAGTTAAACCAAGTGGGTAAAAAGCATGAGTTTTGTTTAAATTCAAAACTAAGCATGAAACCACGGACGGTGAATATTATCAGATTATTACATGGCATTTTTCATATCGCATGTATTATCAGTCCTAGGTTCAATATCAGCCCAAGAGCCGCATGGCTCGAGGGCTGATATTGACCAAGGGCTGATAATACATGCGATATGAAAAATGACATGTTATGATCTTTTTATCATATGCTTCAACGATGGAGAAAAATCACAGATTCATATATTATATATTTCAGAGACGTTGCGCACGATAGTGGTGTCACTTTGGAAATATGGATTAGAAGGCGGGTTATTCAAAATAAATCTCTTATCATATACAATACATAGGCATGTTATGCATATCATTCGAAAGGAAATAAACCATAGAAATCAATAACATAGATGTTTTTGTGCTTCGGATATTTTTTAATGAAAAACTTTGCTCATTTCGATGCCTATAACGTCATTTTAAGGGTGTCCCGCTGTTACAATTTTGTTTTATGTGCGTCTTTGAAATCCCATTGCGGATTCATTAGTAAGTAGAATGGTTTAAAATTTTACAACTGTTTTGTATACATTATACGTTTTATGAAGTAGTAGACGTTTTTAACTGTAAGAGAAGGAAGATCGTCAGAAGAGTTTAACTAAAAAATTGAAAAAATGTCCCAATTAGCTGCTCAAACCGTAAAAAAACTTTCTGTCTTCCTTTTCATAAGATATAACGGACGAAAATGGAAATTTATAATGTCAGAAAAATTATACATGTACCGAAGAAGCTATCTGAAGTCATCATTATGTAACTGCGGTCTTATTTTAAAAACATCGTCATTTTTCCCGTGTCCAATAAAATGTCCCCAAGGACAAAATAACACAAAGAATAATTCAAAGGCTTTTTATCAAACGAAATTCTGCTATATCTCAAATTTTTAACACCTATTAACTGATATGGATGGAAAATACATTTAATTTTCTTTAAAATGATATGATATGAACCTTTGTTTGAGTTGCAGGTAGAAAATCCGAAGCGATCTAAGATGTCCAATGAAATGTCCCCGTAACCGTAATTTAACGTTCGCGTTATCATAACGTTAAACTGTAGATCTATACGAATTTTCTTGCATATTTATCATAACATAATTTCATGATATGGTTTGATCTATATAAAATAAAATTCTCGTTAAATATGCATTATTGGCAATCATACCACATCTTCTTTTATATATTTAAATCAATTTACAATACATCAAATTGTCATTTTGTGCTATTGTTGCAGACAATTCTTTGCAGAAATTAAAATTTTGTTTTAATTCAATGGAATTTTGCATTTGCTCCGGCTTGAAAAAATAAAACTATATAAAGAAGCAACTTCGAACATATCTTTACTTTAAGCGACACTTTCACATGAGTAGAATATAAGGTCAACGTTTGAAACTTTCCGTTGAACAACGCGGTCAAAATCGTTGTTTTAGTAGGAACGTCGTGTAACGCTAAGTGACACCAATACCGTGCGTAACGTCTGATCCTTATACGTGGTTCCCAAATAAAAGTTCAAAGAGTGAAAAGTTCACGGACCTCGGACCCCAAATTTAGTACATTCAATATGAAATCTTTCTATCATATGCCTCAACAGAGAGGAAAAACATTTAAATTTTGACAAAACGACAAAAAATAATTCAAAAATATACATAAAGAACACTGTTTGGAAAAGTTAACTTTTTTTTAAAAGTCAGAACCTTCTAAAATTATGTTTGAAACTTTTAAAAAATGCATTTATTTAATAATTTAATTGTGATTTAATAATTTGATTGGTTTTTTTTCTTCAAATTATCTTACAAAATATAAATTCTAGTATCCAAATAATTGTTTTGTACACGACTTTGTAATGTTTTTCAGTGAAAACGTACATGTAGCATTGAGGTGTATTTTCCGGAATTTGCCGAGTTTCACCGGAATGCCATGCGGTAACGTTACGGAAATGCATGTGATAAACTTTTCATATCAGCCCGCTAAGCACCAATTCGAAAAATATGGAATTTACGTTATTTTATTGCTATTATCATACAGTAAAAATCATATGTTATTCAGTCTTAGTATATGATAAATCAATCTATTAGTTCAGTAATGTTCGTGTCTGCCCTTTCATTATGTGACTCCAATTGCAAAAAATGGGTAACATTTTTTTCGAAAAGAGAAAATCAAGTGCACCTTTTTATGTTAGGACGTGTTTCAGATGAATATTTTGTCTTGAAAACTAATAAAGCAAGAGTATTTGGTACATCATTTCGCTTCAGATTCTATCATTTTTATATATCAAGACTACAGGTTGACTTTATAACATAAAAAGATCACAGTACTAGAAGATGAAATATTTGGGTCAAGTGAATTTTTTTTTAGTCTGCCCTTGAACGAATTCCAAATATTTTTTTTTTTTTTTTTTAATGTTTATCGAATTTGCCAAAATTCCACCTGATAAACTATCAGACAATAGTTTTAAGTTGAATCAAAATACAACTGACATATAAGGATTGTAAATGTGCTATTTGGATAAATTTATCGGTTTTCAAGAACTCAATTATTAAATACGAAATATAGTACTTTGTTGTTATATCTCAACCTTAATTCTATAACTGGTCATCATTCCTTTTAAATTATTATTTCCGAATATAACTCAGCATTGGGTTTAACAGGCAATTGTAGAAAAAGCAAGGAATCATTATAATAAACTTATTGATTTTGATTTTGATCACAATAGGGGTTGAGTAATTGAGTACTGAATATAACTTCATGGGAACTAATCCAAACACTATAATAAGACTAACCAAGAAATCGGGCATCACCAGGAGCGTATACATATTCATTTGTCCGTTTCACAAATTATTCACTCGTTGCAGATAAACAAAATATAGATAATATGGATCCTGCATGGATTAGATTTTATCCATATTTCTTTACCCTTAAAAATTGAAAGAATATCCTGTATTCCAATTTGATAGGATATACAAAGGTTTTCCAGAGTTATGCGTAAAACAATCTATTTGATAAACAAAGTTTTATTCAAGAATTGAATGATACTTTTTAAATTTTATATGGATGAAAAACTGTTGACCGACACACATGTTCAATGAGAGCGGAAATATAATGGAGGAACAGTAGCACCTTTACAACCGAATTTTGTCTTTTCTTATTCGGGACTACGAAATTTCATAACGTCTTTATATTTAGGGACTACCTGACAGACGTATGCATACTCGTAGATGAAATAACAGAAGCATACAATCCGGATCTGCCAGACATTAAAAACTGGCAGCAGGATCTCTTGAGATGGCAAACAAAGTTTACAAATAAGAAATCAGTTCTTAATTCCCTTCATAAAGCTCTAATATACGCACATCTGGATTACTCAAACGTAAGACATGCTCTTATGCTCATATAAACTCTCCCAGTGACGAGCGTCTGCTCTGATTGTTCTTTCTGCCCTTACATGCCTTAGACGACTGAAAACTTGGGAAAGGGCATGTATTAGTAGCAAGAGATTGTGCGGTTTTGCCATGTTTATGTTCATCGTGATAAGGATGTCAGCCGGGCAGACCAAATATTTTGAAATGATTTGTCGAAACCGACCATAGAAAAGTTGTCAAACTCCAATTTCAATAATAATTTCTACTGAGTCAATGTTTGTTGTATTTCGTGTTAGTGAATGTAATTAAATATGAAAAATTTATATAAAAAGTGTCCAAAATCTAAAATATTGTCAAGCTCTCTGGAAATGCCCAGCATGCAGGATTTTTCACCATTCCTTTGAATCCTTTCATACCCTGCCAAAAAAATCAATTATTCTGCCTCACCACATACCATGCCTAGTTAATAACGACCTTGACATGTCGGATTAACAACCAAAATGAAAAGTGAGATTTAGTGTCACACAAAAAAAACACCAAAAAACAAAGCTTAAGCCTAGAGTTAGAAAAAAAACCCTCTGAATTTCAAAAACTACTCTTTTCTCCAAAAAAAAAATAACTGTCAGTACCTTAAACACGATGACTGCATTCATTTACATACCGAGTAAGATTGACGTGACAATAATGGTTAATTTAATCAAGTAAGGTTTACCAATTATATTTATCAAAGTTGTACATACATCGATGCAAGTTTGATGTGTTCGGTATTACCGCAGTCCCACTAGGCCACGATCGCAATGACGGCGTGCACAAAGTTGACGGCCCCTGAAAAATGCGCTTTTAAAAGTAGCTTTATACAACCGTGTCAAACATATATTTTAAAAAGGAAGGTTTTTTTATGATAAAATGATTAGAGCCAGCTATCAAAATCCACATGATTAAAAAGGTTATCAAAATTAAATCTATAAAGAATGAAACGAACATGGAAAAAACGGCAAAAGCATGTGTAAATTGTAACATTAAATAAGCATGAAATATAGTTTTTGGCCTGAAATTTGTACAAATTCAACATATTCCGGCATTTTTGAACAATATTTTTTTTCGGATTCGGAGTATGACGTCATACGAATTTCCCTGAATAAAAATCGAAATCGGACATTGTCGATGAGTTTGGAATGTAGTCCGTTATGTGAAACAAGTAGTAATTTGGAAGGATTAATATCAGAAAAGGGAAAATCGGTGAAAAAAATATGTACTTGCTATTTTCTTATTTCGAAATGACTCGATATTCCAAATGTGCAAAACACGAGGTTTAAAACAATCTGCAAAATATGAATGGTTCGATAGTCCAGGCTTAACACCGGAATTTTTTAAATGTCAAGCTATTATGTTACAGTTTAAAAAAATGACGTTTTAACGCTATTTTATGAAAAGGGTCTACGATATAGTCGCTTATTATTTTCTTTACACTGCTCTTAGCATGTATTTTCTTAGATTTTTAGAATGTGCATTTGCTGTACTTTGATGTTAAAAAAAATTGCACATGATGAACGTTTATTTTCAAAATAATGTGATAAACTACGTGTCCAGTGTTTTTGTTACGCTTACGTTTTCTGGGGGAAAATGCCGACGTCGTTAATGATTTTAGCTATTTGAAGACGTTACGTTTGTGGACTCAGCTTTGTGCACGCCGTCACTACGATCTGTGAAAAAAATGTAAAATTTGATGATCGTAGTACGATCGTGTAGATCACAGTAAGGTCGTATCCCGGTCGTAGTGAGGTCTTCAAGATAGTGATGAGCGTGGCCAACTTTGAACATGTTCAAAACAATCGTGGTGCAGTCGTGGCGAAATCCAGGACAACAACTCAAAAATGCTTCTATCAACTTTAATGAAACTTTGGTGGATATAAAAAGAAAAAGAAAATTAACAACTATAGGTCACAGTATGGTCTTCAACAATGAGCATAGTCCATACTGCACAGTCAGCTATTAAAGACCCTGAAATGACAAATGTGAAACAATTTAAATGAGGAATACAACAGCCTAATTAATTTTAAAAAAAATCATTTAAAGCATAAAGACAAGCTAAAAGGGAAACGGGCGTATCATGCGCTTATAGCGCAGCTTTTTATGTAGCCATGGCGTTTTCAGTTTATTTCTATCCCAAAAATTAAAAATAGAAATAATTTTAAAATAATCAAAGATATATTTATTTGACCAACGGTAAAATGGATAATGTAAATGGGGAATGTGTCAAAGAGACAGCAACTCGACCATAGAACAGACAACAGAAGGTCACCAATAGATCTTCAATGCAGCGAGAAACTCCCGCACCCGGAGGCGTCCTTTACCTGGTCCCTAATCAAATATTTATACTAGATAATGGACGTTATACTAAACTCCGAATTATGCACAGGAAACAAAAATAAAAATCACAAGACCAACAAAGGCCAGAGGCTCCTGACATGGGACAGGCGCAAAAATGTGGCGGGGTTAAACATGTTTTTTTTTTTTTTTTTTTTTTTTTTATCTCAACCCTCCCCATATTGCTCTAGCCAATGTAGAAAATAAACGCAAAACAATACGCACAGTAAAATTCAGTTCAAGAGAAACCTGAGTCCGATGTCAGAAGAGGTAACAAAATGAAATAATCAAAATGACATTAAAGGGAAATTCCGCGATTTTTTACTTATCATCTAATTATGTTCATCTTAACATAAAACACACATTTGCAAAGTTTTAAATTTATATTCCTTCTAATAACGGAGAAAATCAAGTATTTGTAACTTTTTTGGTTGAATTCGTGACGTATTAGCCCGATTTATTGAATTCTGGGAAAAAATAAAATCGGTTTAACTCTTATAGCTTATCGACAATATACGTAATGACGAATGGTCGTAGTTATTAACCACAATATAAGAATGAACGATTATGAATATGCATTTACCGTTTTGAATTGATTGAATTAAACTCCTATAAAATTATCTCTAGTAAATGTTTTTGAATAAAAAAAATTCATGAAATATTTATTTCAAACATTTTTACTGATATTGAACTGAAAATATTTCAGTTCTATTTTCCGTTATTGTTTTGATAATCATTTCAATGCAACCAGAGACATATAATACATGTATTATAATATATGTATTATATGTCTCTGATGCAACTAACAAACAAATGGAAGTTTTTAACGACCTTGACTGGCTATACAGCCCTTGCACGGTCGGTAATGCAACTAATATGTGAGCAGAGTGTGTATATTATTATGTAAAGATCACTGTATATTTCTCGGCTTGAGGTCAATTCGTTTACCTTGTAGCTATTTAGCCGCCGGGTGTGAGTTCAAGCGTACACAGGTATAAATGTTGTTATTCGGAAAGGATAAACAGAAAGGATTAAAAAGAGTATGCTGTCACGATGTTAATACACTAAGATTTAATACACGATGAGAATAAAGATACAATAATTAAATTGTGTAAATTAATTGAAAATAAAATTCAGATTCGTAATTCCGAAAGTGTATAAAAATAAAAAGAAACAATTTTTGATTACTTTCTTAGCGGCAATCGGCGTAAAGATTCAAATATGAAGCAAAAAATAGTAGTTTTAATCTTTAATAAAAACTAAATGCAATATTACCCAATTTAATATACCATTGTACATCTGTTTGATATCATTGACTTTACCGGAATTTCTTAAGTTGTATTCAAATCTGGCTGTGTTTAAATGCTAATAAAACTATTGCAATTTTAAAGTTTTTAATTGACAAAAAAATACAACATACAACAGGCATGATTTTTTTTTAGTTTCTTTTTAACATTTTATTCTTACATAATTAAATTCATTTTACAATCATTTACACGAACTTTTTGTGAAAAGAATACCAATAATCTAAGCTAAGGCATTATTTCTTTTAAAGATTTTTTAGGATTATTTTTTTTAAATTCTATGATAATATCTGTGCAATGTTGAACATGATAGCCGTCATTAATCCAAATAAGTAATACAGTAGTTGTTATAAAAGTCATATTTTAGTCATGCATAACTGATATTGACGAATTTAGAATAGTTCGTCCATACATCGTTGTTCTTGAAACAATCATTATTAGTATACATGTAAGTTTCCTGAAGTATAAGAGCCATTGAGGATTAGCTCCAGAGAAATCAGACTAGTAGCGGTTCGTTTGTTTGTTGGGAAAGGAGAAGAAATGCAACCGCTTGTACAGATAAACGACAGAATTACCATACAAGCATTTATAGTCAACACAATCAGAAAGAGTTTCCATCGTAAGACGGGGAATATGAAGGCTTTCAAGAATGAACAAGTGACATGTCTAACTCTGAACAGTTAGAAAACGGACTATCGACATCGACCGCTTGTTTTTGATATTTGAAACTGTATATAGATATAGGAAGATGTGGTGTGAGTGCCAATGAGACAACTCTCCATCCAAATAACAATTTAAAAATTAAACCATTATAGGTTAAAGTACGGCCTTCAACACGGAGCCTTGGCTCACACCGAACAACAAGCTATAAAGGGCCCCAAAATAACTAGTGTAAAACCATTCAAACGGGAAAACCAACGGTGTATGCATATATAAACGTATACGTTTATGATATAGTGATGAGTTCTTGCGTCTGACAAAAACTTAATTCCTTCATGGTTATATCTTGCCATACGTTTATATTGGTTTGTAAGGTGATTACTCAAAATCGTTATTTGAAAATCCTGTTTGTGAGATGTAGATTCATTTCAATACAGAAATTTCGTCTATATATGGCATGTCACAGATTTAACTGACTGCTATATTTATTTCTATATTTAACCTAAGAGTAGAATACTAATAACGTATACAAGAGACATATATATGTGTATATATGTCTCTGCGTATACCATGTCACAGATTTAACTGACTGAAGATTAAGACGTTTTCTGGGATGACAGATAGCTCACCAGACATCACCTAGAGGCCAAATTCAGTCGATTAGCAAAACCGTTGTTAACCTTTGACCAAGTGAAATAAAACGCTTCATTCAAAATGTACTTTGGTCAATGCTTTTACACCCAAATAAATTTACAAAAAGAAGCATTTAATTCTTAAATAACAATAATATTTAGTTTGCTTTCAACTTACTGATAACAAAATCAATATCAATACCAATAAAAACAATATCCAATGAGCTAACTATACAATACAATACAATACAAATAGTTTATTTACATCTCACCATTAATATTACAATACATAACATATTACATGAACACATACAATAATATAGAATATTAATGGCATTCTAAAAAGAACTATGAGAGACGTAACAGTGTTAAATTTCGTATAAGTTTATTCAAAGGATCGATAAGTTTACCAGGATCGTTTTTAAATTATCGGGTACGGTAAACAACATTTCCGTAAAAAAATGCTATCAAGTTTTAAATAAGTCAATCTTATTAAAATATTGATCTCTGATTACGTTATACTACATATGTAGTATATAAAACGTAATCAGAGATCAATATTTTAAAACCAAACTCCAAAACCAAATCTTTATTTTATATTTATTGAGGAATTTAGAGTAATTTGAGGTAACAAAATCCCTGGCTTAATAATTTACCAGTCAGTTTGTTTTCGACTAATGAGTTTGATTATCCCTTTTGGTATATCTCGTTTCTCTTGACCATGATGTAACTTTTTAAAATTTTGCATTTAAAAACTCTATGGACGTTTTTGATAAATCACATGCTCAATTGGGTTGTCTAAAATTGATTTTTTGCTCTTTACACTTCATTTTCACACAATCTTATCAACCAGAAGTTTTCTGATTAGAAACTAGAGGATCGCAAGAGCCTGTGTCGCTCACCTGTTACTGTATTTACTGATGTCGGTCATCTTGGTTGGTAGGTGGGGTCACATTAGAATCTTTTTTTTTTAAATAGATACCCTAGTAATGATTGTGGCCAAGTTTGATTAAATTTGGCCCATAGTTTTAAACAAGAGATTCTCAAGAGCTTAATTTTTTGGGGTTTAATATCTTCAATAATTATTTTGCATATCCAACTAAGTTAGACATCACGTGACTTTTGTGACGTATAATATTTCCCCATATAAAATGCATTTATGCTTCAATAAAGTTTAATTTTCTCATAAACCTGATCCGTTTTCTTACTTTTGCAAATTAATCCTTGATATTCAAACATATTTCTATCAAACAATGTTGGTCCTAACAGTTTAATTTTTGATTGAATTCGGTCAAATCGGAATCGTAAATCATGCTCTTTTTCTCGTCATTTCTCCGTTGACTTAATGCTAAATTACCGATACCCATGTCTACTTTTACAACAAATAAAGAAATTCTGTAAATAAATCACAAACTTTGCAAATCGATTAAGTATATTCAAACATATAGCTGGCGAAGAATACTACTTAAAACTACGGAAGCCGATAAGGGCCATTAAAAAAAAAAAATTATGTCGTAATTACGACATAGCATGTCGTAATTTCGACATAACATATCGTAATAACGACATCGCTATGTCGTAATTTCGACATAACATGTCGTTATAACGACATCGCTATGTCGTAATAACGACATCGCTATATATAAAAGAATATGTATTATGATTGCCAAGAGACTAAATGACACAGATATTAACAACTATACGTCATCATAATGCCCCCAATAAATAGAAAAGCCCCCGCATAGTCAGCTATAAAAGAGGGAGGAAAGATACCAGAGGGAGAGTCCCCGAAATGCTGTGTTGCAGACAGTGTTATTATTCAATTATAAGCTCCCTTGGTAAAACTCTAAATTTCATATTGAATGCATTTTATTGTTAGATAATTTACATGAAGCTTAATAAGTATATATTTGTTAATTGCATAGCTTTTGCTATTTGAATTCATTGGTTAAAGATATTTATATTGTTAAGTTTAATATTTGCATCGTCGCAAAATCTTTGGATACCTTCTTTGAATACCTTCAGTGAGAAACTTATATATTTTATTAAAAACTAATTGAGGTGAATAAATTAACTGTTGTCAAATGGCTGTACAGACAGATTAGGTAGATACTACTATGTGAATATGCGAGCCTAACTAGACAGCTAAGCATCCCATCTCCCTCAAAAATAAGTGCATACTACATGGCTTCTAATGCTACTTTCAAACGTTGGACACGATATTCCCACAACACGTTTCACTTAAAATAGGGTCTTTGCCTTCGATTAATTTTTGCAAGTTTTATTCGGTTTTTTATATTGTTGGTTGATTCTGGTTCTGTTCGTTTTTTGATGTCATTTTATCAAAAAATTACCTCGAGTTGTGGAAATCGATATAATAATGTTTACCGTTTAAGTTATTTCAGCTTAAAATGCAGTACTGTCGCAAGTAATGTAGGAAGGAAAGATGGGACGGAAGTACATGTATACGGTTCTCATATTTTTTTTTATCATAGGATGTTTAACTTTCAAGTTGCATATCATCTGTCATTGTAAAATTTCTATATCTTAATTCATCCCCAATACAAATATATCTGACACTCTGCAAGTAAATCGAACATTTTTACCCTTGGTTAAATTTGAATAGAATTGTAATTTCCCTGACACATAAGTTGTCGAAAAACACCCCTTCTATTACTTGAACCTTGGCTTGGGAATTATTTCCCAAGTCATCTTCAGATATATACATTTTAAAATATAGTAATCTACTCCTGGGTCGTCCGCGAAAACGGCAAACAAAAATATAATCCCGGTTCTTTTTTAATTCGATGAAACGGTTTTCGTTGCAGTTTGGGATTCATCTTTCAATTACCTCCATTTCATGCACAAGTTTATATTGACGAAAAGTTCCGGTGTTATATAGCCATTCTTCCCCCATGCCAGTTTTTCCCCCGCGGGAAAGACTGGCATGAGCCAATATTTCCCCCATGGAAATTTTGGATCATTGCCATTCTTCCCCGCGGAAATTTGACAATACGTATACATATAGTCACTTTTCCCCCATGCCAATCTTTCCCCCTATATTATAAATATCACTGTATATATGTACACGTCTGAAAATTAAACCGAAATAGGTTTATAAATACAAATTTTTAGTTCTTTTACATTAACACAAGTCCTGTCTACAGGTTTTTCAGTCTGTCTATGTTTCAACTAATCTTTCTTTCGTTGTGCCCCCTAGTCTTTCTTCATTCTCAACTGCATAGATATAGGAAGATGTGGTGTGAGTGCCAATGAGACAATGTCTGATTATATGTCGACAAGTCTGTCTACTTATTCACCCGTCTGTTCACATATTTACCAGTCTGTCTACATATTCACCCGTCTGTTCACATATTCACCCGTCTGTTCACATGTTTACCAGTCTGTCTATGCCCACTAGTCCGTCTATATTTCCACTAGCTATGAAAAAGCTTTCAGTAACTACGAGTACTTTTATTACGGTGCTTTGTTTCTATTGATTTTGTGTAGGTGATTATTGTTCAACGTATCAACATTTTTAGTGAAGCCAATTGCAACTGATACTGTTTTCCTTGCGGTGTGTTGTTCTAGGTTGGGTTCATTGGGGAGGGTTGAGTTAATGGCCCCCACATTGTTAATGTACCAATGACCATTCCAAAGCCAGGAACATGTAGTACCGGGTACAGTGGTTGTTGTTTGATTTGGGTTTTTTTTTGTAAATTATTTTGTAATCAATAAGCCTGTCAGTTTTGTTTGTATTGTTCCCTAAATTTTATGGTCGGAGCATTTCATAGCCGACTATATATGGGTTTTTTTTCATTTAATAATGGTGGCCTTTTATTACCTACTACCAGGTACGTGTAACTCCGGTGGATATTTGCTAAGATCTGCTAAACTAATAAAACAAAAGGTTAGTATTCTTTTTTTATGATAAAAGTTTCTAATGGACGTCGCCGACGTTATAAATTTATAGAGGGGAAAAACTAGCTAATCATGCCGCAAAGGGGAAAAATTGGCCTGATCCTCGTTTTCCCCCTATAACGTTGAGGGGGAAAAGTTGGATCATGCCAATTTTTCCGGGGGGAAATATTGGATCGATCCAGTTTTTCCCCCAGGAAAAATTGGCATGGGGGAAGAATGGCTATAGGACACCGGCTTCGCTAGTACAGGAATTACTTTCATCACGAAATAGCAGGACAAATCGCGAAGTAAAACATTCCGTGAACTGGTATTAAGTGTTTTGATATTGGTGATTGCACCTAACTGAAGTGACGACTTTAAATGATCTATTTCGGAGTACTTCCGTAACATAAATTTCAATTTATTTTACAAAATGGGATTTTCCCCCCATTTCCAAATTCTTTTAAATAAATCGTTAAAAGCTATACAATTAATAAAAATTGCAAAATTTAACCTGTGTCGAACCTATTTCCCCGGGCGGAGACTTTAGCAACATACACTATTTTTTTTCGGCAGCAATCATTAACATCTTTCTCCAAATTTCATAACACGATTTGTTTTAATTATCATAAATATTTAATTGAAACTTTAGCACATTTAACGTCGGAAATTAGCGTCTTTGGGATTTTAGACGTTTTCAGACATTTGGAAAAATTGGCTTCCGTTTTGTAATGTATGGAATCATTTTATTCCTTTAAGACCCAAATATGTAGTTAATAAGGAAAGAATCTTGGCATTGTTTACTCTTCGTATATTTAACTTTTGTTTTGATCAATTATAAAAAAAAAAAATACGCCTTAAACTGCTTTGAAAAATGAAATATCAACTTGGACAAAATGGCTACCGTTTGAAAAACGACTGTGTAGTCAGAAGATTTTATTGATTCAGCAACATCTGAACTCACATGAGGCAAATATTTGTACTTTTGTTAGATATTATTATTGTCTTACTATTCTTATTCATTTTCTACTATAATATGCAGTCGAGTTAAATGAAATTTGGTAAAATAACGGCTTTAACGCCACAAAGAACCGACACATGTCGTTGTTCCTGTCAAGAATCAAGAAGATCAGAGAATAAGAAATAGGATCACTATACATAAGAGTTAAAACAGTTTTTCATAAATGTAACGTTAGATGGGGACATCCGTTTTTTTCACATAGCTTTCTTTTTTTAATCCTCAAATATACCAGATATTACTTAGGAGATGATCAAGAGCTGTCAAAACATAATTCAAAACATATATTGAATTTGCTTTAATATTGGTTCGTGTTTTCTAACATTTTTATTTTGTTTTGAGGATGAAATTTCGAAGATTCTGTTTTAAATACTAGGGGTTGTAGGAACATCGCGCGTGCCCAACGTTTGAAAGAAGAAATAGAGCTATCAATACTTCAATACACCCTTATACCAAGAAGCCATGTAGTTTGCGCTAATTTAAAGGGAGATGGAAAGCTTGGCTTGACTTGGTTGTACAATTTCAGTCCTCTAATAATTCCACATTTCATTCTTCCAACATGTGTGACAGCATAGCTAATCTACGACCGGTAACTTGTTAATCTAAACGACTTTGTTTGACTGTACAACCCTAGCACAATGGGGCAAGTTAATCGAAATTGGTATCTATAACATATATAAGTTTCTCACTGAAGGTATCCAAAGAAGGTAACCAAAGATTTTGCGACGATGCCAATATTAAACTTTACAATATAAATAAATATCTTCAACCAATGAATTCAAATAGCAAAAGCTATGCAATTAACAAATATATACTTATTAAGCTTCATGTAAATTATTTAACAATATAATACATTAAATATGAAATTTGGAGTTTTACCAAGGGAGCTAATATTTGAATAATAACACTGTCTGCCACACAGCATTTCGGGGACTCTCCCTCTGGTAGCTTTCTTCCCTCTTTTATAGCTGACCATGCGGGGGCTTTTATAATTATCGGGGACATTATGATGACGTATAATTGTTAATTTCTTTGTCATTTAGTCTCTTGCCAATCATAATACATATTCTTTCAAATATAGCTCGTTATTACGACATAGCTATGTCGTTAAAACGACATAGTGATGTCGTTATTACGACATGATATGTCGAAATTACGACATAGCGATGTCGTTATTACGACATGCATTTTTTTTGAATGGCCCTTATCGGCTTCCGTATTAAAACAGTTTAATTTCAGGGCAAATTCGGTCAAACATCGATTTAGAAAAGGGAATTTTCCGAGATTTTTCAAAATAGCAGCTGATGTACACAGGCACTTGTCTCAGAAAAAAAAATTACCTATATACCTTAATATACTTGTCTCAGAAAAAAAAGTTACCTATATACCTTAATATAATTTTTTTTTCTGAGACAAGTGCCTGTGCTGATGTATCATAAGGAAATACTGCATCAAGTCAATGATTTCTATAGTAAGACTTTCCTAGATCATATCTAATTTTTCATAAAGAATCTCTGATGTTTCTGTTATTTTCCTTTAGTGATATTTCGATATCACAGGCACTTGTCTCAGAAAAAAAAATTACCTATATACCTTAAAATGTTATATTAAGGTATATAGGTAATTTTTTTTTCTGAGACAAGTGCCTGTGTTCGATATCCTTGATTTTAAAATTTCTTAATAAAAAAAATATTTTAAGTGTTACACGGGAACATTTATTTTGACAGATATTCATCCAGGAGATACTATTACCAGAAAATAGTTTACAATATCTATAATAAAAAAATCAAGTTTTCTGTATATTTTAAAAATTTCATTCCTTGACCGAACAGGTAAAATCATTATCTAACTTGGGGTATAATGTTACATCATAATATATTGTCAGGTAGACGTGCAAACCAAAAGCAACCAGGTGACATTCAACATCCTGTCAGTGTGTTATACATGTATTACCAGAGTTTAAATTTTGTGTTATACAAATGTTTTCATAAATGTACAAATAAATACCTTCTCCTTCCCATGTCAAATCAGAAAATTTTAAAAAATAATTTTTGCTTAAAAGGCATTCAAATATTTATATGTTTCCATAATTATTTCAAAGAAATATTCTGATTCAAATTTCAATTTAAATGAATTTTGATCATTGAATATGATTTCATTGTTATTTATTTAATTCAATATATCTAAAGCTAAATCCAGGCAATGAATCGATAAAAAGTTTTAATTGTGTAAAAAAAAAAAAGTTTTAGTATACATTCCAGCAGAGACTAATAATACGATTCATCTGGTTTTAACAGAGACATATATACAAAATTTATACTAGATACTCTGAAACTCATTTAGCCTAAGTTTGGCTGAAATTGATACAGCAGTTTCAAAGGACAAGATTTTTTAAAGTAAGTCAACATGATGAACAAATTGTGAATAAACTGTTATCACAGAGATATGTCTCGCCTTTTTGTAATTTTGGTAATGAATTGTGCCAGTTAATGCTAATACAATTGCCAACCAAATATCAAAGACCTACCACAAGTGGATCCCCATAAAATGACCTAATCACAAACTAATACATGTAATGTAAGCAAACCAATCAAAGTCAATAGACCATGACTGAGGGGGCGGAGCCAAATAATCCCATGGCAATGAGATGTGACAATGCTAATACATCTGAATACCAATTATCATTGATGTACCACAAGTGGATCTCCATCAACTGACCTAATCACAAACTAATACATGTAAAGTAAGAAAACCATTCAAAGTCAATAGACCATGACTGAGGGGGCGGAGCCAAATAATCTCCATGGCAATGGTAATACATCTGCATACCAATTATCATTGACATACCACTAGTGGTTCCCCATAAAACTGAGCTAATCACAAACTAATACATTTGAATTATTTAAATTACCACATGGTAAAAATATAAATTATTTAATGCCCAATAAGGCGCAAGCCAGGGCCGACCGTGCAAGGGCTGTATAGCCAGTCAAGGTCGTTAAAAACTTCCATTTGTCTAATACATTTGTTGACGCCGTCGCCGAAGCCGGAAACAGCATACCTATGTCTCGCTTTTTGACTCCGTCAAGGCGACAAAAAAAGTCTTTAAAGGGCAATAACTCCTTAAGGGGTCAATTGACAATTTTGGTCAAATTAACTTATTTGTAGATCTTACTTTGCTTAAAACAGTTTATCTGTATCTATAATAATATTCAAGATAATAACCCAAAACTGCATAATTTCTTTAAAATCATCAATTCAGGGGCATTATACCTGGCCGACCGTGCAAGGGCTGTATAGCCAGTCAAGGTCGTTAAAAACTTCCATTTGTTGTATTATACCTGAAAAACCAGTTACCCAATTCGGCTGAAAATTTCAGGACAGGGAGACCTTGACCTAATGAATACTTTAACTTCTTGTCTTATTTGATCTAAATGCTGGATTTTTTGAAATATAAGCCAAAAAACTGCATTTTACCATGTGTTCTATTTTTAGCCATGACGGCCATGTTTTTGGACGAAATAGAAAATAAAACACAAACTTTATTTTATACACCCTACTGATCATTCAGTTGAAGTTTGGTTGAATTTGGTTGAGTAGTTTTAGAGGATAAGATTTTTTTAAAGTAAGCAAATATGATGAACAAGTTGTGACAATTTGTCATTAAAGGACAATAACCCCTTAAGGGGTCAATTGAAAATTTTGATCATATCAACTTATTTGTAGATCTTACCTTGCTGATCATTTTTGCTGTTTACAGTTTATCTTTATCTATAATAATATTCAAGATAATGAACAAAAACTGCAAAATTTCCTTAAAATTACCAAATAAAAACAGATAAATTTCTTAAAAAAATACCAATTGGGGGGGGGGGGGGGGGGGGGGGGGTCAGTAACCCAACAACAAGTTGACCAATTCATCTGAAAATTTCAGGGCAGATAGATAATTACTAAATAAACAAGTTAACTCCTCGTTTAATTTGCTTTAAATGCTTTGGTTTTAGAGTTATAAGCCAAAATCTACATTTTACTCCTATGTTCTATTTTTAGCTATGGCGGCCGTCTTGGTTGGTTGGCCAGGTCATTACACACATTTTTTTTAAACTAGATACCCTAATAATGATTGTAGCTAAGTTTAGTTAAAGTTGGTCAAGTAGTTTCAGAGGATAAGATTTTTGTAAAAGATTACAAAATTTACGAAAAATTGGTAAAAAATGACTATTAAGAGCAATAACTCCTTAAGGGGTCAACTGACCATTTCGATCATGTTGACTTATTTGTAGATCTTACTTTGCTTAACATTATTGCTGTTTACAGTTTATCTCTATCTATAATAATTTTCAAGAAAATAAGCAAAAACGGACAAAATTTCCTTAAAATTACCAATTCAAGGGCAGCAACCCAACAACGGGTTGTAAGATTCATTTGAAAAGTTCAGGGCAGATAGATCTTGCCCAGATAAACAATTTTACTTACGTCAGATTTGCTCTAAATGCTTTGGTTTTTAAGTTATAAGCCAAAAACTGCATTTTACCCCTATGTTTAGCTGTGGCGGCCATCTTGGTTGGTTGGGCGGGTTACGCCACACATTTTTTAAACTAGATACCCCAATGATGATTGTAGCCAAGTTTGGTTAACTTTGTCTCAGTACTTTCAGAGGAGAAGATTTTTGTAAAAGCTAACGACGGACGACGACGACGACGGAGACTACGGACGCCAAGTTATGGGAAAAGCTCACTTGACCCTTTGGGCCAGGCAGGGACGTATATATACGTCCTTGGGCCTTGTGAGCTGAAAAAAGGTTTCTTTGAAAAATTAGAGCAAATGAAGAGGGTACCTATTTTAGATATACTTAGTTAGTAGAGTTGTGGTGAGTGTTATTGATAGCAATCATATCTGATGGAAAACAAAGTCAATGGAAATTTAAGTTCTTGGGACAAAATTTGTTTAAGGAGTTCCACAATGATCCATTCTAGGCTCATGTAGTATTTTTTAACCTATTTCGTAATTATTTTCTTAATTTTGTAAAGGAAAGTGCTCTCTTTAACTATCCGGGTGATTGACATTCTCAGGACCAGACTAATAGTAAAACTGATTTAAGGGAGCTACCATTTGATTTTCATGGTGGGGCTAGGAGAAAATTTGAAAAAAATAGGCAGGACAGGAGTTTTGAGTAAAAAAAAGGCAGGATGACACTTGCAAAAAAAAAAGTCAGGACGACAATTTAGGTTAAAAAAAGTCAGGGTAAACTAAAAAAAAAAGGCAGGACCGAACAGAGTGAAAAATAAAAAGGCAGGACAGAGATTACAGCAAAAAAAAAATGCAGGACAAAATTTTTCATCCTAGCCCCCCCCCCCCCCCAAAAAAAAATCAAATGGTAGCTCCCTAAGAAACCTTGGAGAAGGAAAGTTTTGAACAGTTAAATTGGTTTTGGAATTAACAGTTAAAAGCAAATTCAGAAGAATCCCATGTTTTTGCCTTTAAAAACACACCGATAATCAGAACTTATAAATTTTAATTTGTTTGAGAATGACACTAGTGTTAAATGAAGCCAAACTTCTGTGGGTAGCAATTTTTTATTATCTTAAACTTGATACTCATATTTCTGTTATATAACAGAAAGCATCCTCCTGAAAGCAACAGAGTGAATTGAAATTTAACGTATTGGTATACAATTATCATCATTTGAAGCTGATTTAATTATCTATTCATCATTTAGTACTTCGAAATTTAATAATGGTACAATAGTTTAGCATTTTTTGGGGGGCAAATGATATGGGAAAAATACAGGAACACTCCTTTCGCTTTATCTCTGATGAATAGAAAAGTACTCTTGAAAATTTACTTATACAATCAGACTTACCATTTTTAAGAATTAAAAAAGTTTCAGAACTGTGATTTTAGAAATGTTTAAGACTTTACACAGACAATGTCCAGTATATCTTCACGATAATATACAACTGTTTGGTATGAGTGCCAATGAGACAACTCTCCATCCAAGTCACAATTTATAAAAGTAAACCACTATAGGTCAAAGCACTGCTCTTCAACACGGAGTCGTGGCTCATACATGAACATCAAGCTATAAAGGGCTCCAAAATAACAAGTGTTTAAACCATTTAAACAGGAAAAGCAACAGTCTAATCTATATATAAAACAGGAAACGAGAAACACAAATGAACCACACCAATAAACGACAACTATTCTGAACATCAGATTCCTGACTTAGGAAAGGTGCCAACAATTGCAGTGGGTTTAAATGTTTTAATGATACCAAACCTTCACCCTTATGGGAAACAATAGTGTTACCTCACAACATAGAAAAAGACACTATAAAATATCAATTGAAATGAATCAACTCAATCAAGATATATCAACACATGTGAACAGACACTGAACGAATAAATTTGATCTTAAGAATGCTTATTAGTTTGCCACTCATGTTCTATTGTGCCACCTTGCAAAATTTTAATGATGTCTGTAAACTGATAAGTCTCAAGGATGCTTTGTAAAACAGGTACTTCTCAAATAACAATTATAATACAATTTTGTTTATTATATTAAAGCAAAATAAAATGTACAATAATATCATGGATATGTAAATAATGAAAACATATTCATTTGGTAAATTCAAACAAAATTTCCAAGTATTTATTGCATGGTAATGTTATTCATTGGTCAAAAAAAATAAATAATTGTTGTCATTTAAGGACATGTTCAAAATAAATGGTGCTATCGAAATTTATAATATAATCTTATTTTGTGAAATCTATACTCAGTGGCGGATCCAGGAATTTTCATAAGTGGGGGCCCACTGACTGACCTTAGAGGGAAGCCGCTCCAGTCACGCTTCAGTGATTCCCTATATAAGTAACCAATTTTTTCCCAAGGCTCCACCCCTAAATCCGCCTCTGATACTGGTGTAGCAATTTTTATTAAAAAAAAAATGTATAAAAAATCTGTTAATTTTAAGTCATAGGAAAATAAATGAATAAACTGGAGTATATGTAGTTCTTCACAGGACAACAATTTAACTTTAAAAAATTTGTAAGGGTTCCGGGGAACCCAGTGTCTCGCCTACTTTTGCTGTAAATCGCAGGCTCAACAAAAATGAGGCAAAAATTCAATAAAAATATTCCTCTTGATACTATCCTATGATTGTAAGAAGGTTCTGTCCAAGTTTGGTAAAAATCTAGGATAGTTAATGAATCTAATAAATGTTTTGAAAACTTTAACTGCAGACTGTATGTAATGTTAACTGGAAGAAAATCTAAGTCAATTTAAAAGTAAAATACAGAAAAAATGGAGTTATCTTTATACAAAATTTACTTCTGTATACTATCTTATGATCATAAATAAGCTTCTGTAGATGTCCAAGTTTGGTACAAACCCAAGATAGTTTAAGAAAGTTATTTAAATTTTAAAAACTTTTACCACAGAGTGAATGTAATGTTTCCCTGTAGAAAAACTAAGTCCATTTAAAAGTAAAATACGGAAAAAATGGATTTATTATTTTACAAAATTTGCTTCTAGATACTATCTTATGATCATAAACAAGCTTCTGTCCAAGTTTGGTACAAACCAAGGATAGTTTAAGAAAGTTATTAAAATTCTAAAAACTTTAACCACAGAGTGAATGTAATGTTTCCCCGCAGAAAAACTAAGTCCATTTAAAAGTAAAATACTGAAAAAATGGAATTTTATTTTACAAAATTTACTTCTGTATACTATCTTATGATCATAAACAAGCTTCTGTCCAAGTTTGGTAGAAATCCAGTGTAGTTTAAGAAAGTTATTAAAATTTCAAAAACTTTAACCACAGAGTGAATATTTGTGGACGCCGCCGCCGACGGAATGTAGGATCGCTTAGTCTCGCTTTTTCTACTTAAGTCGAAGGCTCGACAAAAATGATCTACATTCACAGCTCAACAACTTAAATTAACAAAATTGTTGGTTATAAACTAGAATGAAACATTAAAAACAAGTGAAACTGCGAGCTACTGCTCACTGATGATACCCCCGCCGCAAGTGGATAATATTAATAGTGTAAAAATATGCAAGTGTTCGGTAAACAGGAAGTTGTCAAGTGATGAATCTGAAAACGCATCACACGGTATAGCTGACTTATATAAATCTTGAAACCAAATTTCAGAAATCCTTGTATTGTAGTTCCTGAGAAAAATGTGATGAAAATTTTCAACTTGGCTATCATGTGTAAAATCATACAAGTGTTCGGTAAACAGGAAGTTGTCAAGTGATCAATCTGAAAACGCATCACACAGTGTAACTGACTTAGATAAACCCTGAAACCAAATTTCAGAAATCCTTGTATTGTAGTTCCTGAGAAAAATGTGACGAAAGTTTCATGGGACGGACGGACTGACAGAGGTAAAACAGTATACCCCCCCTTTTTTAAACAGAAGTTATTATTTTTATTCTATAAAAATCATATACATTTAATTCCAGGCAGAGACATCTAGACATGTTTTAATATAGCTCCCTAAATATTTAAGTACAGACAAATTTTCATAAGAAAATATCAAAACAAATTTTGCCTCATTTGAAGGATGTATAAAATTTGGACAAATACCGTTTATTTCCTTGAAAAATATCTCCCAATCACTTTTGTATGCTGGACAACTAGTTATTAAATGTTGTTCATCTTCAACCAGATTTAGAGTACATTTCTTTCAAAGCCTTTGGTCTCTTTCTATATATAATGTTTTAAACCCGTCTCTTTCTATTTTGTGATCATGTGCATTGATTCTAATTTTATATATGGCACTTCTCAATTGAAAATTGTTTAAAGATAGATACATTTCTTTCGAAAAACAAGTTTTAAGTTTGAAATAAGTATCTAATTTACTACTGTGTATTTGTTCTTTTTGTGTTCCAAAATTTTACAAAAAAATTACAAAGTTTTTGCTTAACTGACTTGATAAAAAAGTTGAGCTTCACCTCCAAATTATGAATATTCAGCTTTTTAAAAATGAAATGTAGGGATGCAAACCAGCATACAATATTATTGTTAAACATGTTTTTGTTACACATAAAGGTATCATACAGTAAACCATCTTTCATATTCTTTATTCTAAACCAATATTTTAGCATTGATAACACAACTGAAAATTATAAAGGAAATCTACCAAGCTCTCCTAGCACAGCTAGGTTGGAAGACTTTTTGTTTACACCTTATATATACTTCATATATCTTAAATTGGATTTATCTAAAAAATAATTCATATAAATATGCTGTAATAGATATTCATTTTCTTTCTGGCATGCTGCAGAGCTAGTTTTAAACATACCTGTAATTTTACTGCTATACATTAAAATGGGTTTTATTGTATGGTCACATATATGTAATAAGTGTAGAAATACTTGGACTGGAAGATGATAAAGATCTTTACAATTTGAATACAGCTTTTAGTGATTTTTTGTATATAATTCTTCCTTTCCTTGCTTCAAAAGTCCACTAGATATAAATTTTAAACCTAAATACTTATAATTGTTAGCACATTCTATTGTATCTTTTTCAAAATAAAAATATTCTTTAAAAGTTTACCAGGTTTGTTAAATATAATAACTTTGGTTTTAAATAGATTGACCTCTAAACACCATTTAGTACAAAATTTTGATAAATCATCAAGTCGTTTTTGAAGACCTGCCTTGGAACTAGAAAAAAAACACAATATCATCTGCATACATGAGGCAGTCAATCCTGCGACCGTATATATCAGCAGCATCTGGGCTTCCCTTAAATGCATCTGGTAAATCATTTATAAAAATCTTGAAAAGATGTACAATTATGAGCCATTTGTAAAAGTCTTATAAAATCTTATCTATTTTTTAATAGTTTTTGAGAACTTCAACTGGTCAAAGATAAAGCTATGAAAAGTCAAGAGAGAACATTTTCCCGCCAAACTTCCAATGGCTAATATCTTAAAAACAAGCACATTGACATCTATATTTTTTTTTGCTTTTATGTTTCCTAAATTAATCCTCTTTCAATATATACTAGTTTTATGGAAAGTTATTTATTCTGAAACTGAGCAGCAAACTTCCTTAAGGGTTAGATTGTGGGTGAGGTTTAGGGTTAAAGTAAAGGATGATAGTGAGTTTAAGGGTTAAGGAAATGCTCTATTAATGTGCAATTAAGTGCTCTATATTATGTTACTTAGTGAGATAAAAAAGAAAGAGATTATTTTAGGGAGTTTGCTTCTCTGTTTCAAAATAATTTTACTTTTCAAAAGACTAGTTTACATTGATTGGGGATTAATAAAGGAATCCAAAGAGTAAAAAAAAAGATCACCATGCTCGTTTGATGTATTAGCCATTGAAATTTTGGCAGGAAAATGTTCTCTCTTGACTTTTCATAGCTTTATCATTGACATGTTTTAAAAGTCCTCAAAAATTAATAAAAAACTAGATGTGTCAAAGCGACACGAATGGCGTCCCAAAAAGTTTGAAAATCTGCAATTTCAATAATTCATGTGGACATAAACATGATGGTAGTCTCACATATTAAAAATAAGCTCAAAATCTGGAGGCTTATAGTAAAAAATTTGTTTGACTTTGATTTTCAATAATTTCCCAAAGTCCAAAGCCAGTAATTTTGGCAAAAATTAGCTTACAGTCAACCATAAAAGACTTTTTTATTTCATCAAATTGTCAACCATTAAAATTATAATTTTCCAAAATGATAAGTATAAGTTAACTATTTTTATAACTATAATACAAGTTTTTTTATTTGCAAAGGAATACATATCAAAAGCCAGAACTAAATATCTGTATACTACATTTGAGTCAAAGGAATAACAGTATTCCTAACACAAATTTGTTAATTTACAGTAAATGGAAAAAATAACAGCATAAAAAAAAAAATCATTTGGATCTCAGAATTATCATTTAAAGATTTTATTAAACAAAAAAGCAATATATATCTTATCTGCATGATTGTTATTGTCCATTGGAATGACCACACAAGGGCACCTGTAAAAGAAATCAAATGATATTTCATTTCTTGACAATCCATAGTAATTTCAAGTAATGTTAAAACATATGTCTTAGGTAATATTTTTAAATATTGTAATTTTTCTTTTAAATAGACAGATTTTGTTGTATATTTAAATACATGTTTTCTATTCTTTATTGATTTACCCAAAAATATTGCAATAGAGATTGCGCAGCTGAATTTGTTATAAAATGGAAATTAGCAATTTTAATAAGCTAATTTTGATTTTCAAGGTGTAAACATCACTATTACCAATATTTAATTAAATCATTTATTGAGTGTCAAACAAGAGCAGAAGAAGCTAAAAAATTTGAAAAATTTACATTACACGATAAAATTATAATTTTTCGGACATTTCCAATAATCTTTCATTGTTTGGTTCTAATTTTATGACATTTACTTAGTTTTCTCCATATATATGGAATGAAAAAATGAATTATTTAGAAATTTGTATTGAAAGAAATACAAAACTGATTAAGAAGCAAAGTTTAATATAATTAAGACATCTTATCTATGTGACAGCACTTCCCATTTCATTGCAAATAAATGTGAGGTTATCTCCCCTTTTCAAGTATTCACAATTCTTAAATATAATAAAAACAGTGGTTCTCTTCATGATTCAGATCATGGTTATTAGGTAAAAGTTTAAAAATGGTATAAGAGAAAGTGGTTAAAAAGGACTATAATCCTTCTGAACATTAAAAACATCTGATTTACATCTATAAAGTAGAAAATATAAATATAATTGCAAATAATAAAGATTTATAGTCATTATCGGCTACTGTTAATGACTTGATTGAAAAAATATCTTTCTCATGATTTGTCAGAGGTCTCAAATAATGATAATTACCATAATTTTTGGATAAAAAACACCTGATTTGTCAAAATTTGTTTGATTTTTTCATTAACTAAAACTTAAAATTTTATTGCATGCTCCAAATTTTACGTCATTCAGTATTTTTTTTTACCATTATTGGTTATAAAGGTACCCCATTACCGCCCTCTTGTATGTGGACAAATAAATATATTCTCACCTCAAAAAGGATCCAAATTTTACTCCAGCCAGTATTCAAAAGGACAATGCTGTAATGCTAACCTGTAATACAAAGTTGAATCAGTTATCTCTTCAAAATATCTACAGTGGATTAAATGATTTTCATTGTGATTGAGGAACACTTGGATTTCTTTGGATATTTCAGGGATGTATATAAGTCCTTGGATATTTGTAAAGTTGGTTGATAGAAAATTGGTCCTTTGAACATTTAAGTTTGTGGTTCATAATTACTAAAGAAATCCAGTGGACATTTAGTTTGAATCTTGATAAAAGAAAAAAGGCAAAAACAATCTGTTTCAAAGCTTGACAGTATCTTTACTATCTTGAACCATTATATACCCCTTTCCTCTGGAGCTGAATATCTCCATGTAATTCAATCTTTATGATACCTGAACCGTTATTTAACTGACATCAAACACTTATAGATTAAAATAAAAGAATATTTGTCCCACTTGTTGCACTCATTTAATATATTGCTATAGGGTATAACTCTTTTTAAAAAAGTTGATTGTCCACCATTATAGAAATTGTCAGAGATATTATTCGTTGCGTGGGGGATATGAATTTGGGTATATTTACCAATATGTTAGCAGTATCAAATCACCAGTTCTTACTTCCAACACTATGGAATCAGTCCTCACATCAGCCTATAACAAATAATAAAAGCAATACACTTGTATGAAATATTCCTTTTACAGGTCAATCCAAACACTACAGATATCTTTCACAAAACAGTTTTGAAATTAGTTTGGCGTTCATTATCACTGAACTAGTACATATTTGTTTAGGGGCTAGCTGAAGGAAGCCTCAGAGTGTTGGAATTTCTCGCTACATTGAAGACCTGTTGGTGAACTTCTGCTGGTTTTTTTTCTATGGTCGGGTTGTTGTCTCTTTGACACATTCCCCATTTCCATTCTCAAATTTACTTATAACACATACTTGTTAAACAAATCCATTGTGCTTGTATTGATAGAAAAAAGTCAACTGATAAAGATTTCTTGTGGATATGCCATACTGTCCTCATTAACTTCAAAGATCAATGTAATTCTGTGGTGCAGTTTTAGAGGACTTGTAGTGAAACTGTTGCAAAAGTATAGGCCAAAATTTTAAGTTCAGAGGGGCATAGCATAACTCATAGAAAAAAAAGTGAATCATAATTTCTTGTAAACATGCAAAACTACATAGTATTGTGTATGTACTACCTTGTTTTATGAAATTCTGCTGTGTGCTTTCAGAGGAGTTGCAATGACAAGAACAAGGTTGACAAACAGGACAGACAGGTCAAAAACATTATACCCAACACAAATTCACATTTTACATTATTTGAATTCAGAAATTCAAAAATATTAGATTAAAACTTACTTTAAAAGTCTGATCTAATTGAAATTTCCAGTCTCAATCCTTATGGACAAACCCAAAGCTGATCTATAATGTTTAAACAAATAATCTAACCTATATATTCAGTTACAAAAAAAAATATTCTGGATTTATTTTTGGCAAATAGGATATGAATGATGTAAAAAACAAAATTTTGTCTTGCTTAAAAATCTAGCTTCATATAAAATCCATGGCTCCACCCCATGAAAATCAATTGGTCTGTGAATATTGATAATACTTCAGTTAAAAAAACATTTGTGTCTACTTTCTATATAGTTGTTTTTTTATGTGCCTTGTACAAATCAAGTGTGTAAAGCCAAAAGAACCATATATTTACCGTTTATTCTTATTGTCCCAGATTTATAGTGCATTGTTGAGCATTCACAAACATGTTTAATCAGTGGGAGATCCAGTCCTTTTTTTTATAAGGTGGGCCCACTGACTGACCTAAAAAAAAAAAGGGGGGGGGCACTCCAGTCATGCTTCAGTGATTCCCTATTTAATCAACTCGTTTTTGGAGATATGAATGAAACACATTCAAATTAATATATTGTTCGATGTCTTGTGTTCTTTCATGTACATTTTCATTTCTATAAAATCTATAAAAATTGTATGGATTAAATAAACTTGCCTGATTTAGTTCATGGTTAAGCCTCAGACTTGGTTGATGATCTCTTTAAACATCTTTCTTAGAGCTGATATTGATTTCAAGCTGTTTTGAAGTGCTTTTGGTTTGTATGATATCAAAATCCATTTAAATACCTGAAATGTCACAAAAATGTTTATTTCTTTCTTCACAATAATTTCTTTTTTCCAATTATGATGATTTATTGGATTAAATTATAATATTACCTATTTAGTACCAGATGTGGGTTAAATCATATCTAATATTTTGGAAATTTGCAAAAAATTGGTTGTAAACCACAATTTCTTCTACCCGTAAAAATTATCATTTAGAATGTTGCTTTCTAAGCGATAGTTTGTAGTCCCATGAAAATGAAGCAAATGCATTGGTATACAACACAAGTATTATAAATACATAATAAAATGAAAACTCAAACAGTGTTGAAAACATTAGGATTGTTGCTTATGCAAAATGCAAATTTAGCATTTAAAACTTCATTGGAAATCCGAATATTTCATGCCCTTCTCATAGGCGGATTTAGGGGGGGGGGGCTCCCTTTTTGGAAAACATTTTGGTTGCTTATATAGGGAACCACTGGAGCATGACTGGAGCGGCCCCCCTCTTAGGTCAGTCAGTGGGCCCCCACTTATGAAAATTTCTGGATCCGCCACTGCTTCTCGTAATCAATCTCAATTCTTTGTAGATGATTGTCATGTTAGAGCACAGAAAACCAAAACCAAAATGAAATGTAGGTGGACCAAAAGACGCTTTTTTGAATGAATAAAAATTAATGTCAGTTACCGGTAACAGAAATGAACAAAATCTGGAAATCGTAAATTTTTCAAAATAAAATCAGGGCAGGACAATTTCAGAAGGGCAGGCTGGGATGAAAATCTATCAAACAGCTGTAACTCAAAATATTGACAATTCTATGTAAAGGGGTTCGAAATTCCGTTTGACAGCTTCAGTTTATGACCTTTTTTAACTGGACCAAATAACTACTCAACTTTATTATGCTCCCAATTTATCATCCATACCTTTTAAATATTTCATGCATGAATTATCAAATATCTTTTAAATATTTTATGAATAAAATATCAAATAATGAGTAGTTAACAGGGGTATTACCTCCTTTTAATTAAAACCTGATATTTTGATAATGAAACTGGCAACCTAAAGTCAACTAAGATTGGAGTCTAGTGCACCCACAAGAGCAGGTTCGAACTCACAACCTCAGTATTGAATAGCTAGTGATTACAGTAGTAACCACTCTGCCACTGAGGCCCGCCCCCACAGCAAAATTTAATGGTTTAAAATAAATTAACTACTATTTCTTAAATTTGAAAGAATAGTTGTATACAATACCTCTTTTATTCCGTCGTATAACATTGATTGATAAATACTGCACTTAGATATGAAATAGTGCTACATACTCATGGTATATCCATAAAAAGATTGAGTCTTCTACAAGTATAGAGACAGTGTTAATAAAAATGAAATTGAAGTCAAATATATATTAAAAAAAAACACATTACAAAATATTTTGCCATAAATTTAAAATGCCTCAAATAAAGATTCCAAGGTGGAAATAGTTTATGATCTGAGAAAAATATTTTTTCTTTAAAAAAAGACCAGAGTACAAAATGTATTCAAAGCTAAAAAATTCTTCTTTTGGATATCACCAAACTTATGGGTATAGGAAAATGTGGTATGAGTGCCAAGAATACAATTCTCCATTCAAATAACAATTTATAAAAGTAAAGCATTATAAGGTCAAGGTATGGCCTTCAACACTAAGCCTGGGCTCACACGAAAAACAAGCTATAAAGGGTCTAAAAAAATACTTTTGTAAAACCATTCCAAGAGAAAACCAACGATGGTTTGTATGGTAATTTAACACATTTCCTAATTACTGTGGTTAACTTATTTTAATGATGAGCAAGTTATCTCCTTAAAAACATAGAAATGCTAAATATTGAAAAAATAAATGGAGAACGTGTCCCTCCATTCCCCTTCCACTAGTTAAAAGTAAAAATGAAATTGTTCATCTTAAACTTTCGATTTGAATTTAATTTAAGAGTAGAGTCTATTTTATATTCTATGACTAAACCAATAAAAAAACATTAACCAACCAAAAAGGTTTGACATTAAATATGAATTTCCTTAAAAATAATTTATTCAAACATGAAAAGAAAGGACAAGTGTCATTGCTTTTTTTTCAAAAATAAATAAGATTACCAGCCTTTATCTTGGATATTGGAGAAATTGTTGAAAACAGTGAAACTTTAAAATTTCAAGCCTCACTTTTAAAACATACATTTTTTTCTTCAAATTTTTAATTTATTGATTGCATGGTTTATAACTTTTTCAACATACACAATGTTAAAGAGATTTTGATTCAAAATGGTTTTTTAACTTTATTTTGAAAATTATAAACAAAATTAAAAGCTTAAGGTGGTGTCACCCAACACCTTCACTAAAATTAATGTGGCTCTTTGAATTTTCATAAAGTTTTGACTAAGCATTTACTTTGACCCTTTGACAACAATATAAAAATTTCAAAAAAATTTAAACCAACCTCTTTATCAGAAAAATTACTGGTTATATAGCAATTTGACAAACACTAATTTTGATCATTGAGAAGCTTAATATTCCCTTAACAACACAACTTCATTAAAAAGTTTAGCTGATTTTACAGAGTTATCTCCCTGTAGTGTTAGGTACCACCTAGCCTGGACCCCTGTTGTGTTCACTTATGGCTACACTGACAACAGGTATGGCCTAAATCCCGTGGTCATAATTCTGACCACGGTATTTAATAATTCGACGAGACTATAACATCATGTGATATGTATTATGTATTATACTGATAGAAAATTTAACAGAAATTAGCACATTTATAACTTTTTTTAGTTCTTATGGGAATAAAAGATACCAGCTCAGTTTGTCAAGAACATGTTAACATGCTCGTTAATCATTTATCTGTGCTACCACCATGGAGTTTATCAACAGATACTATTTTGCGGCATCGCAGTATTAACATTTGAGGCTAATTCCCTATGACTTTAAGTGGCCAATTTTATTAGCAAATTGTTGAATTTGTAAGACTTGTCCAATTAATGACAAGGTGACAATAGCTCCAACCCGTTCCTTTGGTGCGAAGCTATAGATAGAACAGCGGACCAGTTTAGGTACCACCTTAATGCACTATAATATTTGGTCTTTTCAATCTCAATTACTATCAAATATCAAATGTATATCATTTCAAAATTACATAAAAAGATCCCTCTGAATAACACACACCATATCCTGAAAAACAAGATACCACTGAACTATCCATATAGAATGTAAGCAAGAAACAGACAATAAAACGTGACCAATCAGAACTAGCTCAGAAAACAACTATGTTAATTGTTAGAAAAGACTTTGCACTTGAAGCACAATGTATTTCTGAAATGATTATTTGATATTTGTTTTGTCAATAGCAAATTGTTTTCAAATTAAGATTAATATTTTGTTATAAAATTCTACTATTAAGGTGGTACATCTGACCTTAGAAACAGAGGTACTCCAAAAATAACCCCTGGTTTTCAGGGAATCTTAAATTATTATACTATGGAGTGCATTCAGCCTGAATTTTTATGCAAACTGATAGACAAGTGAATTTTGGCTCAAAATGGTTGAAATATATTTCTCTTTCATCAAAATTTTCATTTCTGCAAATTTGTTGGTTAAATTAAGTAAACAATGACAACAAAAGCACTGTTTTATGTAAGAGTAGGCCTACTTTTACATACATTTTAAATTTGAAGGAGTAATTTGTGGTATGACGCCTAAATAACACTAAGAAGCTCAATGATCAAAAATAGTCTGTTAAACTGCTATATGAAATTCTTCTCATAAAGTGGGTGGCTCAAGTTTTTGGAGATTTTTATATTTTTATCCGCGGCCGCCCGTCCTGTGTGTTGAAAACAATGAGGATAACAACATCTTTTTTGCTGTTTACAGGTACAGTAGCTACATGTGCAAATAAAAACTTATCGAGTTGATATTTATTGATTAAACTCATGTGATATTTAAATAATGTTTAACTAGTTCTATTTTAACAAATCATATCACAAAAAAATAAAGAGTGTTTTTTTCATTTCAATTTAAATTTTGTGTTGCCATACTTTTTTCCATGTGTATATTTAAACATTTTCTCATTGTTGAAGGACTGGTCTGTGAACTTGAATATGAAGAACAGCAATACAATAAAAGGGTTTCTTTGCTGTAGACCAAGTAAATTTGACATTTTCCATCTCATATTCTTCTATTTTTTCCTGCTTCTTTAACAGGGACGTTAGAAAGAACCCATCGAGCGTATCATTAGTTTGGCTACATCATTTTTCCATGTGGACTGCTTCCCAAAAATGACACCAGATAATCTCCAGAAAACTTCAGCATGACATCTCAAAGTCCCCTTCAACAGGCATGGGCAGGAAGCCTGTAGCTGTCGTAGGCCGCTAGCGAACATCCGAGGCCGCCCGTCCTCGCGAGTCTGCGACGTAGGCCATTTCAACATCCATGACTGTCGTCCCATTTGGAGGTCACCAGCTACTTCCAGGAAATGCCACAAGCAGCAAAATCACTTAATCGTACTTACATTGCCTATATTTCTTCAAGTCTTTCACTGTAGGCTGCTTCAATTCTTCTGTCCCTCCTCCTTGGTAGAATTGCAAATAAAAGAGAGTCATTATTATTCACATTAATGTACACAAATCAAAACATTTTTATACACAATTTTTTATCTTTTAACATTTTCTCATTGTTGAAGAACTGGTCTGTGAACTTGAATATGAAGAACAGCAATACAATAAAAGGGTTTCTTTGCTGTAGACCAAGTAAATTTGACATTTTCCATCTCATATTCTTCTATTTTTTCCTGCTTCTTTAACAGGGACGTTAGAAAGAACCCATCGAGCGTATCTTTAGTTTGGCTACATCATTTTTCCATGTGGACTGCTTCCCAAAAATGACACCAGATAATCTCCAGAAAACTTCAGCATGACATCTCAAAGTCCCCTTCTACAGGCATGGGCAGGAAGCCTGTAGCTGTCGTAGGCCGCTAGCGAACATCCGAGGCCGCCCGTCCTCGCGAGTCTGCGACGTAGGCCATTTCAACATCCATGACTGTCGTCCCATTTGGAGGTCACCAGCTACTTCCAGGAAATGCCACAAGCAGCAAAATCACTTAATCGTACTTACATTGCCTATATTTCTTCAAGTCTTTCACTGTAGGCTGCTTCAATTCTTCTGTCCATCCTCCTTGGTAGAATTGCAAATAAAAGAGAGTCATTATTATTCACATTAATGTACACAAATCAAAACATTTTTATACACAATTTTTTATCTTTTAACATTTTCTCATTGTTGAAGGACTGGTCTGTGAACTTGAATATGAAGAACAGCAATACAATAAAAGGGTTTCTTTGCTGTAGACCAAGTAAATTTGACATTTTCCATCTCATATTCTTCTATTTTTTTCTGCTTCTTTAACAGGGACGTTAGAAAGAACCCATCGAGCGTATCTTTAGTTTGGCTACATCATTTTTCCATGTGGACTGCTTCCCAAAAATGACACCAGATAATCTCCAGAAAACTTCAGCATGACATCTCAAAGTCCCCTTCTACAGGCATGGGCAGGAAGCCTGTAGCTGTCGTAGGCCGCTAGCGAACATCCGAGGCGGCCCGTCCTCGCGAGTCTGCGACGTAGGCCATTTCAACATCCATGACTGTCGTCCCATTTGGAGGTCACCAGCTACTTCCAGGAAACGCCACAAGCAGCAAAATCACTTAATCGTACTTACATTGCCTATATTTCTTCAAGTCTTTCACTGTAGGCTGCTTCAATTCTTCTGTCCATCCTCCTTGGTAGAATTGCAAATAAAAGAGAGTCATTATTATTCACATTAATGTACACAAATCAAAACATTTTTATACACAATTTTTTATCTTTTAACATTTTCTCATTGTTGAAGGACTGGTCTGTGAACTTGAATATGAAGAACAGCAATACAATAAAAGGGTTTCTTTGCTGTAGACCAAGTAAATTTGACATTTTCCATCTCATATTCTTCTATTTTTTCCTGCTTCTTTAACAGGGACGTTAGAAAGAACCCATCGAGCGTATCTTTAGTTTGGCTACATCATTTTTCCATGTGGACTGCTTCCCAAAAATGACACCAGATAATCTCCAGAAAAACTTCAGCATGACATCTCAAAGTCCCCTTCTACAGGCATGGGCAGGAAGCCTGTAGCTGTCGTAGGCCGCTAGCGAACATCCGAGGCCGCCCGTCCTCGCGAGTCTGCGACGTAGGCCATTTCAACATCCATGACTGTCGTCCCATTTGGAGGTCACCAGCTACTTCCAGGAAACGCCACAAGCAGCAAAATCACTTAATCGTACTTACATTGCCTATATTTCTTCAAGTCTTTCACTGTAGGCTGCTTCAATTCTTCTGTCCATCCTCCTTGGTAGAATTGCAAATAAAAGAGTCATTATTATTCACATTAATGTACACAAATCAAAACATTTTTATACACAATTTTTTATCTTTTAACATTTTCTCATTGTTGAAGGACTGGTCTGTGAACTTGAATATGAAGAACAGCAATACAATAAAAGGGTTTCTTTGCTGTAGACCAAGTAAATTTGACATTTTCCATCTCATATTCTTCTATTTTTTCCTGCTTCTTTAACAGGGACGTTAGAAAGAACCCATCGAGCGTATCATTAGTTTGGCTACATCATTTTTCCATGTGGACTGCTTCCCAAAAATGACACCAGATAATCTCCAGAAAACTTCAGCATGACATCTCAAAGTCCCCTTCTACAGGCATGGGCAGGAAGCCTGTAGCTGTCGTAGGCCGCTAGCGAACATCCGAGGCCGCCCGTCCTCGCGAGTCTGCGACGTAGGCCATTTCAACATCCATGACTGTCGTCCCATTTGGAGGTCACCAGCTACTTCCAGGAAATGCCACAAGCAGCAAAATCACTTAATCGTACTTACATTGCCTATATTTCTTCAAGTCTTTCACTGTAGGCTGCTTCAATTCTTCTGTCCATCCTCCTTGGTAGAATTGCAAATAAAAGAGAGTCATTATTATTCACATTAATGTACACAAATCAAAACATTTTTATACACAATTTTTTATCTTTTAACATTTTCTCATTGTTGAAGGACTGGTCTGTGAACTTGAATATGAAGAACAGCAATACAATAAAAGGGTTTCTTTGCTGTAGACCAAGTAAATTTGACATTTTCCATATCATATTCTTCTATTTTTTCCTGCTTCTTTAACAGGGACGTTAGAAAGAACCCATCGAGCGTATCTTTAGTTTGGCTACATCATTTTTCCATGTGGACTGCTTCCCAAAAATGACACCAGATAATCTCCAGAAAACTTCAGCATGACATCTCAAAGTCCCCTTCTACAGGCATGGGCAGGAAGCCTGTAGCTGTCGTAGGCCGCTAGCGAACATCCGAGGCCGCCCGTCCTCGCGAGTCTGCGACGTAGGCCATTTCAACATCCATGACTGTCGTCCCATTTGGAGGTCACCAGCTACTTCCAGGAAACGCCACAAGCAGCAAAATCACTTAATCGTACTTACATTGCCTATATTTCTTCAAGTCTTTCACTGTAGGCTGCTTCAATTCTTCTGTCCATCCTCCTTGGTAGAATTGCAAATAAAAGAGAGTCATTATTATTCACATTAATGTACACAAATCAAAACATTTTTATACACAATTTTTTATCTTTTAACATTTTCTCATTGTTGAAGGACTGGTCTGTGAACTTGAATATGAAGAACAGCAATACAATAAAAGGGTTTCTTTGCTGTAGACCAAGTAAATTTGACATTTTCCATCTCATATTCTTCTATTTTTTCCTGCTTCTTTAACAGGGACGTTAGAAAGAACCCATCGAGCGTATCATTAGTTTGGCTACATCATTTTTCCATGTGGACTGCTTCCCAAAAATGACACCAGATAATCTCCAGAAAACATCAGCATGACATCTCAAAGTCCCCTTCTACAGGCATGGGCAGGAAGCCTGTAGCTGTCGTAGGCCGCTAGCGAACATCCGAGGCCGCCCGTCCTCGCGAGTCTGCGACGTAGGCCATTTCAACATCCATGACTGTCGTCCCATTTGGAGGTCACCAGCTACTTCCAGGAAACGCCACAAGCAGCAAAATCACTTAATCGTACTTACATTGCCTATATTTCTTCAAGTCTTTCACTGTAGGCTGCTTCAATTCTTCTGTCCATCCTCCTTGGTAGAATTGCAAATAAAAGAGAGTCATTATTATTCACATTAATGTACACAAATCAAAACATTTTTATACACAATTTTTTATCTTTTAACATTTTCTCATTGTTGAAGGACTGGTCTGTGAACTTGAATATGAAGAACAGCAATACAATAAAAGGGTTTCTTTGCTGTAGACCAAGTAAATTTGACATTTTCCATCTCTTATTCTTCTATTTTTTCCTGCTTCTTTAACAGGGACGTTAGAAAGAACCCATAGAGCGTATCTTTAGTTTGGCTACATCATTTTTCCATGTGGACTGCTTCCCAAAAATGACACCAGATAATCTCCAGAAAACTTCAGCATGACATCTCAAAGTCCCCTTCTACAGGCATGGGCAGGAAGCCTGTAGCTGTCGTAGGCCGCTAGCGAACATCCGAGGCCGCCCGTCCTCGCGAGTCTGCGACGTAGGCCATTTCAACATCCATGACTGTCGTCCCATTTGGAGGTCACCAGCTACTTCCAGGAAACGCCACAAGCAGCAAAATCACTTAATCGTACTTACATTGCCTATATTTCTTCAAGTCTTTCACTGTAGGCTGCTTCAATTCTTCTGTCCATCCTCCTTGGTAGAATTGCAAATAAAAGAGAGTCATTATTATTCACATTAATGTACACAAATCAAAACATTTTTATACACAATTTTTTATCTTTTAACATTTTCTCATTGTTGAAGGACTGGTCTGTGAACTTGAATATGAAGAACAGCAATACAATAAAAGGGTTTCTTTGCTGTAGACCAAGTATATTTGACATTTTCCATCTCATATTCTTCTATTTTTTCCTGCTTCTTTAACAGGGACGTTAGAAAGAACCCATCGAGCGTATCATTAGTTTGGCTACATCATTTTTCCATGTGGACTGCTTCCCAAAAATGACACCAGATAATCTCCAGAAAAACTTCAGCATGACATCTCAAAGTCCCCTTCTACAGGCATGGGCAGGAAGCCTGTAGCTGTCGTAGGCCGCTAGCGAACATCCGAGGCCGCCCGTCCTCGCGAGTCTGCGACGTAGGCCATTTCAACATCCATGACTGTCGTCCCATTTGGAGGTCACCAGCTACTTCCAGGAAACGCCACAAGCAGCAAAATCACTTAATCGTACTTACATTGCCTATATTTCTTCAAGTCTTTCACTGTAGGCTGCTTCAATTCTTCTGTCCATCCTCCTTGGTAGAATTGCAAATAAAAGAGAGTCATTATTATTCACATTAATGTACACAAATCAAAACATTTTTATACACAATTTTTTATCTTTTAACATTTTCTCATTGTTGAAGGACTGGTCTGTGAACTTGAATATGAAGAACAGCAATACAATAAAAGGGTTTCTTTGCTGTAGACCAAGTAAATTTGACATTTTCCATCTCATATTCTTCTATTTTTTCCTGCTTCTTTAACAGGGACGTTAGAAAGAACCCATCGAGCGTATCTTTAGTTTGGCTACATCATTTTTCCATGTGGACTGCTTCCCAAAAATGACACCAGATAATCTCCAGAAAAACTTCAGCATGACATCTCAAAGTCCCCTTCTACAGGCATGGGCAGGAAGCCTGTAGCTGTCGTAGGCCGCTAGCGAACATCCGAGGCCGCCCGTCCTCGCGAGTCTGCGACGTAGGCCATTTCAACATCCATGACTGTCGTCCCATTTGGAGGTCACCAGCTACTTCCAGGAAACGCCACAAGCAGCAAAATCACTTAATCGTACTTACATTGCCTATATTTCTTCAAGTCTTTCACTGTAGGCTGCTTCAATTCTTCTGTCCATCCTCCTTGGTAGAATTGCAAATAAAAGAGAGTCATTATTATTCACATTAATGTACACAAATCAAAACATTTTTATACACAATTTTTTATCTTTTAACATTTTCTCATTGTTGAAGGACTGGTCTGTGAACTTGAATATGAAGAACAGCAATACAATAAAAGGGTTTCTTTGCTGTAGACCAAGTAAATTTGACATTTTCCATCTCATATTCTTCTATTTTTTCCTGCTTCTTTAACAGGGACGTTAGAAAGAACCCATCGAGCGTATCTTTAGTTTGGCTACATCATTTTTCCATGTGGACTGCTTCCCAAAAATGACACCAGATAATCTCCAGAAAAACTTCAGCATGACATCTCAAAGTCCCCTTCTACAGGCATGGGCAGGAAGCCTGTAGCTGTCGTAGGCCGCTAGCGAACATCCGAGGCCGCCCGTCCTCGCGAGTCTGCGACGTAGGCCATTTCAACATCCATGACTGTCGTCCCATTTGGAGGTCACCAGCTACTTCCAGGAAACGCCACAAGCAGCAAAATCACTTAATCGTACTTACATTGCCTATATTTCTTCAAGTCTTTCACTGTAGGCTGCTTCAATTCTTCTGTCCATCCTCCTTGGTAGAATTGCAAATAAAAGAGAGTCATTATTATTCACATTAATGTACACAAATCAAAACATTTTTATACACAATTTTTTATCTTTTAACATTTTCTCATTGTTGAAGGACTGGTCTGTGAACTTGAATATGAAGAACAGCAATACAATAAAAGGGTTTCTTTGCTGTAGACCAAGTAAATTTGACATTTTCCATCTCATATTCTTCTATTTTTTCCTGCTTCTTTAACAGGGACGTTAGAAAGAACCCATCGAGCGTATCTTTAGTTTGGCTACATCATTTTTCCATGTGGACTGCTTCCCAAAAATGACACCAGATAATCTCCAGAAAAACTTCAGCATGACATCTCAAAGTCCCCTTCTACAGGCATGGGCAGGAAGCCTGTAGCTGTCGTAGGCCGCTAGCGAACATCCGAGGCCGCCCGTCCTCGCGAGTCTGCGACGTAGGCCATTTCAACATCCATGACTATCGTCCCATTTGGAGGTCACCAGCTACTTCCAGGAAACGCCACAAGCAGCAAAATCACTTAATCGTACTTACATTGCCTATATTTCTTCAAGTCTTTCACTGTAGGCTGCTTCAATTCTTCTGTCCATCCTCCTTGGTAGAATTGCAAATAAAAGAGAGTCATTATTATTCACATTAATGTACACAAATCAAAACATTTTTATACACAATTTTTTATCTTTTAACATTTTCTCATTGTTGAAGGACTGGTCTGTGAACTTGAATATGAAGAACAGCAATACAATAAAAGGGTTTCTTTGCTGTAGACCAAGTAAATTTGACATTTTCCATCTCATATTCTTCTATTTTTTCCTGCTTCTTTAACAAGGACGTTAGAAAGAACCCATCGAGCGTATCATTAGTTTGGCTACATCATTTTTCCATGTGGACTGCTTCCCAAAAATGACACCAGATAATCTCCAGAAAACTTCAGCATGACATCTCAAAGTCCCCTTCTACAGGCATGGGCAGGAAGCCTGTAGCTGTCGTAGGCCGCTAGCGAACATCCGAGGCCGCCCGTCCTCGCGAGTCTGCGACGTAGGCCATTTCAACATCCATGACTGTCGTCCCATTTGGAGGTCACCAGCTACTTCCAGGAAATGCCACAAGCAGCAAAATCACTTAATCGTACTTACATTGCCTATATTTCTTCAAGTCTTTCACTGTAGGCTGCTTCAATTCTTCTGTCCATCCTCCTTGGTAGAATTGCAAATAAAAGAGAGTCATTATTATTCACATTAATGTACACAAATCAAAACATTTTTATACACAATTTTTTATCTTTTAACATTTTCTCATTGTTGAAGGACTGGTCTGTGAACTTGAATATGAAGAACAGCAATACAATAAAAGGGTTTCTTTGCTGTAGACCAAGTAAATTTGACATTTTCCATCTCATATTCTTCTATTTTTTCCTGCTTCTTTAACAGGGACGTTAGAAAGAACCCATCGAGCGTATCTTTAGTTTGGCTACATCATTTTTCCATGTGGACTGCTTCCCAAAAATGACACCAGATAATCTCCAGAAAACTTCAGCATGACATCTCAAAGTCCCCTTCTACAGGCATGGGCAGGAAGCCTGTAGCTGTCGTAGGCCGCTAGCGAACATCCGAGGCCGCCCGTCCTCGCGAGTCTGCGACGTAGGCCATTTCAACATCCATGACTGTCGTCCCATTTGGAGGTCACCAGCTACTTCCAGGAAACGCCACAAGCAGCAAAATCACTTAATCGTACTTACATTGCCTATATTTCTTCAAGTCTTTCACTGTAGGCTGCTTCAATTCTTCTGTCCATCCTCCTTGGTAGAATTGCAAATAAAAGAGAGTCATTATTATTCACATTAATGTACACAAATCAAAACATTTTTATACACAATTTTTTATCTTTTAACATTTTCTCATTGTTGAAGGACTGGTCTGTGAACTTGAATATGAAGAACAGCAATACAATAAAAGGGTTTCTTTGCTGTAGACCAAGTAAATTTGACATTTTCCATCTCATATTCTTCTATTTTTTCCTGCTTCTTTAACAAGGACGTTAGAAAGAACCCATCGAGCGTATCATTAGTTTGGCTACATCATTTTTCCATGTGGACTGCTTCCCAAAAATGACACCAGATAATCTCCAGAAAACTTCAGCATGACATCTCAAAGTCCCCTTCTACAGGCATGGGCAGGAAGCCTGTAGCTGTCGTAGGCCGCTAGCGAACATCCGAGGCCGCCCGTCCTCGCGAGTCTGCGACGTAGGCCATTTCAACATCCATGACTGTCGTCCCATTTGGAGGTCACCAGCTACTTCCAGGAAATGCCACAAGCAGCAAAATCACTTAATCGTACTTACATTGCCTATATTTCTTCAAGTCTTTCACTGTAGGCTGCTTCAATTCTTCTGTCCATCCTCCTTGGTAGAATTGCAAATAAAAGAGAGTCATTATTATTCACATTAATGTACACAAATCAAAACATTTTTATACACAATTTTTTATCTTTTAACATTTTCTCATTGTTGAAGGACTGGTCTGTGAACTTGAATATGAAGAACAGCAATACAATAAAAGGGTTTCTTTGCTGTAGACCAAGTAAATTTGACATTTTCCATCTCATATTCTTCTATTTTTTCCTGCTTCTTTAACAGGGACGTTAGAAAGAACCCATCGAGCGTATCTTTAGTTTGGCTACATCATTTTTCCATGTGGACTGCTTCCCAAAAATGACACCAGATAATCTCCAGAAAACTTCAGCATGACATCTCAAAGTCCCTTTCTACAGGCATGGGCAGGAAGCCTGTAGCTGTCGTAGGCCGCTAGCGAACATCCGAGGCCGCCCGTCCTCGCGAGTCTGCGACGTAGGCCATTTCAACATCCATGACTGTCGTCCCATTTGGAGGTCACCAGCTACTTCCAGGAAACGCCACAAGCAGCAAAATCACTTAATCGTACTTACATTGCCTATATTTCTTCAAGTCTTTCACTGTAGGCTGCTTCAATTCTTCTGTCCATCCTCCTTGGTAGAATTGCAAATAAAAGAGAGTCATTATTATTCACATTAATGTACACAAATCAAAACATTTTTATACACAATTTTTTATCTTTTAACATTTTCTCATTGTTGAAGGACTGGTCTGTGAACTTGAATATGAAGAACAGCAATACAATAAAAGGGTTTCTTTGCTGTAGACCAAGTAAATTTGACATTTTCCATCTCATATTCTTCTATTTTTTCCTGCTTCTTTAACAGGGACGTTAGAAAGAACCCATCGAGCGTATCTTTAGTTTGGCTACATCATTTTTCCATGTGGACTGCTTCCCAAAAATGACACCAGATAATCTCCAGAAAAACTTCAGCATGACATCTCAAAGTCCCCTTCTACAGGCATGGGCAGGAAGCCTGTAGCTGTCGTAGGCCGCTAGCGAACATCCGAGGCCGCCCGTCCTCGCGAGTCTGCGACGTAGGCCATTTCAACATCCATGACTGTCGTCCCATTTGGAGGTCACCAGCTACTTCCAGGAAACGCCACAAGCAGCAAAATCACTTAATCGTACTTACATTGCCTATATTTCTTCAAGTCTTTCACTGTAGGCTGCTTCAATTCTTCTGTCCATCCTCCTTTGTAGAATTGCAAATAAAAGAGTCATTATTATTCACATTAATGTACACAAATCAAAACATTTTTATACACAATTTTTTATCTTTTAACATTTTCTCATTGTTGAAGGACTGGTCTGTGAACTTGAATATGAAGAACAGCAATACAATAAAAGGGTTTCTTTGCTGTAGACCAAGTAAATTTGACATTTTCCATCTCATATTCTTCTATTTTTTCCTGCTTCTTTAACAGGGACGTTAGAAAGAACCCATCGAGCGTATCATTAGTTTGGCTACATCATTTTTCCATGTGGACTGCTTCCCAAAAATGACACCAGATAATCTCCAGAAAACTTCAGCATGACATCTCAAAGTCCCCTTCTACAGGCATGGGCAGGAAGCCTGTAGCTGTCGTAGGCCGCTAGCGAACATCCGAGGCCGCCCGTCCTCGCGAGTCTGCGACGTAGGCCATTTCAACATCCATGACTGTCGTCCCATTTGGAGGTCACCAGCTACTTCCAGGAAATGCCACAAGCAGCAAAATCACTTAATCGTACTTACATTGCCTATATTTCTTCAAGTCTTTCACTGTAGGCTGCTTCAATTCTTCTGTCCATCCTCCTTGGTAGAATTGCAAATAAAAGAGAGTCATTATTATTCACATTAATGTACACAAATCAAAACATTTTTATACACAATTTTTTATCTTTTAACATTTTCTCATTGTTGAAGGACTGGTCTGTGAACTTGAATATGAAGAACAGCAATACAATAAAAGGGTTTCTTTGCTGTAGACCAAGTAAATTTGACATTTTCCATCTCATATTCTTCTATTTTTTCCTGCTTCTTTAACAGGGACGTTAGAAAGAACCCATCGAGCGTATCTTTAGTTTGGCTACATCATTTTTCCATGTGGACTGCTTCCCAAAAATGACACCAGATAATCTCCAGAAAAACTTCAGCATGACATCTCAAAGTCCCCTTCTACAGGCATGGGCAGGAAGCCTGTAGCTGTCGTAGGCCGCTAGCGAACATCCGAGGCCGCCCGTCCTCGCGAGTCTGCGACGTAGGCCATTTCAACATCCATGACTATCGTCCCATTTGGAGGTCACCAGCTACTTCCAGGAAACGCCACAAGCAGCAAAATCACTTAATCGTACTTACATTGCCTATATTTCTTCAAGTCTTTCACTGTAGGCTGCTTCAATTCTTCTGTCCATCCTCCTTGGTAGAATTGCAAATAAAAGAGAGTCATTATTATTCACATTAATGTACACAAATCAAAACATTTTTATACACAATTTTTTATCTTTTAACATTTTCTCATTGTTGAAGGACTGGTCTGTGAACTTGAATATGAAGAACAGCAATACAATAAAAGGGTTTCTTTGCTGTAGACCAAGTAAATTTGACATTTTCCATCTCATATTCTTCTATTTTTTCCTGCTTCTTTAACAAGGACGTTAGAAAGAACCCATCGAGCGTATCATTAGTTTGGCTACATCATTTTTCCATGTGGACTGCTTCCCAAAAATGACACCAGATAATCTCCAGAAAACTTCAGCATGACATCTCAAAGTCCCCTTCTACAGGCATGGGCAGGAAGCCTGTAGCTGTCGTAGGCCGCTAGCGAACATCCGAGGCCGCCCGTCCTCGCGAGTCTGCGACGTAGGCCATTTCAACATCCATGACTGTCGTCCCATTTGGAGGTCACCAGCTACTTCCAGGAAATGCCACAAGCAGCAAAATCACTTAATCGTACTTACATTGCCTATATTTCTTCAAGTCTTTCACTGTAGGCTGCTTCAATTCTTCTGTCCATCCTCCTTGGTAGAATTGCAAATAAAAGAGAGTCATTATTATTCACATTAATGTACACAAATCAAAACATTTTTATACACAATTTTTTATCTTTTAACATTTTCTCATTGTTGAAGGACTGGTCTGTGAACTTGAATATGAAGAACAGCAATACAATAAAAGGGTTTCTTTGCTGTAGACCAAGTAAATTTGACATTTTCCATCTCATATTCTTCTATTTTTTCCTGCTTCTTTAACAGGGACGTTAGAAAGAACCCATCGAGCGTATCTTTAGTTTGGCTACATCATTTTTCCATGTGGACTGCTTCCCAAAAATGACACCAGATAATCTCCAGAAAAACTTCAGCATGACATCTCAAAGTCCCCTTCTACAGGCATGGGCAGGAAGCCTGTAGCTGTCGTAGGCCGCTAGCGAACATCCGAGGCCGCCCGTCCTCGCGAGTCTGCGACGTAGGCCATTTCAACATCCATGACTATCGTCCCATTTGGAGGTCACCAGCTACTTCCAGGAAACGCCACAAGCAGCAAAATCACTTAATCGTACTTACATTGCCTATATTTCTTCAAGTCTTTCACTGTAGGCTGCTTCAATTCTTCTGTCCATCCTCCTTGGTAGAATTGCAAATAAAAGAGAGTCATTATTATTCACATTAATGTACACAAATCAAAACATTTTTATACACAATTTTTTATCTTTTAACATTTTCTCATTGTTGAAGGACTGGTCTGTGAACTTGAATATGAAGAACAGCAATACAATAAAAGGGTTTCTTTGCTGTAGACCAAGTAAATTTGACATTTTCCATCTCATATTCTTCTATTTTTTCCTGCTTCTTTAACAAGGACGTTAGAAAGAACCCATCGAGCGTATCATTAGTTTGGCTACATCATTTTTCCATGTGGACTGCTTCCCAAAAATGACACCAGATAATCTCCAGAAAACTTCAGCATGACATCTCAAAGTCCCCTTCTACAGGCATGGGCAGGAAGCCTGTAGCTGTCGTAGGCCGCTAGCGAACATCCGAGGCCGCCCGTCCTCGCGAGTCTGCGACGTAGGCCATTTCAACATCCATGACTGTCGTCCCATTTGGAGGTCACCAGCTACTTCCAGGAAATGCCACAAGCAGCAAAATCACTTAATCGTACTTACATTGCCTATATTTCTTCAAGTCTTTCACTGTAGGCTGCTTCAATTCTTCTGTCCATCCTCCTTGGTAGAATTGCAAATAAAAGAGAGTCATTATTATTCACATTAATGTACACAAATCAAAACATTTTTATACACAATTTTTTATCTTTTAACATTTTCTCATTGTTGAAGGACTGGTCTGTGAACTTGAATATGAAGAACAGCAATACAATAAAAGGGTTTCTTTGCTGTAGACCAAGTAAATTTGACATTTTCCATATCATATTCTTCTATTTTTTCCTGCTTCTTTAACAGGGACGTTAGAAAGAACCCATCGAGCGTATCTTTAGTTTGGCTACATCATTTTTCCATGTGGACTGCTTCCCAAAAATGACACCAGATAATCTCCAGAAAACTTCAGCATGACATCTCAAAGTCCCCTTCTACAGGCATGGGCAGGAAGCCTGTAGCTGTCGTAGGCCGCTAGCGAACATCCGAGGCCGCCCGTCCTCGCGAGTCTGCGACGTAGGCCATTTCAACATCCATGACTGTCGTCCCATTTGGAGGTCACCAGCTACTTCCAGGAAACGCCACAAGCAGCAAAATCACTTAATCGTACTTACATTGCCTATATTTCTTCAAGTCTTTCACTGTAGGCTGCTTCAATTCTTCTGTCCATCCTCCTTGGTAGAATTGCAAATAAAAGAGAGTCATTATTATTCACATTAATGTACACAAATCAAAACATTTTTATACACAATTTTTTATCTTTTAACATTTTCTCATTGTTGAAGGACTGGTCTGTGAACTTGAATATGAAGAACAGCAATACAATAAAAGGGTTTCTTTGCTGTAGACCAAGTAAATTTGACATTTTCCATCTCATATTCTTCTATTTTTTCCTGCTTCTTTAACAGGGACGTTAGAAAGAACCCATCGAGCGTATCATTAGTTTGGCTACATCATTTTTCCATGTGGACTGCTTCCCAAAAATGACACCAGATAATCTCCAGAAAACTTCAGCATGACATCTCAAAGTCCCCTTCTACAGGCATGGGCAGGAAGCCTGTAGCTGTCGTAGGCCGCTAGCGAACATCCGAGGCCGCCCGTCCTCGCGAGTCTGCGACGTAGGCCATTTCAACATCCATGACTGTCGTCCCATTTGGAGGTCACCAGCTACTTCCAGGAAACGCCACAAGCAGCAAAATCACTTAATCGTACTTACATTGCCTATATTTCTTCAAGTCTTTCACTGTAGGCTGCTTCAATTCTTCTGTCCATCCTCCTTGGTAGAATTGCAAATAAAAGAGAGTCATTATTATTCACATTAATGTACACAAATCAAAACATTTTTATACACAATTTTTTATCTTTTAACATTTTCTCATTGTTGAAGGACTGGTCTGTGAACTTGAATATGAAGAACAGCAATACAATAAAAGGGTTTCTTTGCTGTAGACCAAGTAAATTTGACATTTTCCATCTCTTATTCTTCTATTTTTTCCTGCTTCTTTAACAGGGACGTTAGAAAGAACCCATAGAGCGTATCTTTAGTTTGGCTACATCATTTTTCCATGTGGACTGCTTCCCAAAAATGACACCAGATAATCTCCAGAAAACTTCAGCATGACATCTCAAAGTCCCCTTCTACAGGCATGGGCAGGAAGCCTGTAGCTGTCGTAGGCCGCTAGCGAACATCCGAGGCCGCCCGTCCTCGCGAGTCTGCGACGTAGGCCATTTCAACATCCATGACTGTCGTCCCATTTGGAGGTCACCAGCTACTTCCAGGAAACGCCACAAGCAGCAAAATCACTTAATCGTACTTACATTGCCTATATTTCTTCAAGTCTTTCACTGTAGGCTGCTTCAATTCTTCTGTCCATCCTCCTTGGTAGAATTGCAAATAAAAGAGAGTCATTATTATTCACATTAATGTACACAAATCAAAACATTTTTATACACAATTTTTTATCTTTTAACATTTTCTCATTGTTGAAGGACTGGTCTGTGAACTTGAATATGAAGAACAGCAATACAATAAAAGGGTTTCTTTGCTGTAGACCAAGTAAATTTGACATTTTCCATCTCATATTCTTCTATTTTTTCCTGCTTCTTTAACAAGGACGTTAGAAAGAACCCATCGAGCGTATCATTAGTTTGGCTACATCATTTTTCCATGTGGACTGCTTCCCAAAAATGACACCAGATAATCTCCAGAAAACTTCAGCATGACATCTCAAAGTCCCCTTCTACAGGCATGGGCAGGAAGCCTGTAGCTGTCGTAGGCCGCTAGCGAACATCCGAGGCCGCCCGTCCTCGCGAGTCTGCGACGTAGGCCATTTCAACATCCATGACTGTCGTCCCATTTGGAGGTCACCAGCTACTTCCAGGAAATGCCACAAGCAGCAAAATCACTTAATCGTACTTACATTGCCTATATTTCTTCAAGTCTTTCACTGTAGGCTGCTTCAATTCTTCTGTCCATCCTCCTTGGTAGAATTGCAAATAAAAGAGAGTCATTATTATTCACATTAATGTACACAAATCAAAACATTTTTATACACAATTTTTTATCTTTTAACATTTTCTCATTGTTGAAGGACTGGTCTGTGAACTTGAATATGAAGAACAGCAATACAATAAAAGGGTTTCTTTGCTGTAGACCAAGTAAATTTGACATTTTCCATATCATATTCTTCTATTTTTTCCTGCTTCTTTAACAGGGACGTTAGAAAGAACCCATCGAGCGTATCTTTAGTTTGGCTACATCATTTTTCCATGTGGACTGCTTCCCAAAAATGACACCAGATAATCTCCAGAAAACTTCAGCATGACATCTCAAAGTCCCCTTCTACAGGCATGGGCAGGAAGCCTGTAGCTGTCGTAGGCCGCTAGCGAACATCCGAGGCCGCCCGTCCTCGCGAGTCTGCGACGTAGGCCATTTCAACATCCATGACTGTCGTCCCATTTGGAGGTCACCAGCTACTTCCAGGAAACGCCACAAGCAGCAAAATCACTTAATCGTACTTACATTGCCTATATTTCTTCAAGTCTTTCACTGTAGGCTGCTTCAATTCTTCTGTCCATCCTCCTTGGTAGAATTGCAAATAAAAGAGAGTCATTATTATTCACATTAATGTACACAAATCAAAACATTTTTATACACAATTTTTTATCTTTTAACATTTTCTCATTGTTGAAGGACTGGTCTGTGAACTTGAATATGAAGAACAGCAATACAATAAAAGGGTTTCTTTGCTGTAGACCAAGTAAATTTGACATTTTCCATCTCATATTCTTCTATTTTTTCCTGCTTCTTTAACAGGGACGTTAGAAAGAACCCATCGAGCGTATCATTAGTTTGGCTACATCATTTTTCCATGTGGACTGCTTCCCAAAAATGACACCAGATAATCTCCAGAAAACATCAGCATGACATCTCAAAGTCCCCTTCTACAGGCATGGGCAGGAAGCCTGTAGCTGTCGTAGGCCGCTAGCGAACATCCGAGGCCGCCCGTCCTCGCGAGTCTGCGACGTAGGCCATTTCAACATCCATGACTGTCGTCCCATTTGGAGGTCACCAGCTACTTCCAGGAAACGCCACAAGCAGCAAAATCACTTAATCGTACTTACATTGCCTATATTTCTTCAAGTCTTTCACTGTAGGCTGCTTCAATTCTTCTGTCCATCCTCCTTGGTAGAATTGCAAATAAAAGAGAGTCATTATTATTCACATTAATGTACACAAATCAAAACATTTTTATACACAATTTTTTATCTTTTAACATTTTCTCATTGTTGAAGGACTGGTCTGTGAACTTGAATATGAAGAACAGCAATACAATAAAAGGGTTTCTTTGCTGTAGACCAAGTAAATTTGACATTTTCCATCTCTTATTCTTCTATTTTTTCCTGCTTCTTTAACAGGGACGTTAGAAAGAACCCATAGAGCGTATCTTTAGTTTGGCTACATCATTTTTCCATGTGGACTGCTTCCCAAAAATGACACCAGATAATCTCCAGAAAACTTCAGCATGACATCTCAAAGTCCCCTTCTACAGGCATGGGCAGGAAGCCTGTAGCTGTCGTAGGCCGCTAGCGAACATCCGAGGCCGCCCGTCCTCGCGAGTCTGCGACGTAGGCCATTTCAACATCCATGACTGTCGTCCCATTTGGAGGTCACCAGCTACTTCCAGGAAACGCCACAAGCAGCAAAATCACTTAATCGTACTTACATTGCCTATATTTCTTCAAGTCTTTCACTGTAGGCTGCTTCAATTCTTCTGTCCATCCTCCTTGGTAGAATTGCAAATAAAAGAGAGTCATTATTATTCACATTAATGTACACAAATCAAAACATTTTTATACACAATTTTTTATCTTTTAACATTTTCTCATTGTTGAAGGACTGGTCTGTGAACTTGAATATGAAGAACAGCAATACAATAAAAGGGTTTCTTTGCTGTAGACCAAGTATATTTGACATTTTCCATCTCATATTCTTCTATTTTTTCCTGCTTCTTTAACAGGGACGTTAGAAAGAACCCATCGAGCGTATCATTAGTTTGGCTACATCATTTTTCCATGTGGACTGCTTCCCAAAAATGACACCAGATAATCTCCAGAAAAACTTCAGCATGACATCTCAAAGTCCCCTTCTACAGGCATGGGCAGGAAGCCTGTAGCTGTCGTAGGCCGCTAGCGAACATCCGAGGCCGCCCGTCCTCGCGAGTCTGCGACGTAGGCCATTTCAACATCCATGACTGTCGTCCCATTTGGAGGTCACCAGCTACTTCCAGGAAACGCCACAAGCAGCAAAATCACTTAATCGTACTTACATTGCCTATATTTCTTCAAGTCTTTCACTGTAGGCTGCTTCAATTCTTCTGTCCATCCTCCTTGGTAGAATTGCAAATAAAAGAGAGTCATTATTATTCACATTAATGTACACAAATCAAAACATTTTTATACACAATTTTTTATCTTTTAACATTTTCTCATTGTTGAAGGACTGGTCTGTGAACTTGAATATGAAGAACAGCAATACAATAAAAGGGTTTCTTTGCTGTAGACCAAGTAAATTTGACATTTTCCATCTCATATTCTTCTATTTTTTCCTGCTTCTTTAACAGGGACGTTAGAAAGAACCCATCGAGCGTATCTTTAGTTTGGCTACATCATTTTTCCATGTGGACTGCTTCCCAAAAATGACACCAGATAATCTCCAGAAAAACTTCAGCATGACATCTCAAAGTCCCCTTCTACAGGCATGGGCAGGAAGCCTGTAGCTGTCGTAGGCCGCTAGCGAACATCCGAGGCCGCCCGTCCTCGCGAGTCTGCGACGTAGGCCATTTCAACATCCATGACTGTCGTCCCATTTGGAGGTCACCAGCTACTTCCAGGAAACGCCACAAGCAGCAAAATCACTTAATCGTACTTACATTGCCTATATTTCTTCAAGTCTTTCACTGTAGGCTGCTTCAATTCTTCTGTCCATCCTCCTTGGTAGAATTGCAAATAAAAGAGAGTCATTATTATTCACATTAATGTACACAAATCAAAACATTTTTATACACAATTTTTTATCTTTTAACATTTTCTCATTGTTGAAGGACTGGTCTGTGAACTTGAATATGAAGAACAGCAATACAATAAAAGGGTTTCTTTGCTGTAGACCAAGTAAATTTGACATTTTCCATCTCATATTCTTCTATTTTTTCCTGCTTCTTTAACAGGGACGTTAGAAAGAACCCATCGAGCGTATCTTTAGTTTGGCTACATCATTTTTCCATGTGGACTGCTTCCCAAAAATGACACCAGATAATCTCCAGAAAAACTTCAGCATGACATCTCAAAGTCCCCTTCTACAGGCATGGGCAGGAAGCCTGTAGCTGTCGTAGGCCGCTAGCGAACATCCGAGGCCGCCCGTCCTCGCGAGTCTGCGACGTAGGCCATTTCAACATCCATGACTGTCGTCCCATTTGGAGGTCACCAGCTACTTCCAGGAAACGCCACAAGCAGCAAAATCACTTAATCGTACTTACATTGCCTATATTTCTTCAAGTCTTTCACTGTAGGCTGCTTCAATTCTTCTGTCCATCCTCCTTGGTAGAATTGCAAATAAAAGAGAGTCATTATTATTCACATTAATGTACACAAATCAAAACATTTTTATACACAATTTTTTATCTTTTAACATTTTCTCATTGTTGAAGGACTGGTCTGTGAACTTGAATATGAAGAACAGCAATACAATAAAAGGGTTTCTTTGCTGTAGACCAAGTAAATTTGACATTTTCCATCTCATATTCTTCTATTTTTTCCTGCTTCTTTAACAGGGACGTTAGAAAGAACCCATCGAGCGTATCTTTAGTTTGGCTACATCATTTTTCCATGTGGACTGCTTCCCAAAAATGACACCAGATAATCTCCAGAAAAACTTCAGCATGACATCTCAAAGTCCCCTTCTACAGGCATGGGCAGGAAGCCTGTAGCTGTCGTAGGCCGCTAGCGAACATCCGAGGCCGCCCGTCCTCGCGAGTCTGCGACGTAGGCCATTTCAACATCCATGACTGTCGTCCCATTTGGAGGTCACCAGCTACTTCCAGGAAACGCCACAAGCAGCAAAATCACTTAATCGTACTTACATTGCCTATATTTCTTCAAGTCTTTCACTGTAGGCTGCTTCAATTCTTCTGTCCATCCTCCTTGGTAGAATTGCAAATAAAAGAGAGTCATTATTATTCACATTAATGTACACAAATCAAAACATTTTTATACACAATTTTTTATCTTTTAACATTTTCTCATTGTTGAAGGACTGGTCTGTGAACTTGAATATGAAGAACAGCAATACAATAAAAGGGCTTCTTTGCTGTAGACCAAGTAAATTTGACATTTTCCATCTCATATTCTTCTATTTTTTCCTGCTTCTTTAACAGGGACGTTAGAAAGAACCCATCGAGCGTATCTTTAGTTTGGCTACATCATTTTTCCATGTGGACTGCTTCCCAAAAATGACACCAGATAATCTCCAGAAAACTTCAGCACGACATCTCAAAGCTGTCGTAGGCCGCTAGCGAACATCCGAGGCCGCCCGTCCTCGTGAGTCTGCGACGTGGGCCATTTCAACATCCATGACTGTCGTCCCATTTGGAGGTAACCAGCTTCTTAAGAGGAAATGAATGTTTTTTGTGGATCAAATCAGTCAATCAAATTGATTTACCTTCTTTTCACTTTCAATTTTGACATTCTTTTCCTTTTAATAACTTTACACATATAATTCAGGTGCTATTCATATCCAGCTAAGATGTCAAATTGAAGTTCACATGAATATGGATTTAGTGAGGTTGAATTATTCACTTGCAAATGAATAGTTAATTGTCAATGTTATTAAGCTGATTTTGAAAATTAAATCATGTTGTCTGTTTACAGTGATTTATTATTTCATTATTTGCTTTTCATTAATGAATGAGCCAAAAAAATTACATATTAGATTTTTTATATTTCTGTAGCTAGTGCCCCTTTAAGAGTAGAATCTATTACAAATTCTACGACTAAACCAATAAAAAACCTTTAACCAACCAAAAAGGTTTGACATTTAATATGAATTTCCTTAAATATAATTAATTTAAATATGACAAAAAAGGACTAGTGACATTGCCAATTACAAGCCTTTAACATGGATATTCGATTTTAAAGATTGGTGTTGTAACATTTTCAACATTCACAAGGTTAAATAGATTTTGATTCAAAATGTTTTTTCAACTTCATTTTAAAAATTATAAACAAAATTAAAACCACCTTTATCAAAATTAATTTGGCTTGTTGAATTTTCATTTTGACAAAATATTTACTTTGACCCTTTGACAAAAATATAAACATTTCAAAAAAATTGAACCAACCTTTTTATCAGAAAAATTACACTGGTTATATAGCAGTTTGACAAACACTAATTTTGATCATTGAGAAGCTTGAAGTCATAAGAAACGAGTGACCGGTGAAAAATAATGTTCTTCCAATTCTTAAACCAATGCATACAAACATCATAAACTTAGTCTTCTGTGCTCGAATTTATTTATTTTTTCGTGTAAATTTCGTATAATCGTCAATTTTTTTTTCAATCGGTCAGTGTTGTTGTGAAAATATGGCAGGTAATTAAAGTTCTTGTTTTGTAGCCGAAGTTTAACGATTGTCACCTGTTTGTCAACAATTGACGAAAAATAAACAAAAAAGCATGGAATTTGAGCACGTGTTTAACAGGTGAATTCAGATAATAGTTTATTTTAAGGACATCCATGCGCATTGTGGTCACCGGATTTTTACGAGATGGGTCACACTGAGGTCACCTTGCATACGGAAAATATATCGGGGGAATTGCTTGCTGGAAGGAAGCAATTCAAATAAAGTAAACTTCTTCTAAATACGAATAAATTAAAGAATTTTCTTCAGAAAAAAGTATATGTACATAAGTTTTACAATGAAAACTATCCATTGAGTTATAAAAAACATATGCATTATTTTTTTTTTATTTGAGGTTTCTTATGACTTTAATGTTCCCTAACAACACAACGTCATAAAATCATTTAGCTGATTTTACAGAGTTATCTCCTTGTAGTGTAAGGTACCACCTTAATGCACTATAATATTTGGTCTTTTCAATCTTAATTAATATCAAATATCAAATGTATATCATTTCAAAATTACATAAAAAGACCCCTCTGAATAACACACACCATATCCTGAAAAGTGAAATACCACTGAACTATCCATATAGAATGTAAGCAAGAAACAGACAATAAAACCTGACCAATCAGAACTAGCTCAGAAAACAACTATGTTAATTGTTAATTGTTAATTGTTAGAAGAGACTTTGCACTTGAAACACAATGTATTTCTAAAATGATCATTTGATATTTGTTTTGTCAATAGCAAATTGTTTTCAAATTACGATAAATACTCTGTTGCAAAATTCTACTATTAAGGTGGTACATCTGACCTTAGAAGCAGAGGTACTCCAAAAATAACCCCTGGTTTTCTGGAAATCTTAAATTAGTATACTATGGAGCACATTAATGCTGAAATTTAATGCAAACTGGTAGACAAGTGAATTTTGGCTCAAAATGTCTCTTTTAACAAAAGTTTCATTTCTGCAAATTTGTTGGTTAAATTAAGTTAACAATGATATCAAAAGCACTATCTTGTGTTAGAGTAGGTCTTCTTTTACATATGTTCTAGATTTGAGGGAGTAATTAGTGGTCTGACGCCCACATGACACTAAGAAGATAACTCTGTAAACAGAGCTGAACGTTTTAATCACATTCTTTAGTTGAGGAAATATTAAGCTTCTCAATGATAAAAAATAGTCTTTGTCATACTGCAATATATCCAATGAAATTTTTCTAATAAAGTGTGTGGCTTAAGTTTTTTGAGATTTTTATATTTAAGAGTCAAAGCAAATATTTTGTCAAAATTTTATGAAAATTAAAAGAGTAAAATTTATTTTATTCAAGCTGTTTAAATCAAATGAATTAAAAGTTTATGCTGTTTTACAATCTATCACGATGCATTCAATAACGAAAAAATTATTTCACCAATATGCCCGTTATATCCTCAGGATCTTAAAAATAGTTTTGACCAAAGCTGTCCGGAAACTCTATATGAAAGTTATTTCCCCTTCTGTATTTAAAAAATAGGTAGAATGTAAATATAATTGGTAAACCATAAGTAATAGAGACCTAGGTTTCTTTTGATTTGAGATCCTTGGTAAAAAAAAAAAAGAAAATAGGGTCAAGGTCAAAGGTCAAGGTCATTTCCAAATTTTTGATTTCAGCTTATTTTCACCTCTTTTCAAACACGATATAAGATATAAAATATCGACAACATATTTTTACTTAACCCTTTCGCCGATGAGTCCCGGTTTACTGAGATTCATGCTTCAGACTTCTGACGATTAGTCTGGTTTTACCAGGATTGGAATACATCTTTTATATTTCTCGCTCAAAACAGTGTAAACATGAATTATCTTTCTTTCATGAATAACCGGATGAAAGTGTAAACATGGCGCTTCCGTTTGTTGAAAACGGTGTCAAAATCAGAGGAAATTTACAGAATTTACGGGAATTTGAAATGAGGAAACATTTTTTGTTGAAGAATATGGAAGAATTGAATCCAAACTAGTATACTTTTAATACATCAAATATCGTTTTCTGTCCAAAACACTTGGAATGGACATCGTTCAGTGTGAGGAATTTGTACAGCCTCATTATTTTTTTCAACATTTTTGCCGTTTTGGGTTAAAAAAATACGATTTTGGGTCAATTAGCAGAATTTTCAGAATTTCACTAAAATAATGCCCAAAAAATTGAAACTTTGAATATTTTATGAGGAAAAAAATATCAAAACATAAAAAAAACCTGTGAACATGGTGTTAAGTGAATAAAATACACAAATAACGACAAACAAGTTTTTATTGACATTTCTAATATGACGTCCTTATTACGCTTTGTTAACAAAGCCATGTTCTAATGAGCACAAAAAATATGTTTGACACATGCGCACAGACTTACTGTTATATTAACGTTGTTTCCATCGTTATCCTTTTAAATATTTACATTTAAGCAGCTAACATAAACTTTTATTATATATTTTTATCAAACAATATATATTTGCCCTGCTCGTAGTTTTTAAACTTATCAAATATGAAATGTCATATACAGACTCCTCGGGGAGGACACGGGAACAGCCAAATATTCTTACTGTATTTTCGTACGCTTCGACCTATAAATCTATTGTATTTGTCATATTAGAATCGAAATAATTCCTTCATGTCATGCTCTATGCTCAATTTAACATGGAAAGGCATTAAATTTGACCACATTTTACACCTCCCCAACGCTCAGTGTAAAATATCGACAAATATAATGCCTACTCATGTTAAAATGAGCATAGAGCATGACATGAAGGAATTATTTCTTAATTATTATGAAGATCTCCCACTTGAGAAAAAATTTCCAGGGAAGCCATCGTCTCAGAGTAGCTTCTGTCTGGGCAGCAATCGATGAAAGGGTAGTTAGTTGCGACATGTTGTAACACATACATATTGGTCTAATGGGTACCCTTACTTCAAATTAGTTTTCTCCCCTCTTTTTTTTAAAATATGCATATGGTGATATAACTCATGAACCAAATATAATTAAGACCTAGGGTCTTATGATTTAAGGTCCTTGGTTGATGACCTTGAAATTGAGCCAAAGGTCATAGGTTAAATTGACATTCTAGATTTTGACCGATGCTTTTACCTCATATGTATACATGATAAAGCCATGGGACTTTTTGCATTAGGTTTCAAGCCATTTAACCTTTGAAAAGCCAACCAGAAATGGCCTTGTGTAAACCAGAAGTAGCTATTTATTGTACTTTATTAATATAAAAGTATATAAAACCAGATATTTTTGGAATTAGTGTCAAGTAAACTTTCAAAAAATACCAGAAGAAACATTTTTCAAACCTGAAGTAACAAATTATCTCCCTTATTTATAAAAAATATTTCATAAAAACCATATATTTTTGGAATCAGTGTTCAATAAGCTTTCTCTTGATGCTGTAAATTACATTTTAAATAGAATTTTACTACTTTCATATCAAAATACATTGTTTTTGGTAGAAAGACCTTTAATTGTTCTCTGAACAATTAGTTCTTAATGTTACTTGAATCAGTGATTTAGAGAATCACTCATTTAAGTAAGTCCCCTGACTGATTAAATCAGTGTACTAATACATGTACTTATATTGCCTTTATTTCTTCCGACCAAGTCTTTAGCTGCTTCTTTTGTCCTCCTTGGTAGAATTGGAATAAAATAAACAAAAGGGTTTCTTTGTACACCAAGTGAATTTGACATTTTCCCTTTTTTATTTTCTATTTTTTCATGCATGTTTTTCTCAACATCCATGACTGTCGTCTCATTTGAAGGAAACAAGCTACTTCGAGGAAATGTCACAAGCAGCAAAATCATTTAATGGTACTTACATTGCCTATATTTCTTCAAGTCTTTCACTTTCTGCTGCTTTCCTGTCCTCAATTTTTTTTAAAACCTTTTTTCATTGTTGAAGGACTTGTCTGTGAACATGAATATCAAAAGATATAAACAATTCATCAAAGTTCATTAAAATTGGTTAAAGTGCTTTTCTGGTTAACATCCAACATGTCAGAACTGGGGGACAACGGTATACCATGATACGTCCCATAAACAGGCGAATAAAATTCACTTATCTGTTTTCTGCACTTTTTTTTACATTCATGAAGATATAGATTTGATAATAGGTATATATTTTTGTTATAATGACATGTTACAGTCCTCAAAACATAGTTTGAATTTTGTTCGGTCTGATGTTTTGCTGTAGAGTTTTTAGTTCCTTTTACTTAAAAAATTCCATAAAAATAATAAATTTTCCGATTTGTTTCTGATTACATGATAGCAGGGTTTCCCCTGGGTCAATTATTTTTTTCGCCACCTCTTTCGCCAAACCAATATATTTTTCCCCACTTTATTTTTTTTTCGTCAAGTAACACAAATATATTTTTCTTTTAAAATTTTCCTTTTTTTCCAGCCCCCACCCCTAAAAAAGAAATGGTTTTTACAACAAAACGAAGCATCTTATCACTTGGAATTGATCCCTCGTGTAAGGTGTAGTCATTAAATTGAAGGTTTACTCTCATGCCCATCTTTTGAACAGATTTTTTCATAACGACAGTTTTCTTTTCTAGACCATCGTAAATAAGTAAAACTATATACTTGAATTACGTGTGTCACTGAAACGACTTTGAAATACCCACTCAAATCAATGATCTATATGAAAGTTAAATGATAAAGTTTTAAATCAGAGACCTTTCTTGCTTTTGAACATTTTTTGTCATAACAACAATTTTTTCTTTTCTGGACTATCATTAAAAGAAGGAGTGGAAGCGTAAAAATTTTGCTTCAAAAACATGCGTCGCAAAGTGGTTGATAAATCCCTTTTGTGACATGTGACAGAAGCCATTTAACCATATCATTTTGTCATATCATACAATCAACACCTTTATTAATTAGTCCTTTGATGTCGATAGCTATGAATGCAATCAGCTGATTATTGATTTTCTGTCAAAATCTAAACGAATTCAAGATGAATTCCGAGTATGATCGGTTAAGTCAGAGAAACCCGAAAAAAGTAAATAAACAAGATGGCTGAAAATAAATCGTGATATATATTTCTTTCGCCAAATTCTTTCGCCAATGACGAATTTTAATCGCCACAATTATTTTTTTTCTTGCAAATTGCGAAAATGGCGACCGCCAGCGGAAACCCTGCATGATAGTATCCAGATTCCAGAAGTAAAATTTTGTAAACCAAATCCTTTTTATCCTTATTTTACTTATAAATGGACTTAGTTTTTCGGCCAATTAACAGTACATTCACTCTGTGGTTAAAGTTTTAAATTTCTTATGACTTTCTTCCTACCTTTGATTACTATCATACCGTACTTGAACGGAAGCTTGTTTATGATCAAAAACTAGTGTCTAGATGGAAATTTTGTAATAATTTATTACCTGTTTTTCTTTATATAACATATATGGACTTAGTTTTTCTTCCATTATGTTATTATACAGTATGCAGTTAAACAGGTTCGGGAAAAAAACCCAAATGAATGTTATCCCTAAAATGAAGGACTGTTCTTCAGACAAGGGGTCATTTTACTGCTGTAGAAAAGTAGCAGTCCATCACTGAAGATTAACATAACTGTTAATGTCTGTGTCATTTTGGTCTCTTGTGGGCAGTTGTCTCATTGGCAATCATACCACATCTTTTTTTTAAGTACACAAAGTCAAAATAATTCAGAATACCAGGCGTTTTACTTAGAGAAAAAAAGAAGGAACCAGAAACAAAATGAACCACATAAACCTTGTTGGCGAAACATGTCGACCAAAATAAACTCTTTAATACCATGCAGTAATTGATGGATGTTGTTGTCTTTATTATGCAGGAGAAAAAATCATTATATTTGGAACAACTTTTCTAAAAGAGGGGTCAAATTATTTTAAATAATAAAGAACATACAAGTCAGGGAATATTACATTATTCTTGGACATGTTTTGACCATATAATACCAGATAGCTGTATGGTTCTTTGGAAAATTTCTTCAAAATAATATAAATATGTGCTGATCATATGTACTAAAAAGTGTTTTTTACAAAGAAAATACTGTTTTTTATCACTTCTAATGTATTTCATTCAGGAGTACATTGAGGGTTTTTTGTTGTTCCCAACCTGTTAAAAGTTTTAAAAGTATTTATTTCTTGTACAGAAGCTTTTTACAATCAAAAGATAGTATCTGGAGGAAATTTTTTAATAATTTTCCCTCCATTTTTTGTTGATCAGGTTCGTGTTGCTTATTCTTTTATAGTTTTCTATGTTGTGTCATGTGTACAATTGTTTGTCTGTTTTTCTTTTTTCATTTTAAGCCATGGCGTTGTCAGTTTATTTTTAGATTATGAGTTTGACTGTCCCTTTGGTATCTTTCGTCCCTCTTTTTTTGTGAGCCTGCGACAAACAGAAAAAGTAGGCGAGACATTGGATTCTGTGGAACCCTTTCGTTTTTTTCTGCTTTAAATCCATTCTAAACGAATCAAGTTTGTTCTAAACCAATTAATTTTTAACCAGTTCAATACTCACAGAATGTTTGTTTATATAAAAAAATGCTGAAGTCTTTGGGTAGTATACATCTGTAAATTGCCATAAATTTGTATTGTTCAGTTGATTATAAAAATAACTATTCTACAAATTAACAGAATGGGCTAGATTTTATTTCTTTGTTAAAATCATTCACACTTATCGATTTAAATACACTTTAAAATTCAAATATCATCATGTACATGTATACCGGTCCACTCGATTACCATATTAGCTCATTTAAATATGTCAACTTTAATTTTCGCAAATTTGACCTTTTAACTTTCATTGGCAGGAGTTATGACTTGAAATGAATATCTGGACTGGTAACAATAAAACATAATTGATCTAGCCATACATAGGAGGTATATCATCAAATATTTACTTGTTCTCGCCATTTCAAGCTTAACATTCATAATATCGGTTAACATTAAATTACACAGTGATAGGGCCATTTTGTGTCATTAATCTAATGATTAGAGAAAGAATAAGACTGACCTGACTGATAACATAATGAATTTCCAACCACAAAGTCAAGTTATTAATTAGGTGTTCATTTTTTTGCAGTTCCAGTGTTTAGATCATGACTTCCGGTCTCGACAGAATTTACCCGCCAAATACATTAACCAATAAATGGATAGCGGCTTAATGAACCGTGAACAGGCAAATGCGTACGGAAACCAAACAAAAAAATCAGGATTCTATCGATGTATTGAGTTTTCTGCTCTTCGGTCGGGTTTTGTATCTTTGTCCCATCCCCACTTTCATTCTCAATTATATGCACTTAAACAAGAGACAAGTCCGCCTGTAGTCCAGGTCCACGTCAATAGTATACATGAAGGGGGTACCTTCGTGACGAATAACGGTAACATTGCTTGCCAAATGAGAGGGTGGTAAAGGTTTTTTTCGTGCAACGTTTTTTACTTTTTTATTTCACGTGTTTTCGTTTTTTGATGTTTTATTTCTCGTTTTCTCGTGTTTGGTTCGACGTGCGTGCCTCGTGTTTTCCTTTATTTATTATCCGTGTTTCGTGTCGGTACTTATTGCGATCGGGAACCAGTCTACCCTTTACCACCCTCAAATGACGTTAACGATTATTTTGGTGCATAACGATAAAATGTGCACGTTCTTTTAGACGATAAAACAATCGAATTATTTTGACGAATCGCGTTATTTTTTTCACAAAAATAACGGTATTAACGATAATTATTTGAGACCTCTGACGAATCACGCCATATAATTTTATTAATTTGACGCTAAGTTGAGTGCCATCGATGTTTACAGCAATATCAAAGAATAAGATGATGATGGTAGAAAGAACTATGGGCGTCATGTGGCAAATATTACATGCATATCGGACAATGAGTTGTCAATCTGTATGAAAAGATTTCCAATACAACCATATTATTGAGAAGGAATGTTTACATGCTATACTCTCGTACTAGTATTACAGGGTTCTTGTGGCGTTCACCTTAGACACACATCTTTTTAACGATGTTTAAAAATAGACAGAACCAATTTAATGTCATATTTCCCTATTTTTTAGATATAACTAAAAGTCTTTTGTCTGACAAGAATACCCCTATTTAGGGGACAATTAATTTATTCTTTTTTCTGTTATTGAATACCTAGAAAGAAAATAAATCCCGAAATTAATTTGAAACTTTGATACTCAACAGTTTCCCAGCAAAATATTCACATCCCCTGGGGATAATTAGTGTTCGTCCAGTGGCATATATAACAATTGTGATGACGAATTCCTTCCTTTGTTCGAGAACAATCTTATTGAAATATAAATCTGTGATTTTACTAGGTCCACAGCTTCAATGAACCAAAGCAAAAGTTATACATCGACCTGTATTTAAATCAAATTGTTTCTCTTCTTCTTCTGGTATACAATAGTCTATCGACATTCGATGATTACATACTGTTGGGATACGTGAATGTAGGACAGACAAAAAGTCACAGACAAAAAGTCACGGACAAAAAGTCACAATTTATTTTTTCTTCTTTTTTCTATTTTTTACTTTAAATAAAAACCGCTTATTTTTACAAAAATATTTTGTATTTTTCTTGAACTTTTGTATCTAAACCAACTTTGCAAACAAAATTTATCAAAAAAATATCAAAGATGATGAAATCATTGTTAAAAAAACAAAATGTCAAAGCGGCTTCTCACTTAAATGGCTTCATAGTGCCAAAAAAAAATCTTTTGCATGATTACCGGCATACGTGGACTTGTCTATTTACAACACTTTTACCCCTATTTATTCAAAATATATGTTTTTTTATTATGTTCAATAGATATAGGAAGATGTGGTGTGAGTGCCAATGAGACAACTCTCCATCCAAATAACAATTTAAAAAGTAAACCATTATGGGTTAAAGTACGGCCTTCAACACGGAGCCTACATGTATATATTACAAAAAAGCATGGAAATTGAGCACGTGTTTAACATGTAAATTCAGATAATAGTTTATTTTAAGGACATCCATGCGTAGTGTGGTCACCGGATTTTTACGAGATGGGTCACACTGAGGTCACCTTCAATACGGAAAATATGTCGGGGGAATTGCTTGCTGGAAGGAAGCAATTCAAATAAAGTAAACTTCTTCTAAATATGAATGAATTAAAGAATTTTCTTCAGAAAAAAGTATATGTACATAAGTTTTATAATGAAAACTATCCATTGAGTTATAAAAAAACATATGCATTATTTTTTTTTATTTGAGGTTTCTTATGACTTTAAGGTTCCACTAAAGTCAAAATATAGGACACTTCATAAACATCTAAACTTTGCCTGTATTTTTCAACCTATAATGAATAAAGTCATAAACTATGAAAACATATGTTCATTTAAACATACTTTACATATGCACACAGTGTAAATTGTAAATAAACTTGAAATTGTTATGTTGTGGCCAAACCGGTTCTTGGGGTGAACACTAAATTTTTAAAAAAATCTGCAGGCCTGCAAGACGACTTAATTTGCTTAAAATTGGTATGGATGAATACTGTAACATGTAATGCAGGGCAAGCTAATGCTGATTTGTCACATACATATGTTTTAATGGCATATTTGTCCAATTTCTGTATTGTACCTTCCATATTCGTTCACTTAGATACATGAAATTAACTGAAACTCGAAAATAAATACATTTTGTAAAAAATCAACAATGGCTTGCCCTGCATTACATTTAATAGTATACGTCCATACCAATTTTAAGCAAATTAAGTCGTCTTGCAGGCCTGCAGATTTTTTTGAAAATTTAGTGTTCACCCCAAGAACCGGTTTGGCCACAACATAACAATTTCAAGTTTATTTACAATTTACACAGTGTGTATATGTAAAGTATGTTTTAATGAACATATGTTTTCATAGTTTATAACTTTATTCATTATAGGTTGAAAAATACAGGCAAAGTTTAGATGTTTATGAAGTGTCCTATATTTTGACTTTAGTGGAACCTTAATACATGAGTAACAACAGAGTACCAGCGGTAACTGACATGTCAGCTCCATTTTTTTTCTTTTAAAAATGTATTTTGACAAAAATAAAGTAAACTATATGTATTTTAATGTATCTTCAGTAAATTTTCGTACACTTTTTTTAATTAGATCTCTTCTTTCGTATCTCTTGTCTTGATTTCTACAGAGACATATAATACATATTATATGTCTCTGATTTCTAGATATAGATCTCAGTATCTCATAATTCCCATTTAAGGTAATATTTGATTGAGAAAGCGAGTACATGCACTCGCAGCTCGTGTTCGACAATGACTAATTCAAGAACGTCTTATGTTTATGAGTAAATTCTTTGTTAAAAGTTATTGAATTAAAACTATATCACGATCTTTCATTTTTACCTTTCTTCGATACGTCACGTCACACCTGAAATCACAAGGATCAATATGATCAATCTATAAATAAACACTTTGTATATATATCTCAGGTAAATACAACATTCAAGTGCATATAATATTAATGCTGAAGGCTTGAAAAGGAAGTAAACAAACTAAACATGGATCGGCCAGAACCTGGTAGTGTTGAAGATTTAGCAACATTAGCAAAACTAGATGACAGTATTTTGCTGGATGAGTTGAGAGTCAGATATAATAAAAACCTAATATATGTAAGTATACTTAATTCACGTAGAGAAACAATAGAGCTAGTTAACACATACATGGAGGGGACACACCAATATGGTTTCCTCTTTACGTTGTCATTCATGGTAGTCTAGGATGATTAGTTAAGACCAATATGCGTTTTCCTTAAAAAAAATCTTTGCCGCAAGTCTAGAAATCGAACCAAGAACCACGCCTCTATATTTCGCTGTTTTGATGTTACTGAAATCCTATCTGAGTTTAAGGTTTCAAGTTTCTTTATAAGATTTAATTTACTGAGATACTTTATAATCACAAATGTTTAGTTTGGGTCGCATTATATATATATGCATGATATATCCATCTGACAGTATCCATTTATTCACTGTTTGTTTAAAACCGGTTTTAGTGTTAATTTTTACTTATATACCTGAACTGACCATGACATGCAATATCAAGGGTACTGAAGAATAGATAGGTGGCTGTTTAACGTCCAGTGGCTAGATTAAATTCGGCATATTCAGGCAAACAACATGAGTATGTGAAATGGAATGTTAACCCTTCAATTTAGAATTAACACGAGGACTGTGTCAAAGAGAAAACCCGACCAAGGAGCAGAAATCCATCAAGGACACAGCGAGAAAATCCCGGCCACACCTGGATTCGGGCTTCAGCTGGCCCAGGCTCTTACCCTGATTCGTACTAGGACGACATGCTGGCCCGAACCGACCAGTCTTTGCTCTTACTCCTAATTATCGCATGCTTAGCGGAGACACAGCAAATATCAGTTTTCAGGTCTTCGGTTGAGACGGTCGGAGTTCGAACCCACGACCTACAGCACTGAAGTTGAGCACAATAACACGACGAAACCACAGGTGGTTCAAAGTGAAATATTTAACATTTTCATAGAATATATTATGATGTTCTTCCTTGTATGCCCACTGCAGACTCACTACCGTGTCTACCGTGTTTACTATTTGAAAACTATATGATATAGGATAGGGTTTGTGTCTATAGGAGCATAGCTTAATTTTATATAGGAAGATGTGTTATGAGTGCCAATGAGACAGCTCTCCATCCAAGTCACAATTTATAAAAGTAAACGATTATAGGTTAATGTACATCCTTCAACACGGAGCATAGGCTCACACCGAACAGCAAAAATAAAGGGTCCCAACAATTGCAAGTGTAAAACCATTCAAACGGGAAAACCAACAGTCTAATCTATATAAAAACGAGAAACGAGAAACACTTATGAACCACATAAACAGACGACAACTACTTCAATATCAGATTCCTAAGTCTGAATTAAAAAAGAACACTTTGAAACAAAAATAATGATTTGATAACAAAATAATAAAATAAAAAATACCCAAATTTTATATCGCTATCTACTTAACATGTAAAGGAGATAAACTGATATCCGGGTATAACTCACATTGTTTGAATAAACGTGGGTTGACGATTAATAGTATTGAAAAGCAGGTGTTTAGATCTGTTATCTAATATCAACAATTTATTTTGGTTGACTTATTGCATAACTTGCAGTACATATCAGATCTCATTGCCAAGTGGGACAGCGTGAGCAGCGCGATCAGTTGACCAATGTCGGACCGCTCGACGTTTGTTAATAGTTGAGAAAAAAAGGATAGGGAAAAATGGACCATTTAAAACTAACTTTTAAAATGGCTGGATCCGCCACTGGAGAACGCCTGTTCTATGGTCGGGTTGATGTCTCTTTGACACATTCCCGAATTTACATTATCAATTTTACTGTTGGTCAACTACCGAGTCCAGAAAATAATAATCAAATTTTGTTTCTTAAAAATACCCAACGTTGAATTTCGAGAAGATCGGCACATATTTACAACCAACAATACGTATGAGCTTAAGAAAGCTTTTAATACAACCAACCTGTACAAAAGGGGTAAAAGGTGATCTCTTATGTGTCAGTTATTTTTGTAGTGACTTATAATTTAAATACCGAGAATAAAATTAGTTACAACTTTTTCATGTGTCGGATTGGATTGCTCTTATTTTATTGACAACATAGTCGAAAACCAAATGACCCACATCTCTAGGGCAAAAACCATACAAAGCTCGAGAAAAAAACAACACATCTACTTTAAAAAAAATTGCAGACGTTAAAAGGATTTGTTATACGACGGAATTCCTGTCTGTCTTCATTGTACTGTACTATTTCAAGCTGCACTGAAAATTCGTGCCCTTCATTCTACTTCGCAAATTGTATTAATTTATTGTTATTTTGTTGCCTGTGTAATAGAATGTCAAAATTAAGATAATCACAACCCCTTTTATCGGAATGTGTTAAGGATGGAACAAATTTAATCATTCAAGTTTCCCCAAAATGTAAATGATTGCAATTTTCTTTCAAAAATAAGGACTTCGACAGCGATATATAGACGAAAATCTCATAATTACGATTTTACTTTCTGTAAATCTTAAAATTGTGACATTAAACGAATTAAACCTCAATATTCAATTGTTGTCAAAATTATAACACTTTTATTTCCCCCCTTAGAAAATGTCTTGCATTTATTTCTTCTTCAGCTAAAGAAAACCATCAACTAACTGATGTTTACTTTTCGGCACATGCCTGGTAAATGTTTCCAAATTTATTACGTAGATTAACATTATTTTTTTACACTTACATGCCTCTGGCCTTTGTTTGTCTTGTGTGATTTTAAATTTTAGTTTCTTGTGTATAATTCGGAGTTTAGTATGGCGTCCATTATCACTACATACTATTATGCATATTTTTAGGGGCCAGCTGAAGGACACCTACGGGTGCGGGAATTCTCGCTACATTGAAGACCCATTGGTTGCCTTCGGCTGTTGTTTGCTCTATGGTCGGGTGGTTGTCGCTTTGATATATTCACCATTTCCTTTCTCAATTTTATAATTATTACTTTTTTTTTTGTCACATGTTTTTTTTTATCAATTTACATAATTTTTCTTTTTTTTTTATTATATATTTTTTTAATTCAATATTTTGATATTTCGTTTATTTTCATCCTAGAATTTAAAATCAAGACATGATTGCCTGCTTATTTCATGTGTTAATAAATACAAAGGAGCACATCATCGGCATGAATATGATCTGCATATTTCTGTGAAGTGTGGTATAAGTTATGTCTGAGGATAATAATCCCAGTCTTTTAATAATAAATGGTTTGACAAAAGAAAGAAAATGTGTAGCTGTCTCTTTTACGTTGAATCAAGTTGCCTGTAGGAGTTTTCACGCCTCAGGTGGAACTGACTTTCAAATTGATGTAATAAATTTTGTGATGGAATCAATGGCAATATTTTCATTTACGAATTTTTGAAACATTATTAGTCTTGATTTTATCCGGCGTTCTCGTACAGTTTGTAAGTTCATGATGCCTAACATTTCAGACTGTTGGTGTTGTGATGTCTGACATTTTTGTTAGCAGTGATATTTGTGAGTTCGGATCTAATTTTTTGAATAATGATTTGAATTAGTTGTTTAGAATTTCTGCCTTTTCTTTGCTGTCGTTTGTGAAGCCCCCATTTGACTTTAGTGGTGCTACTCCTATATTGTCTTGTTTCTTTGCTTTCATATAATTCCAGAATGGTTTAGAACTATTCTTTTCAAAACCTGCATTGATGATGTCATTAATATAGTTCCATTCTGCTTTCCTAAATTGGTGTTTGCAGTCTTTTTGGAATTGTTTATATTCTTTGTAGCTTCCAGTTTTTCTAGCATGTTTGTGCAACCTTGCTTTCCTTTTTAGCATTTTGCGTAGCTTTAACCATGGAACAAAGTGCCTTTTCTTTATTATTTTAGATTGTACATTGGTGTCAATTGTTGCCTGTACTCCGTTCTTGAAGGTTTGTCAGGTTTTATCTATTGGCATATCGTGTATTTGAATATAGATGTCCTTTGTTATCATGTTTATGTATGGTCTTTTTTATTTGTATGTGATTGGACTCTTTTATCTCAATATTAATCATATTTGGTCTTTTAACTTTTTGGGATTCGAGCGTCACCGATGAGTCTTTTGTAGACGAAACGCGCGTCTGGCGTATATACTAAATTTAGTCCAGGTATCTATGATGAGTTTATTTACTATATATCGCCAGTATGATTTGTTTTTATTTCTCAGTTCTGGAGCATGCATTTTATTACTTGATAATATTGTTTTTATACATTGGATTTCCCTAGTTTTTTTTTAGTATAGCTTGTTTTTCATGTTTACCCGCTATTTTTAGTCGGTTAACTCACTAGCTCAATTTTTATTACCAATTCTTCTTGTTGGAATATGCTTCTTAAGGTATTTGGACATAGTTTTGTTTTGATTATTTATCACATGTTGTTTTAACTCTTTATATAAATCACAGGCACTCGTCCCAGAATCCCCCCCCCCCCCCCCCCCCCCCCGCCCCTAAAATACCTTTATATAACACATATATAAATGCAAAACTGCAGAAGAAAAAAAAATCTCTATTGAATGACACGGGTTTGTAGAATACTTTAATGAAAAGATTGTGTAATTGGAATAAAACTCATACATTTCAAACGATTAACAGCGATTAAAGATAAAAGTGCACTCGAATCGTCATCAATACGGAATTAAACGGTGTCTTGTGCAGGTATTTAGATTTTTTACTATAAATAGAACACACTTTGTCAAAAGACTAGAACAGCCAATATTAGCGAACTATCTGTGATTGGGTACAGCTTAGCATTAAGCATAAGATATATAATTTTGTTTTCATTGTTTACACTTCAGATTTGATTTACTATTTTGACACCACATTGCACATGCTTTAATATTCACATATATATTCTGACATATATATATATATGTCTCTGATATTCACAACTACTAAACTGCTAAATTAGAATTATGATCACTATCTGAAGGTGTCAGACCACCAATTATAAATCCCTATCTGTTCAACCAAATTTTGCAATTTTCACAGCTTTCTAAAATTTTTACCTTAAGTTTAACTTCATAGAAACCAGGTATATCCTGAATTGTACATGTTTCAGCTTTCTACATGCCAATTTTCAGCATACCTTTAAAGCCTTCTAACAAAATGACTGACCTTTAAATAGAAGTACTCCAAAACAAAAACCTGGTTTTCTGGAAATCTAAAATTAGCATACTATGGAGCGCATTAATCCTCAATTTTTAATGCAAACTCATAGACAAGTAAATTTTGGCTCAAAATGATCTAGATATATTTATCTTTCACCAAAAGTTTCATTTCTGCAAATTTGTACGTTAGTTTAAGTAAACAAGGACATCAAAAGCACTATTTTGTGTCAGAGTAGGTCTACTTTTACATACGTTCTAAATTGGACGGAGTAATTGGTGGTCTGACACCTCAAGAAGATGCACGCATTTCCAACGCGCAATCAGTCTAACCAGAGACATATATACACATATGTATATATGTCTCTGGTCTAACAAGGTGTCGACAATCCACTTAAACTGGAACTGCAGACAAATTATGTGTAACTCTGGTCATGGAAGTAATATGAGGCAGGAATAATCTGTGAATGGGGACGAAGTCTAAGATTTTTGTTTAGAGAAACAGAAATACCGTAAGGCAGCAACCATTTGATTTTCGGGGGGGGGGGGGGGGGGGGGAGGGGGGGCTATGGGTTTTTTTTGGAAAAAAAGTTTGTTTTGTTTCCAGTTTTTGGAGAAAAAAAAAATTTGTTTTGAATTCTGAAAAAAAAAATTGTTTGTTACACCCTCAGCTGCCACTATATGTAATGCTAAAATTGAAAGAAAAAATTGTTTTCAACATGTCGCGAAAAAAATAGATTGTTTTTCGCCGCAGGCGGAAAAAAAAGTTTGTACAGAAAAAAAAAATCATAGCCCCCCCCCCCCCCAGAAAATCAAATGGTTGCTGCCTAACGTTTCCGATTTTAGTTCTGTTGTCATGTCTGGTCCAATTCCGATTTTAGTTGTGACGTTATTTAAGTTATGACTTCATATTCAATGTAAACAAAGAAAAGCTGTTATCAACGTATTTTTAATAACACACATTTTAAAAAAAAATGAATTAGTAGACCCTATTACTAAGTTTCTTTCTTAGACTGATAAATATGCATTATATTCAAAGTCTCATGTAAACAAGAGGGGAAACGGAAGTAGATCTCTGCGCCTCTCCGGAAATAAAAAAATGCGACAAAAAAAAATTTAACGATTTTGAGTTCATTAGTACAATGAAAAATTCTGGAAATTTTCCCCGATTTTTTTTTTTATTGATTTTTCTACTGTAATTGGGGACTTTGTCCCCATATTATATTGACAGGAACTACTACGACCTGACTTCACACTTTTCATCTGCGATGTTGCGCGCAATTTAATGACATGTTAATCAGCTTGAAACATGGCACATTATTTACATACCAGCGAGTGGTGCACTACAATATTGTCATTCTCGGTTGCTTTCGGGATTATGGAAATAAACGAAGAAATCTAAAGTTGTGATAAATTCTTAGGAAACATCAATCGGGAAACCTTGGCAGATTCCGTTACCTTACATCTGCATATGTGTGCCAATTGAGTGATTGATGGATTAATGCAAGTCATCATTAATTCTATAGAAAAACACATTTACGATAAAATTTATTGAATAAATGCCCCATTTTTATTGATTTATTTTTTGGTAGAAATTGAACTATATGTTATATATATCACAAGTTGTTATTATATAATAACTACTGTTTACTCCACTGAGTGGCACACATTTCCTGCATATTTAAGACAATTGTAAATGATCGTTCTGATAAAATCAAAAGATCAGAGAGATTTAAGATAAATGTAGGAATTATTAAGCTTTGCTCCAAATCCAGGGTAAGATCATTGGTTGGTATATACGAATGTTCAGCTAAACCCTGATGTGTTGAATTTTTTTTTTAGTACTGCGACTCAAGGATTTATATAGTGACATTATACAGATTCTTGTGTGACTGTTCAATAATATTTACCAGTATTATTTGGTCGGATAGTGATAAAGTATTTTAGGGGACAGAAATGTATTATATAAATAGCTATGTAACGTAGTTAAATCTCTGTTTTCTTCTGCTGTATTTTGTTGATTGGTACTTGCTCGATTAATTTTGTATTGTAAACTGGAAATGTCTACTTTCCAGGATTATCCAGTAACTTAACCATATATATTACTCTAACCTTCACAGTTTTAATATTTATGAAATATATTTATTTTTAACCGGAGGTAACCGGAACACACCTTAATCACGATTTAAACTTCACCCACAAACTAATAAAATAATGTCACTCACTATTTCAAATCATTGTAGAATATTTAATTCTGGGCCAATTTTCATTTTTAATGCATCAGTTTATTTGTTTAAATAAGTTGTTCAACAATGAAGGTCTACCGACACGATTGAAATAAGTTAATATAAAAAAGAAGATGTGGTATGATTGCCAATGAGACAACTATCCACAAAAGACCGAAATGACACAAACATTAACAACTATAGGTCACCATACGGCCTTCAACAATGAGCAAAGCCCATACCGCATAGGCCCATACCGCAAAGGTATTTTGAGACATGTAATACTGTTAAGCTGTCTTGACTCAAACCACGTGATTGATAAGAATTATCTGTGGTCAATTTATAACCGCGGCATCGCAGATAGTCACAAAAGAAATTAACGACAGCATACTATTTAGACAGTTTTCATATCTTTTCTACAGGGCTACCTGGGTTACAAATAAATGCTAATTAATCGTTGTAATTCCTGTCAATATAATACTTCCATGCTCTGGTTAACAAAGGCTGATATGCAATGTAGATATATATATTAACCTGAAATAGAAATGGATTTCATTCAAGTCAATTTCTTATGGAACTTTGTCATCTTTTTCCACCTTATTTGATCACCACACCTTGTCCATGGAAGCTTGGTTTGAAAAGTAAGGAATATGGTTATAAATGCAGAATATTTCATCAACATTATACATGTATGTGGGCCAGGGGTCACCAGCATGGTGCCACTAATAATTTTCAGAAAACTGTCATAGATTTGTTCAAAGATAAAAATCAGGATTCAACAATATTGCCATTTATGACATCACAAATTCTTAACTATAAATGGTGTTATTGGTTTTAAAAAATATTCTTCAATTGTATCATTAGGACATTATACATATGTTGTAATAAAATGTTCACCAAATTATTGCATTTAAATAGTCATTGATTTTTAGGGCCAATACTATGAGGTAGAGAACCATCTTAATGTTAATTGCAGTCCCTTTGGTATCTTTTGTCCCTCTCTAATTGATTAGGATAAAAAAATATCTAATAAAAATTTATTTTATTTTATAGAATATTTTCATTTTAAAATGAATTATAAGAGATGTTTTATGGTAGGTATCTTTTCTTTTTGCAGATATTTATATGTTGGAAACATTTTGATTGTAGTTATACATGTATTTACATTTTAAAATGAATCAGAAGAGATTTTTTATGATAGGATTTTTTTCTTTTTGCAGACATATGTTGGTGACATTTTAATTGCAGTTAATCCATTCAGAGACCTTGATATATATGGAACTGAGGTAAGACATCATGCAGACAGAAAACATGATAGATTCTAGTTGTTCAATTATATTTGGCGGTCTTGGTGGCCAAGTGGTCTCTAAAGTAGATCTACTACTACTGTAATCACTAGCCAGTCAACTCTCAGCTCCAATCTTAATTGACTAGGATTATCAGTTTTCCTATTGAAAGTCGTGGTTTTCTTTCCAGGCTCTCCAGCTTCCTCCCCCAATAAAAACTGGCTGCCACAAAATAGCTAAAAAGTGGCATTAAAACACCAAAAAATAATCAATCAATCAATCAATTAAATTGGAAATTTTTAATACAAAATGTAAATTATTCAAAATATGAAAGTTCTTGTTTCTTATACAGAAACTCTTGTTTTAAGACATATAAAATATCTGTTTACTGTAAATGAATGCTGGTTATTAATAAGTTCCAGTATTCTTCTTAAAAATGAACAATTCATATATACTTTATTCATAGTGAACATACTCTAATGCACTTAAAATATTTAAGACAATAAAAAATGCAAACTTGGATATAAAGTAGAATTAAACCAAAAATTATATTCACCCTTTTGAGTTAAATACATTTTATATTAGACTCAGGATATGCCAAAGAGAAATGAAGAGTAAACATACAAGGCAGTTTTATATGTAATCTGGTATCAAATTCTGATACAAATTCTAAAGGAAGTGCCAATTTTACCTCAGGACTACACACATGACACATTTAAGCTGCTTAAAGCTGTAACTTTTGGCAGTTGAACAACTAAAGATAAAAGCAATCTCAAGATCCTAATTTAAAATGTAACGTTATTAAATTCAGTATATTGTTTTGTAGGAAAGTCAGAAGTACTATCTAGAGAAGAAGAGTTCAAACCCTCCACATATATTTGCAATATCTGATGCAGCGTATCAATGTATAACAGGCTATGGAGGACGAACACCAACCAATCAGTGCATACTTATCAGGTAATGGTCATGAAGATTCATATGGACATTAGTTTAAACATATTTATCTATAGTGGATTGGGAAACAAGTTATTTCAACTTATATTAATCCCTTTCCACTCTCTCTTAACAAGGGCAAGCCATTTATCGTTCCCTCCAACGGACTATCATAATGTTTCTCAAGACCATACTCACAAAGGTGATAGGGAGAGCCGAAATTTCAGTCTCTGAAATTTTCTCCATTTGGACATTGGTGACGGAACATCAACGATTAAGTGTATGCTTATCAGGTCATGCACATGAATATTCATTTGGACTTTGGTGTCAAAATACCAAGCAATCACTGTATACTTATCAGGTAATAGTCATGAATATTCATATGGTTACAAAACACTAATATTAAAAGCACTTGTCCGATTCAAGGGCAGTACATAATAATGTTATAGAAGTGAACTTTGTATTTCTTTTTTTTTATGTTTATCTATTTGTGTGTATTTAATAGTGGTATTAAAAAAAATATCACAATGTAAATACTTGACTGAAAATATTTAAATGGTCAAAAATTAGGTCTATATATAAATAGATATATTATTCAATCATAAAAGCTGTTGTCTGTCTGTTTAAAGAGTTTATTATAGTAGTCCATTATTACATTGTAGTTACACAGTAATGCCCTCATATTTGGCTGTTGGCAAATTTACCTTTTGTCCTTTAATCCTAATATGTTTTCTATATGGATAAAAGGTGGTGTTTAATCAGTTTCAATTGAGGTTATGTAATATAAAAAAGGTAAACATGCATGAACAATTGTAAATGTAAGGTGATGTTTATTATTATTTTTGTATACATGCATGAACGCTGCATTTGTATTTGCAGGTTTTAAATTTTGTTAAAATATGTTTACTGCTTAATTGAAGAAACCGTTTGTATGTTGAAACATCTCAATAGACAGGTTTAGTCATGTTATAAAGATGATGACTCCTAGATGTTTTTGATGGATGTATGCCCCTACCCCTCTTTTCTCTTAACCTTATAGATTATAGGTTGTCATTTATATTCATTAATTTCAGCAATATATTAATTACCAGTAAATTTTTGTTGGTATCAACGTCATTTTATACTATAGCCATGAAGAGAGGATGACTGCTATTTGATAATAGGATTACATTTAATAACCTTGCAGCTAGTATAGGGGTTATTTGATAGCTGATATGCCTTACACTTGCATAAATATCTATGTTGAATGATGTGCATTTTTTAACTTCCTTAAAAGTGGTCGAACCAGAAATTTTCATAAGTGGGGGCCCCACTCACTGCCTAAGTTTTCCAAATAAGGGGGGCCATGGCCCCCTGCCCCCCCCCTAAATCCACCTCTGCTTAAGCTAGTCTATTTTGAATTCTGTAGAGAGCATGAATTAGGCTATATAGTTCTATATAGCAGTTAGGCTAGCTATTTGTTTAATAGTCCAAATCTGTGTAGCTTCTATGAAATTGAACACAATCCAGATATCAAGTATTAGATTTGTAGGTTTTTAGTTTTTATACCAATATAGGGAAGGATATTGTAAAATAACTCTAGGTTTGATTGTTTTTATCAATCTGTTTTTACTTAGGAAAAAAATTGATGATGATGGCATTGAATGCTTTTTAGAAAAAGATAAAGTATATAATTTGATTTATATTTCAATAAATGTCCAGTTTTAATTGATTTTGAACATTAGTTATATTTGATAATTTGACAAATATTAAGTTATTAAGCCCCATTTACAAGCATTATGTTTTTCAGTGTGTGCATGCATCTGTTAGTTTGTCCTGCTTCAGGTTAAATTTTTGGTCAATGTTGTTTTTGGTCAATGTAGTTTTTGGTCAAGGTAGTTTTTGGTCAAGGTAGTTTTTGGTCAAGGTAGTTTTTGATGAAATTGAAGTCACATTAACTTGGAACTTAGTACGCATGCTACCTATGATATAATCTTTTAATTTGAATGCCAAGTTAGAGTTTTTATGCCAATTTTACGGTTCACTGAACATAGAAAATGATAGTGCAAGTGGGGCATCCATGTACTATGGACACATTCTTGTTTTGAAATCTAGTTTACTGTCGATTCATCTTTATGTATTTTTAACTTATCTAAAACTTTTATCTTCCAGTGGAGAGAGTGGAGCAGGCAAAACTGAAAGTACAAAATTAATAATAAAACAGTTAATAGAACTATGTCGAAGCAATACACAACTAGAACAACAGATTCTTCAGGTCAATCCTCTGTTGGAAGCTTTTGGAAATGCTCAAACTTCTATGAACAACAATTCCAGCAGATTTGGGAAATATATACAGTTAGCTTTCAGAAATGGCCATGGTATGCTTTCCCTTTCTTTCAATTTGTGCTAATGGCAAAATGTATGGCTATCTGAGTTAATAATTAAAAAAAAACATGCCAGTTTACAAATGTTTTAACAGAAATTTATTTCTACAATCAGGAAAATATTGTTTAAGTTGCAGTTTAAAGCTTTATTAATTCTTTTAATGTAGTTCCTAACTTCCTAGCCTCATTTTGATTTTTGCAATCCTTAATATCAAAGAAGGTTGGATGTAATTTTCCAATGCGAAGCTGTTTGGAACAAAATTACAACTAATTAAGAGATGCTGAGCTCACATTCATTTTCCAATTTTAGCTAGTTGTGTCTGCTTCAAAAAGTTTGAATCTCAAGCAAATGTCACACATTTATTTACATGTACATACATTGCTTATAATCATTAATTTAATGTGAAAATGCTCTCTGTTGAATATAGTGATTGGAGCAAAAATATCCGAATATCTGCTTGAAAGGTCTCGGTTAGTCAGACAAAACCCTGGAGAAGAAAATTTCCATATCTTTTACTACATGTTTGCTGGTTTAACAACAGAATACCAACAAAGATTTCACCTACAGCAACCAGAAAATTACAGGTAGCTATATATACATAGTTGCATATGTTCTACAAGGACAAATTATCAGAGTTTTCAAGTAAATGTGTGGTTCCAACCAAAAGAGTTACATATATGTTGTTCATTTTATAAGCATTTAATTTTATTTTACTTTATTTGAAAATTTTTTTTTGAGAGCACTTTTGAATTTCCTTAGCAGTAGAATATGCTGGACACAAATATTCTTCTTCTTCACGATGATCTCTATCCACTTTTGGATAACCTCCATATAAAGTATGTAATACATCAGGGTTTCCGCTGGCGGTCGCCATTTTCACAATTTGCGACAAAATGTTAATTGTGGCGATTAAAATTCGTAATTGGCGAAAGAATTTGGCGAAAGTAATATATATCACGATTTATTTTCAGCCATCTTGTTTATTTACTTTTTTCGGGTTTCTCTGACTTTACCGATCAGACAATGCCCGGAATTCACCTTGAACTCGTTAAGATTTTGACAGAAAATCAATAATCAGCTGATTGCATTCATATCTATCAACATCAAAGGACTAATCAATAAAGGTGTTGATTGTATTTTATAATAAAATGATATGGTTATATGGCTTCTGTCACATGTCACAAACGGGTTTTATTTACCATTTTGCGACGCACATGTTTGAAGCAAAGTTTTTACGCTTCCTCTCCTTCTTTTTATAATAGTCCAGAAAAGAAAATTGTTGTTATGACAGAAAATGTTGAAAAGCGAGAAAAGTCATCATTTAACTTTCATATAGATCATCTATTTGAGTGTTTACTTCAAAGTCGTTTCAAGCATATAGTTTTACTTATTTACGATGATCTAGAAAAGAAAACTGTCGTTATGAAGAAATCTATTCAAAAGGTTGGCATGAGAGTGACCCTTCAATTTCATGATTACACCTTACATGAGGGATCAATTCCAAGTGATAAGATGCATCGTTTTGTTGTAAAAACCACGTCTTATTTAGGGGGGGGGCTGAAAAAAGGAATATTTTAAAAGAAAAATATGTTTGTTACTTGGCGAAAAAAATACTAAGGTGGCGAAAAATATATTGTTCTGGCGAAAGAGGTGGCGAAAAAAATAATTGACCCAGGGGAAACCCTGAATACATGTACAGGTATTTTCAGATTCCATGTTTCATTGTATAATTTTTTTTTTTTTAAAGAACACTTTATCACCACATATAAAAAAATATAGTTATAAAATGATAGACAATTTCATTGCAAGATACAGGAACAATACAAAGACTTAAACAATGACGAAGCATATTAAAATGACTGTTACATGACTCATTTTGAAAAGCTGTATTAAAAGACCAAATAGTTCTGGTTGTTAGCAATTAAAACACTTTTGGTAAATACACTGGCTGAAAGAGAGAATCAGAAGGTGGAATACCTAAAGAATGAATCGTACAAAAAGTATATAAGTATACACAATTATGCTTCAGAGGTTTACTATCTAGAACAGTTTAAAATTCTATTTTACAAGTTGCCAATATATAATACAGCTAACTTGAAGCTGTGAAATACTATTCAATTATGTTGTTTTTTTGTAGATATTTATCAAATGGTGCATCTTGTTTAAAAAATGAAAAGAAAAGTTTAAAAGGAAACTATGAAGACCTGAGAAACTCATTAGATTTGGTCGGATTTACTGATGACGTAAGTTGTATGTCTGTATGGCATATTTTATTTGACCTTGACCTCATTTTCATTAGATTTTGTTGGATTTACTGATGATGTAAGTTGCATGTCTGTATGGCAGCTTTCATTTGACCATTGCCTCATAGTCATTGTTTATTGGTCAATCTTAAGTTTTAATGTTTTTGTCAGTTTTTCAGATACTATAAACAATAGGTCAACTATATGTATACACTACATATGCAGTGGCGGACAGGGCTTCCAAAATTTTTCTGAGCCAGCCGGACATTTCATATCTGATCCGGATTTGATTCCCTAAGACTAAGTCACTAAAAGAAATTATGGTAATCAGACAGATGGCCATCCCAATGATTTACATTAGATTAAAAACGATATCAAACTTTACTTTGATATGAATTTGATGTTCTGACATAAACTGTTAAAATTGGCATTGTATCATTCAAAGTGTGCACATCAGCGTGCTCATATCTGCATTAGACTCTTTATTTGTGCAAAATGATGTTGTCTTGAACTTTATTTTCGTTTTTAAAGTCACATTTTTCAAAACCAGATGTTGACTTGACAATGGTAAAACATGGACCATAAACGGATACGTAAAATCCGTGTTTGTTTACATAGCATGACTGAGTGAAGAAGCTCTTTCCACGTTATTTCTTCAACAAAATACTTGAAATGAACGTTATATACAGTTATCAATGATAGTTTTAGCTTTTTTGAAGAAATGTAGGATGCATAATAAAATTTCCCACCTGTGCACATGCGCACACGTGTTCTTGTTCATACAACGTAGTTCTGACGATTTTTCATTTGAAACCTTTTTAAATGTTTCATCAAATCATGTTTATAAATTTATTTATTATAATTTTTATCTTTTGGAGTAAATCAATTAGTTTACAAACCGCTGGAATGTAACAAAATAAATGTGAATGGACCGATTAATTTATACGACGTCCGGTACTGAAAATAGTTTACCTGTCACCTGAACAGGTAGTTTTCAGCTGTCCAACAACTAATTAGCCTTGATTAAAATTAGAAAGTATTGAAGTAGGGATTGTATTGATAGTAATTAATCATCATGTCACTTTTATGACCGGAAATGTATGGCTGTTAAAGGCAAAAGGTTGGATCAAAAAGATCGTGAATTTATGTGTTAAAATGACCGAAAAAGCCTTTGAAACTAAAAAGTATATGACCGTTTCATGCTTTGGCCAGCCGGACTTTTACCGGACATTATACAAATGACCGGAATATATGACCGTTTTGGAAGCCTTGGTGGCGGATCCAGAAATTTTCATAAGTGGGGCCCACTGACTTACCTAAGAGGGGGCCCGGTCCAGTCACACTTCAGTGATTCCCTATATAAGCAACCTCATTTTTTCCCAAAAAGGGGGGGGGCCTGGGCCCCCCCTAAATCCACTCTCTGATATGAAATGATTGTAAGATGTATCTGATCTGGACCTCATTTTCATGTTGGTTTTTTTTGCAATGTTAAGTGTCTGTAGATTTGCTTTTCTCAGATACTATTAGCAAAAGGTCAGCTATATTTAGTTCATTGAATGATTGTAAAGTGTACATGTCTGCCTGGCATGACCTTGACCTCATTGTCATGACTCATTAGTCAAGTTCATTTTTATGCCCTACCTACGGTAGTAGAGGAGCATTATGTTTTCTGGTCTGTGCGTCTGTTCTTCTGTCCATCCGTCTGTGCATCCGTCAGTCCGTCGTCCAGCTTCAGGTTAAAGTTTTTGGTCAAGGTAGTTTTTGATGAAGTTGAAGTCCAATCAACTTGAAACGTAGTGTACATGTGCCCTATGATGTGATCTTTCTAATTTTAATGCCAAATTAGAGAATTTATTCCAACTTCACGGTCCACTAAAAATATATATAGATAGTGAGAGTGGGGCATCCGTGTACTGTGGACACATTTCTGTTTTTTCTGATTAAGACTGTTTAATTATACTAGAATCATATTCAAAACAGTGTAGCTGTAGCCATTGATTGACGACCTAAATTATCCCATTGACTGGGACAGATTAGGTGAATATTTGTCTGTTACGACCACTGCTCACTATGTACTTGTTAAAGACACTTAAACTGTGGGGTCACCAAAGGTTCTCAACACCTAAATAAAGTAATTCGAAAAACCAATCAGGAATAATACGATGTTTTAATTTCTATCAATAATATAAACCAAACATGCAGGTTAACAAATCAGGAATAATACGATGTTTTGATTTCTATCAATAATATAAATCAAAACATGCAGGTTATTCCTGATTATTTTTTTCGAATTATTTTATTATTAAAGGTGTTAAGAACCTTTGGTGATCCCACAATTTAAATTCTATAATAAGCAAGTAGTGAGCAGTGGTCTTTACAAACAAACATTTACCTAATCTGTCCCAGTCAATGGGATAGTGGGATAGTTAAGATCGTCAATCAATGGCCACAGTTTTGAATCTGATTTTATAATCAATAATTCCACTACATTTGGTTCAAAGAAATAAAGTAATATTTACATATCTGTCTGGCATACATCATCATAGTTCATTGGATGATGTTGAATATTCAGAGTTTTGTCTGTTGCATGGATACTTTTATAAGTAGTTGCACTATATTAAGTGTATGAAAGGATAGTAAGTTGTACTTGTCGTCCAACAGGGTTCATCTGACATTGACTTCATTTATATGAATTATTGATAATGTTTATGTGACACTTGTAATAACACTTTTTTCATAGCCTTCAACATAAAAGCAATCATAATCAGTACGGTAGGTGAGAATTTCAGCATGTGCATGTTTTATTCTGCAGTCCATTGATAGAGAAACTGTTGTATGTTATAGGAACAAGAAAATATGTTTAACATGATAGCCGCTGTACTAAACCTTGGTAATGTACAATTTGGTATGGATGATGACGAAGCATCTTTTGTGGAAGACGACAATTCTTTTATTAAAGTGGCCTCTGTAAGTATAAAGACAAGCCTGAGAGCTGTGGTGTAGTGGTTAATAGATTGCCATACCTCTTGCACATAAAAGATACCATTGTAGATTTCGAAAAAAAGAACAGGCTAATGCCACTTCAAGGGATAAATATAACTTGGAATAACTTGTTTCCCAATCCACTATAAAAAAAAGTTTAAACTAAGACTAGCATGAAACCTAAGGGACACTTGCCTAAATTTTCAGGAGAGGTAGTGATGATCCCCTGGAATGGTAACTATTTCTAGCTTCATTATATATGACCAAGGCATAAAATTTGGAATAAACATGCATTATCAGATTATATCAAAAGTATGATACAATTGAGTCATTATCAGATGTTAGTATTTTTATAAGATTTGATTATACATCAGAAGTTATGAAATATAGCAATATGTCTATAAGTTTTTTTAATAAAACAATATGTGATAGGGTAATAGGTATGTATCTTTAAATATTCGAAATAATGAAAAAAGGATGGGGTTCTAGATGTCTAAGCTACTCACCCTTACCACAAAACAAATTAAGTAGCATCTATATATGAGAACTCAATAAAGTAACAGGCTTTGTCAGTTTTCAAACAAGAATAAAACTATTCAAAGAGACTAATTTGTGAAGTGTCAACCAGCGAAGGAAAGAATAATACCAAAAACAGTGTATTTATTATAATTAATAATAAAAATGGTAAATTATGATTCAATAAAAAAAATAATTTTAGGCTCTACTTGGAATCCCTACGGAGGAAGTGGCTGGTACATTAACCTCTATTGTTACCTATACCAGGGGTGAAGAGGTCAAAAGGAACTACACTCAACAACAAGCCCAAGGTATATTAGTTCTTTCTCCAAAAACACAGCATTAAGCATACCATTTCAATAGACTTAAAGAAATATTGGATATTGGTAGAAATAACTTAATCATTTAAAAGCCTCAAGGAGTTTCACCTGAAATGCTGTAGTCACATTTGCTTGGACATATGCATGCTCCCACAATTCAAAGTTCGGTGTAAATACTATTGATAACAATTACTTCTTTATTTTGAAGAGACACAAAAGGTATGATTACCAATAAGACAATCATACACCAAATGTCAAAGCTCATGCAAGGATATGAACTATGATTGCTCACTGATATTCCTCTACAATGAGCAAAACTTGTACAGCATTCTTAAAATTTATTATCTTACCCTTTTATACACTTGTTAAATTGTATTTTTTTTTAATAACTACCCATGAATTCTTTAAAAAAAATTACAGTTTAATGGAAAAATATAAAAGATATAAGTTGAATGAGAAGGACCAAATGCAATATCTTCTAAAAGTCTACCATTTAGCTACTGTTTTTCCATACTTTTCACATTTTATGGCTGCTTTTTCACACTATGTATGACAATTGATTAAATGTATTTTTAACAGAAATATTGGCTTCTATAAGCATGATAAGTAATATTTCTAACATTAACTTCAGATGCCAGAGATGCTATAGCTAAGGCTATCTACGGTAGAATGTTTGGTTGGATTGTAAACAAAATTAATCAGCTCTTAGCTCCACCAGAGTATACTGAGCAAGGAGACAGGAGAGAGATAGGTACTTATCACATTTACAACATGTTTAAATATACCATTGACATTTCTCTATCTGATTACAGGTCAGCAGATATAGTTCATCTTTCCAAAAAATCTGTCAAAATTGTAGTTTTGAGGGATTTTGGTATTTTAATTGGGTAAACCTTTGTAAACTCATGAACATGTTTTTAAGTTACCTTAAAAAACTCATTTGAATCTATAAGGCCAACTAAAATAAATTAGTAGATTTTATTTTTTAAATTTGATTTCATATAAAACCCTCCTCAAGAGTTCTTCATACTGCGGGGTATATGCTAGTGGAAAACAAGCTTGTATAATGCTGTATAAGGAATCACTATTTTTTAAACTCTTAAATAAAAATCCCTGATTGACAACCACTGTTATACATGTAAGTGACGGTTTATAAACCTATTTATAGTATACATAAAAAAGAAGAGAAATGCTCTCTTCAGTTGGACTATACCTACACCAGATTTATTTTGCTTTAAAAGCAATGGTTTGTAGTACCCATTAAATCAATGAAATGTATTGGTACAATTGTATGCAACACAAGTTTTATGAGTAGAGAATAAAATGTAAACTCAATGTTGAAAGTAATTATGATGTAAAACATTAACCAAAAAGTAGTTGTTTAATAACTCAATTGAGGGTATTGGGACAGTTACAGAGGGTGTTTGCTGTTTGTCAATAAAAACAACAGCCATGGGTATTATAATTAAAATGCATGTTTCAGTTTGTCGACTTTATTTTTCCTCAATATACAGTCATAAATCAAACAATTTTGTGCTTGTGTCAATTTCTTAAATCCATTCATGTTGTTTGTACCAATTTGTTCTACAATTCTTGCTCTTTGGATATTATTCACAGTCCAAATTTCCTGAAACAACGTCATAGTATAAATAAAGAAAAAACACAGTTTTGGATTCACTTGTGACTACCGCAATTTGCTTTCAAGGTCAAGGCATTTTACTCGTAACTCAAATATTTCATGCCCTTCTCGTTATCAATTTCTATTCTCAGTAGATGATGTTGTCATCATAGAGCAGCCGAATATGATGACTAAATCATTTTCATTAGATGACTCGAAGAAATACAAAAACGAAATTTGAAACAGGAAGTTTCGAATGAAATGAAATTATCTATGATTCCTGGTAAGGGACATGAACAAAATTCGGAAATCCTTTTTTTGTTAAATAAAAAAAAATCGGGGCAGGCTGGGATGAAAATCTAGCAATTAATTTTAATTGGCCTAAATGTTACTTTGATTCTTTGTACATTTTTGAAATTCACCTATAACCCAAAAATCTAAGAAATTAAATCCTTCCATTAATACTGAATCCACTGTAGCTCAATAGAAAATAATATGTTTATCTTATATCAGATAATGAATTTTCAATGGTATTTTTAAATGTGATGTATGTTTTTTTCCCCAATTTAACCTTCTAATAATATAAATGTATGACTGAAAGTTGACAATTTTATTTCGAATATTTATATATCATACTACTAATTGCTGCATGTTTGATTGAGATGTAGAAAATAGTAATTGTAAACATTTTTTTCTCACTTTGTTAAAAAAAACCTGTGTTCTAGTTCAATAGAACATGGGCCAGTTGTATATAAAACAACACCTGAGATCAAAATGAAAAGTTTGTGCTGATGATGCTCTCTAATAAATGAAGTTTAATCTCAAAGTAAGTTTTCATTTATCTGTTGGTGTTATAATTGAAACAGTTGGATTTCTTTTATGTTTTGGCTTCATCAAATTAAAATGGGTGCCTTTTGATTGTGCCTTATTGGTCTGTCTTGAAGAACAACCGTTTCAAATTTTTGTACTGTAAATTCAGAAATTCTTGCGTGCATTTATTATTGCGATTCTGAAAAATCCTGTTTAATTCATATAAAATATTAAAATTCGAGTTTGAATTATTGCTTTTACAACTCTGTCCAATTTTTTGCAATGATAAAACCCTTATAATTATTTCTGAATTCACAGTATTACAACCTGAAACTAAAATAACAAAAAAACAAAGTCCTTAGTCAAATTGCAAAATCAAAAGCTCAAACATATCAAACAAATGGATAACAACTGTAATATTCTTGACTTGGTACACACATTTTCTTATGCAGACAACGAAGGATTAAACCTGGTTTTATAGCTAGCTAAACCTCTCACTTATATGACAAAAGTAGAATAGTAGAATGCCTTAACATTAACAGCTGATTGTATCTCTTAATTGCAGGTATTTTAGATATCTTTGGATTTGAACATTTTGAAAAGAACAGTTTTGAACAAGCATGTATAAACCTTGCTAATGAACAGCTACAGTTCTTCTTTAACCAGGTGATCATTTTATTGTAACTATATTTTCTTTTGCTGATTTTAACAAAAATAAAAAATTGAACTTTGATATACTTATCATCATTTTCATTTCTAGGTTAATATAATGTATTATTCCATATTGATAAAACTTTAGTAAGGTCTTCTATATGTATGGGATTTTAAATAAATAAGCTTATTTCCCCTGTGGAAAAAGTATATTCACCAGGCAAAATGTCCTGTGCTTTAACATATATAATTTTAATAAAAAAAGGTTTGATGTTCTGGTACAATTGATTTTGGTAAATAATTTCCATTGCATAAATTTCTTTTGGAATATGTAATAAAAAAATTAATGCCTTTTGTTTTAGTAAATATGTAAAATAATACTTGTATCTCTGTAGCATGTGTTTAGACTTGAGCAGGAAGAATATACCAAGGAAGGCATTGACTGGAAGGAAATCAAGTTTGTGGATAATCAGCCATTATTGGTAAGTATTATACAAGTTATTTGATCAAATGTTGGTAGTTGGTCAAAACCTATAAGCCATATTAAAAAATAATACACAGGCTTTCATGACTGGCACATTCTTGGAATGAGTCGAGCGATTGTAATAATGTAATTTTACTTTCTTGCATCCAATAATTATAACAATAAACTGGATTATTTTATTTCCTTCACTTTTAGTCTCAGTGATTTGATATTTCAGATATCAGTGGGTTACAGAAATAAAACAAACATATGTAGATCATCAATTGTTTTGGAATAACATTCCAAGAGCAGTTTTAGTTTTAAACATATTTATTTATAGTGGATTGGGAAACAAGTTTTGCAACTTATATTAATCCCTTTCCACTTTGCGGGTGCGAGTGCTGCCTTGTAGCGGCATTAGCCTACTCTTTTTCCAAATCTACAAGAGTGTCTTTAACGTGCAAGAGATATGGCTCTCTCTTAACACGAGTCAGCCATTTATCGTCCCCTTCCGACGGACTATCATCTTTTCCTCAAGACCATACTCGCAAATGGTGTCAAGGGAGAGCCGAAAATCAGCAGTATCGTCAAGGACATTGTAAAATCATCTCTTGAATATTGCATGATAGGGAATTGGAAGAAAGGGCTTAAATACAATATATTAATAAACTTTGATTAAGTGATTTGAAAAAATAAAATCACAAAAACACTGCACTCTGATATTAAATCTATATATAAACATTTGTATTTCAAATATTGTTTTTGTTTTTGTATTACAGGATTTATTCCTTGCTAAACCCATTGGTATTCTATCTTTACTTGATGAAGAAAGTCAGTTCCCAAAGGTAAAACTGAATTACTGCATATTTATGGATAGATTTAAGTCAGTATTTGTAATTTAAGTTGATTGCTGGTCTAATTTAAAAGGATAGAATTTCTTATAACTTCTCCTGAATATATTTTATATCAGGCTCATTTACAAAATATGATAAAAAAATGAGTCGCAGATCTTTTTTAAGTCTACAAGTTGTGTGCAAAATTGTCTAAAAAAGCAGCAAAACCTGTTTAAAAGTCCATGGTTTCATCTGTAACAAATCAAACTCATGACCTTTCACACTTTCACAAGACGATCAAGGCAGTTGATTTTATCTGAAAAATTCTCTTTTGTGTTTCTATTAGAAAAAACACAAAATTTCATTCATTTAAATGAAGAAACAAATAAATATGGATTCATGTCTCAATGTTTATGAATATTGCAATACAGATCTAGACTGATTGTTTTCTGATATTTCACAATCCAAGATGGTTGAAGATCCACCATCTACCTTAAAAAGAATAAATGAAATAGTCCAAGGTCATTTTGTTTCTTGACATTGAAAAATAATTCTGAAAAGATTAAAAGCTTTAGTCATGATTTCTATATCAGTACTTTCTATGAAAATATTAGGAATTATCTCCCCTTATAATTTAAATATGTGTTCAAGGACAGTTAAAATACAATACAAAAGTATGTCTATAAAGCTGTATGATTCTGAAATGAGTTGAATGATAATTCTCCCTTTATTGTTATCAAGTTAATGAATGTATTTATGTAAGCTTATTAAAAATTGCGGATAAGAAATTTTCTATAAGTTTTGCCATATGTGTAATGGATTTAGGTAAATGTTTTTTCCTTCCATTAAAATTTTAATGAATAAGAACTTCTAAATCACTTAAAAGACACAATTCAATAATTATGATGATGGAAAAAAAAATGTATTTATAAAAGATTTTCTAGTTTCTTTAGAAAGAACTTTCCCTTTCTACTATTATATTATCTGAGTTACCTCCCCTTGTATGACTAAGATGAAGAAAAAATAATCCAACAAATAAATATTTTTATTTACAGGCTACAGATGCAACATTTGTGGATAAATTAAATAAACATTTTGGTAAAAACAGTTACTATGGCAAATCACAGCAGACTAAATCTAGTAAATTTACCATCAGTCATTATGCTGGAAAAGTAAGTTTTAAATCAACCTGTGTTTACAACAGATACTTTCTCTCATGGTTTTTAAAACTGTAAAGTTTTAACCTGATAAAGGCAGCTACTGTGGATTCATTTATTTTTGTGGATACCAAATTTTGTGGATCTTGAATTTTATGGTTCAGCCAAAGTCTGGATAAAACTTAATATAAATTATTATTTCGCTGAGCATTTAAATTCGAGGTTCACCTGTTCCCACGAGAGTTGGTATCCAACAAATAATAATGAATCTACAGTAGTTGTTTGTTTACCAGTAACAGATTTTTCAGTAACATAACCTTGGATGTATATAAATTATAAGAGTTTTTGACATTGGATTTACAAATGACAGCTGAAGTTCAATTTCTAAAATATTTTGTATAAAGAATAAAATATGTATAACAACAATTCACTTATGGAACTAAATGGTTATATGAGAATCTTGACTTATTCCTAGAAGTGATATAATAAAATTGAGAATGGAAATGGGGAATGTGTCATAGTGACAACAACCCGACCATATAAAAAAACAATAATAACAGTAGAAGGTCACCAACAGGTCTTCAATGTAGCAAGAAATTCCCGCACTTGGAGGCGTCCTTCAGCTGGCCCCTAAACAAATATATACTAGTTCAGTAATAATGCACGCCATACTAATATCCAAATTGTACACAAGAAACTAAAATTAAAAAAATACAAGACTAACAAAGGCCAGAGGCTCCTGACTTGAGACAGGCGCAAAAATGTAGCGGGGTTAAACATGTTTATGAGATCTCAACCCTCCCCCTATACCTCTAGCCAATGTAGAAAAGTAAATGCATAACAACACGCACATTTAAAATTCAATTCAAGAGAAGTCCGAGTCTGATGTCAGAAGATGTAACCAAAGAAAATAAAACAAAATGACAGTAATACATAAATAACAACAGACTATTAGCAGTTAACTGACATGCCAGCTCCAGACTTCAGTTAACTGATTGAAAGATTATGATTTCATCATATGAATATCAGGCACAATCCTTCCCATTAGGGGTTTAGTATCATACCATCATAACATATATGAGAAGAACATAACTCGTGTCATGCCAACAACTGGTTTTTGAATAAATGTGTTTAGTTCAGATGCAAAGACCCTATTAGTGAATCAATATTAACGCCAAAATAAGCAATCTTTAATGACCTGACAACAGTATCGTAACTATATCCCTTCTTGATAAGTCTATTTAAAAGTTTTGTTAGTTTCTGAGATGAATACTGACATTTCTGTGCTTTATAAAGAATATTTCCATAAAAAATTCCATAAAAAAAGTCTGATACAGTGACAAATTTTTATTGATCAAGTGATTATCCAAATTTTATTACCCACCTACGATAGTAGAGGGCCAATATGTTTTCTAGTCTGTTCGTCCATTTGTCTGTCTGTCCTGCTTCAGGTTAAAGTTTTTGGTCAAGGTAGATTTTGATGAAGTTTAAGACAAATCAACTTGAAACTTAGAACACATGTTCCCTAGCTATGATTCTTTCTAATTTGAATGCAAAATTGTGGGGCATCTGTGTTCATTCTTGTTATAATATATAAGTTGTTGATTGGTTGCAGTCATATATGTACTATGATGTTGTCAATTATTTTAAATTAACCTTGTGTCCAGTTTTGAAAACTGTTTTATTTTATTATTTAAATGACCAATACATCTACTAACTGTATGTCTCCAACCATATCTGATAATTAAATGTTTTATATGCTTTTCAGAATGTATCAAAATTATTTGGTAAAAAAATATGATTTTAACTTTTTATGAAGAAATAGCTCCTGGAAATATGAATGAAAATTTTATAATAAATATTTGCTAGGTTACCTATGATGCTTCTGAATGGTTAGAGAAGAATCGAGACTCGTTGCCTGCAGGATTACAAGAAATGTTACAAGGCAGTACTAATGACTTGGCTAAACTTATATTTAGAGGTATGTTACTGACCAGTAGTAACGACCTGGCCAGACTTATATTTAGATGTATAAAACCTGTGTTTTTAAAATAAAATTTCAAGTATATTTTTACCTTTTTTAGTGAAATTTAAAAGTTCCCAGGCTGAAAATAAACTGGCTGTTTGGTTTTATTTTTCATAAGTTATACTAAAATATTTCCTTTCATTTTCAAATAAGTGAATGTGAATAAAAGCAATTGATGTGAAACACAAAATATTCATACATTTCACATTTTTATTTTAAAGCTCAAATAACAAGAACTGGAACCCTAGCACTACAGTCAAGAAAATCCAGACATACAAGGAAGAGCAAGGTAAGAAAAGCTATAATAATTCACAACCTAGAAATGAATAAATAATTAAGATTGCAGATACCCTAACATATGATTTAGTTGAATGGAATTTCATATATTGCATATTCTTCAAAAATATTGATGACTTTACTTGTTATATGCATAAACATAATTTATAAAATTAATTTTATAAGTCGAAAACATATGTTGTATTTGATGGCTTTACAAAAGTGACTGACGGATGGTAGTATAACGTCTTACTTTTACTTACAGAGACCATCAGTTGATGGAGGCAGAAAGAGGAAGCAGACAGTCGGAGGACAGTTCAAGGTCAGTCATAATCAACTCTTTGTATTTCTATGAGGGAGTGCAGAACCTTGTTTTGGGACTCAGGGATCAGGTGTTTTCAAGCTCTAGATTTCAGGATTGATCCTTTTGGGATACGGGAATTCTTTTTTCAAATTTCAGGATGTCAGGATTTAAATTTCTTTAAATTCGGGACCTCTCAGGATTTAAATTTTTTAAGCCCAAGATATCCTGATCAGGACCCCTCCCCTCTTCTTTTTGTGTTAAATCTATTATATTGTATTGGACATTTATGAAATTAAAACATCTGAAAAAAAGTAAAGCTCATACTGCATGATCATTTACAAATATGATCTCTTGAGATCAGGGGTTTATCATATGTTTGTTACTTAATAATTTCAGAATTCTTTACAAATATTAATGGAAAGAATGACGTCTGCCACGCCTATTTTTGTGAGATGTCTAAAACCAAATCATGTCAAAAGTCCAGGAAAGTTTGACTCAGATTACATCAAACAACAGGTATATACATAAGTTATTTTTCCTTTCCAATACTCTATTCAGTCATTGAAATGGGGGTAGAGCTTTTGAAATTTATCCATATAAATTTGTTTGTTTAAATCAAGAAATGAAAATGAAGTTCTTCATTTAATTGCTTTCATTAAGGATACACATGGTATACAGTATTATTAATGTCCTATCAAAATTTATCAGTATTTTATAAGATACAATATATTGATCACCTAAAGTTGTAACCTTGAATTTTGAACTGAGGCAAATGTATTTTTTTACAGCTGTTATACACTGGAATGCTGGAAACTACAAAAATAAGAAGAGAAGGTTTTGCTGTCAGACCAACATTTCCTGAATTTGTCGACAAGTAAGTTGTGAAGTGAATATAAAAGGGAGCAAAATATATCAGAGGGCAAATCCAACTCATAACTGAAAATAAACAGACAATGCCTTGGCTAAACAATAAACACAAACAGACAGGCACTAGTATAGAAAACACAACATAAAAAACTAAAGACTTAGAAACATAAACCCCACCAAAGCCTGGGGATGATCTCTGATGCTCCAGAATGATAAACATATCCTGCTTCACATGTGGCACCTATAAATTGTTTTCAGACTTTTTATAAGCCTGCTTTTTCAATTATAATGTGGTTGTCTAGTAAAAGGTACACAAACCTAATGTCAACCTTATATTTAATATTCAATAAGCAGGAATATGATGTTTTAAAAGTAGTTGTTGTTTGGTTTGTTGTTGTGCTTCATAAGTGTTTCTCGTTTTTATGCCCCCACTGTAGCGGAGGGGGCATTTAGTTTTACCCTTGTCCATCTGCACGTATGTACATCTATCTGTATGTCTATACCTCCCAAAATTGGTTTCCATTTTCTAACTTGAGTTTGCCTCAATCAAATGTTATGAAACTTATACACAATTCTTATTAACCCCAAAATACAGATAAAATTTTAATTTTGGTGGGGTCACTTTAACCATTCACAAGTTATGCACCTTTATAAATTGAAGAAAATGCAAAATTTTCAGTTTCCATTCTCCAACTTAAGTTGCCTCAATAAATGAACCTTTATACACAATGCTTATTACCACAAAACACAGATCATGTTGAGTTTTGGTGACGTCACTCTAACCATTATCGAGTTATGCCCCTTTATAAATAAAAAAAATTGCAGTTTTCTTTCTGTAACTTAAGTTTGCCCAAACCTATACACAATAGTTATCATCACAAAATCACTTTTATCGTTCTTGAGTTATGTCCCTTTATAATGTTGTATGCAAACAAGGGCTTCATCTGTGTCCATGGGGACACATTTCCATTTATTTATATAGACTAGTCCTTTAGTTTTCCCGTTTGAATGGCTTTACACCAGTATTATTTTTGGGCCCTTTCTAGCTGGCTCCGTGTTGAAGACTGTTCTTTACCAATAATGGTTCACTTTTACATTTGTGGCTTGGCTGGAGAGTTGTCTCAATGGTACTTATACATGTACCACATATATATATTTTCTTATATCTATTGACATTATTTCATACTTTTCTTTACAGATACAAAATCATAGTATGTAAAGCAAGTTTACCAGGAACAAAAGAGAACTGTTTGAAGATTTTAAAAGCCAGTAAAATAACTGGCTGGCAACTTGGGTATGTATTTGAAATACTTTGAAAATTGGAGAATTTAAGGTCCCAGATAAATGAAATGCTGTGTATTTAGTATCTTCATTTGTATAAAGAATTTCATATAAAAAATTGGATATTTAAAAACGATACGACAGACCCTTGATATTTTGTAAAAAAATATTGTGATCTTATAAAAAAAGGAAGTTTGGACGGTAACCTCTTGGATATGAATGTATATACTGTATATCAACTTGTATTTTTATTATTGTATTTGTAGAAAAACTAAAGTATTTTTAAAGTATTATCACATAGAACAATTGGCAGACATCTTTAAGTTAATGGGAAAATCAGCGGTAAAGCTACAAAAATGTAAGTGATATTAATTGTTAGAAATATCATTCCACTCTACTTATACCATTCAAAATTTACTTATAATTTTTTTTCTGTAAAGTTGAATTATTGGGGGTACTAACAGTTTGATGAGCATTTACAGGCCTTGCCCCTTGGGTTCCATGGCCCAGCAACATTGAAATTTTATTAATATTGCTGTCCATCAGATTCCCTTATCATATTTTTCTGCCAGCAGGATATATCTCTGTGTCAATAGTTTATTTCATTAAATTATTTTACTTGCAAAATTTCCAACAATGGAATTAAAAATCTTCCTGCCAAAATATTTTTCCCAAAAAATTGAGATCAGCTTTTTTTCATATTTAACATCTCAGTGAAGGGATGGAATAATATCAGAATTTTATCAAATATACTGTTACCTTTTCAAAATGAATTTCTTTGAAGTAAATGAAGGACGCATTTGACAAAAAGTTATCTCAGTAACTTGCATAATTCATATTGATTAATTACTAATGTTTTTAATTTCAGTGGTAAGGGGTTTTCTGGGAAGATGTGAATATAAAAGATGTCTAGCAAGGGCAAGACACGAAGCAATGAGAGTTCAACATTTACTGGAGAGCATTCAGAATCTTAGTATAGATCTTAGTAATCACCAACAGGTGGCGCTACTAAATGATCAAAAGATTCCAAAAGGTACTTCTGATTTAATTGCACCTAAAAAACATACTTCCTGTAACTTCATCGGATAATTTACTTACTTTTCGTATGACAAATAGTGATGATTTTTCTGACCCCCAAAAAAATGGTCAGAATGAAAATTTAAGGGGAAAAAAATATGGAAAAATAACCTGTATTCCCTGAAATTAAAACTTGTAATTACACCACAATATAGGGGCCAAACAGTTCAGTTAACAGGATGTTATGGCAGGTTAATCACTTAAATTTTCTGAGCAAAGTAATTGTTATATTTGTTTAATAGAGTGACAGGATATAGAAAAATTTATGATAAAATTAAACGAATGAAAATCAAATATGCTTAAAAGATATGATAAAGTTTAAGCAATAAAAAATAAAGCTCTGAAAGAAATACAAATTTTCCCAGAAGTTTATGCTGTCAAATCTAAAATTAAGAATAAAAGAAATTATTCACCTCAAATTTAAATATCTGAAACCATAAAAAGTGTTTTCCACAAAAATTAATTAAGGGTTAATATAAAAAATGTAAAAACATTAATTTTCGTGGGGTTAAAATTTTGTGGTTTTGTCTCTCCATGAGATTTTATGAGGATTTAATTTCGTGGTTTCCGTAAATGTAAGTGGTATTCTATAGAGGTTAAATGTTCATTGGGGTTTTGACTTCATTGATGTATTCTTTCCACGACCTAAATGATATTAAATCCTACACAAAAATTTCTGCTTTAACAATAGTTGCAATATAATTTTCAGCGTTCTTTGGAAAGTATGAAGAGAGTGATCAACCACCATATATTCCATCATTTAATTCTGATGTTATATCTATACAACCATCAATGAGAAGTTACGAACAACCTGCTAAGGCTCCCACAACCTCACGAGAAATGGGAACTCAGGTAAATATATATCTTGGTGTAATAACAAGCAGAATACCTGAATAGGAAATGGCTCTGTGTTAAAGGCCAAATTTTGACCTATGATTGTTTACTTTTTATACATATAGACTTCAATGGCCAGTTGGTCTCAGTGACACTCACACTACTAATTCTTCTTATTAAAAAATGAGACAGCAACCTAAGAAAAATAATAACCAAATGAATTCATTTCATATTTTAAAAAGTTTTAAGACATAGAACAAAGAATTGGTATAAAGTTTTAAGTTTGTAAATTTATTTTGGAGATACATAGTAGAGTAATTTGTAGTAATTACTGTGGTTTATTAAAAGTTTAATCATTCAGAAAACAAGGGACTATTAATTTTATATATATTTGCAGGCCAGTAGTTCAGAGTCTGAATTTTCTGATGATGAATTTAAACCTATATCATCCACTAACTATGGTCCTCCAGGGACAAAACATGCTACAATTCGATGGTTTAAAGAAACACAAACTCAACAGGTGTATGACCCTGTCAATACTGATGGTAACTTTATAGCGGAATGGTTCCATGGTGTCATTAGCAGGAAGTAACTATCTCAGTTAATAAAATCGTGAAAGTATTCCAGAATTTCACTACTGGAGACTTTAGTGGATTGAGGAAAACTTGCATTTTCATAAATATTTGATTTAATTGTTTTGCTTATCTCTACATACAAATCCCATACAAAATTTGTAATTTTATAACATTTGAATATGTTTTTCACCTGTACCAATAAAACCCACAAAAATTGGTATCCAACAAAAATAATGAATCCACAGTGTTCTTCTAACTTCAAACCTTATGATTTTTCCTTCTTTCATATAAATGAAACAACAATAACAGTTATAATGCAGTCAGTTGTATAATCACTGGTTGTTAAATACATTTTAATAGATGCATGTGTTGTAATAACTTAATTGTTTTCAAAATTCCAATGACATGTATTATTTTTGGACCTCACAGTTAAAAAAACTGTAAATTCAGAAATGTTTGTATGCATTTGTTACATGGATTGTTGGATATTGGACAACAATAAGATTATTTATTAAGAAATGTGAGTTTTCACTTTTGTGAAACCTATTATTTTTTGCAATAATAAAAACATCACAACATTTTATAATTTTTAGTTTGGCACTGTACCATTTTACATCATGCAGTATATATATATATATAATTGCATTGTAGACATTCAGTAATCTTTCAGTAAAATTCAATTAAAATGACTGTATAATAGGCTATTTTTTTTAACTTGGATTTATTTTTCATTATGGAATTTGCATAATTTCATGTGTTTAAAATTTTTAATAAATTCCATGTTTATTTGGTATTATATTCTTTTGAATGGTAAATAACACATTCTATAAAATGTATTTTGGTTAGATAGTGTTGTGCACGGAATGGTAAATTTTATTGAAAATATACTATTTTCTTTGTAATCATGGTAATAGAAAGTGTTGTGCGCAGCACAGAACATTTCAGTACAGAATAAACATGGAATTTATTAAAACTTTCAATAACAAGAAATCAATCAAATTCCATAATTTAAAATAATTCCAAGTTCAAATAATAGCCTGTTGTATGTACTTACAGAGCTTCAGAAAGATTATTAAAGAGTCAATCAGTTGGATGTTTCCTCATCAGGGTCAGCGAGAGTAGATTTGGTTACACCCTCTCTTTCAGGTAATTATATTAAAGTAACTCCACCTAATTGAATATCATCTAAACAAATATATTGGCTATTGTAATATTATTTCAAAACACCATATTATAAGAACTCAAAGCATGAAAATGTGAAAGGGTATAAAACCTTTTTTATTATTTTGGCATGTGATTGTTTAATATATTACTTCAATATGTAAGAGTTGTTGGTAACAAAAATGTAACTTTAGGCTTTTTTCTTTCTTTTTTTCAGGGCAAAAGACAGATCAAGACACTATATGATAGACCAATTAGCTAATAAAAAGTTCATTATAATTGGAGAGAATAAAGTTCATAGAACGTTGACAGACTTAGTGCACTATCACAAAACGGTAAGAAATATATACCAAAACTTCTTAAAGACGGGTCAAAGTTATCAGATAGTCACCCTTTAAAAAATGTAGCATCAGTCTTAACCATACAAATATACCATTGATACACAAAATATAGATTTTCAAACCCTTTTACCTTCTGAGTATAAAACTACTGTGGATTCATTATTATTTGTCTGATATTAATTTTCGTGGTTATTACAGGTGATCCATGAATTTAAATGTTCAACAAACTACAAATTTTCAATAGGGTTGAATGCAGATTTTGGCAAAACCACAAAATCAAATATAAACAAAAATACAGGTTTTCACCAATCCACAAAAATTGATACCAACTAAAATAAATGAATCGTATGTCTAAACAATAAAATTGAGAATGGAAATGGGGAATGTGTCAAAGCAGCAACAACCCGACCATAGAGCAGACAACAGCCGAAGGTCACCAATGGGTCTTCAATGTAGCACGAAACTCCTGCACCCGGAGGCATACTTCAGCTGGCCCCTAAACAAATATGTATACTTGTTAAGTGATAATGGACGTCATACTTAATTCCAAACTATACACAAGAAACTAAAATTAAAAATCATACAAGAATAACAAAGGCCAGAGGCTCCTGAAATGGGACAGGTGTAAAATTGCGGTGGGGTTAAACATGTTTTTAAGATCTCAAACCTCCCCCTATACCTCTAGCTAATGCAGAAAAAACAAACGCACAACAATACGCACAGTTAACTCAGTTTAAGAGAAGTCTAAGTCTGATGTCAGAATATGAAGCGAGAATGTGTCCCCAGTACACAGACGCCCCACTCAAACTATCATTTTCTATGTTCAGTGGACCTTGAAACTGGGGTCAAAACTCTAATAATTATCATAGAGAACATGTGTACTAAGTTTCAAGTTGATTGGACTTCAGCTTCATCAAAAACTACCTCGACCTAAAACTTTAACCTGAAGCGAGACAGACGAACAGGCGGTTGGACAGAAGAATGGAAGCACAGACCAGAAAACATAATGCCCCTCTACTATCATGGTTAGGGCAAAAAATCATTAGGTTGTACACATTTGTCAGGTAAAAATACTTATGCCTTGATTTCAGTGTCATTATTGCAGGACAGTTATAAGTAATTTTACAAGTCCACTGTATTTTATCATTAAACTCATTTATTTTTCAGAATAAATTATCTAATTGGGATGGTTTTCTTCAAGTTCCTTGTGGACAGGTGAGAACTTGTTAAAATTATAAAAATCCTTTTATTTTTCAGATTTATTAAATTATTAAATTCCTTAAAAAAAATAACTTGCTATTTAATGGAATAAACATTTGTTTATAACATTATGTATGACATAACTGAAGATTATTTTTGTTGGCAAAACAAAGTTTTTGTTTGGAAAAATGTATGAAATTTCTTCAAAAGTACAAATATCTTTGGTTAGAGCTGTAACATTATCAATAAATCATATATTTACAAATCAATTGCAGATTTTTTATCTGTTTATAATCTATATCAAGGTTATGCAAAAGGTCTTTCAAATAGTGTGAATGACTAGTTTTTTTCCTAACATGTTTTTGATTTTTGGTGTTTTTAAAACACCACTTTGAAGCACAGCATTTAGGCTGGTTCGTGGTGGGTTAGTTTTTTATTGGTGAAGGAAGCCTGAGTGCCTGGAGAAAACCGCTGACCTTTGATAGGAAAACTGGAAATCCTAGTCAATTAAGATTGCAGTCCAGTGCACGGTTGCACGAGTGTGGTATGAACTCACAACCTCAGTGTTGACTGGCTTAAGTGATTACAGCAGTACCTACTTAGACCACTCAGCCACCAAGGTCCCCAGTTAATTTATGCTATGATTATGTAATTTTTGTTGCAGATCAAGTACAATTGATTTTTTTTTTTATACAGGAACGTGGGGAATGTGATTACCAGGATCTTATGGGAGAGAACTTTTATTTTACTCTTGAAGAGGAACAAAAAAAGGTAGGTTATACAATATTTTCCTATTCAAAAATTAAATATATGCTTCAATGTGTGTTTCTGGAGCTTCACGTTAACTAATACTAATTTTAATTATTTTACTAAGTATCTCTACATTTTCAAACTGTTCTATAATCAAAAGAAAAATAATAAAATGAGTGCTTTTGATTTTCATTCTGATTTTCAAAAGTCTTTACCTTTTCCTTCTTTGAAATCTTTTCTAACTAATATAACTCCCTTTTTAACCAATTCACACTGTTAACACATCAAATAGACACAATACTATAATAGGCATACTAACATCAGTCGTATTTAGATATATTTGTATCTGAAGTTGTCTATATTGTTTACAGCCTGTATATACCATACTAACATCAGTCGTATTTAGATATATTTGTATCTGAAGTTGTTTATATTGTTTACAGCCTGTATATACCAGACAGAGACAATCAGCAGTGATAGTAAGATTTTTATTAATCACCTGCTTTTAGCTTGCGGAATTTGCTGAGAACTAAACATATTGTTAAATATCATTGCTGTAGAAATCACTGAAAACTAAACCTATTTTTAAGTATCATTGCTTTCATATGTTTTTCTTTGCTAGTTTTTGTTGAGCCTGCAACTTTTGTTGCAGAAAGCTCGACATAGGGATAGTGATCCGGCGGCGGTGTTAGCTACCTTCTTAAAAGGTTTATATTTTAGAAGGTGAAAGACCTGGATGCTTCATACTTTGTTATAGATGCCTCATGTTACAAAGTTTCCGTCAGTCACATGTCCAATGTCCTTGACCTCAATTCCATGGTTCAGTTACCACTTGAAAAAAAAGTTCAGAATTTTTGTAATGTTGAATTCTCTCTTATTATAAGTAATAGGATAACTATACATGTATTTGGTATGTGCGTACCTTGCAATGTCCTCATGCCTGTCAGACAGTTTTCACTTGACCTCGACCTCATTTCATGGATCAGTGAACAAGGTTAAGTTTTGGTGGTCAAGTCCATATCTCAGATACTTTAAGCAATAGGGCTCTTATATTTGGTGTATGGAAGGCCTGTAAGGTGTACATGTCCAACTGGCAGGTGTCATCTGACCTTGACCTCATTTTCATGGTTCAGTGGTTATAGTTAAGTTTTTGTGTTTTGGTCTGTTTTTCTTATGCTATATGCAATAGGTCTACTATTTTTGGTGTGTGGAAATATATTATGATCTATATGTTAGTCCCGCAGGTTTTATTTGACCATGACCTCAATTTCACGGTTCATTGCACAGTGTTGAGTTTTTGTGTTTTGGTCTATTTTTCTTAAACTATAAGTAATAGGTCAATTATATTTGTTGTATGGAAGCATTGTTAGCTGTACATGTCTGCCTGTCATGGTTTATCTGACCTTGACCTCATTTTCATGGTTCATTGGTCTTTGTTTAGCTATCTTGGTTAATATTAAGTTAATGTGACAGTTGTAATAAAGCTTTATACTTAGGACTATCAACATAATATCAATGATTAGTAATGAAGGCCAGACATTTCAGTGTGTGCACTCTTGTATTGCAGTGTAACTGTATCATGATTGCTGTTCAGATTTTATTCCTCATTGTATATTGGTGTAAATTAGCATGGTACTTGATATAAGTTCATCCATTTTGATTTAAAAATACATTATGCTATGTTTGTCATTTATGTGTTGTTGTATAGCATGTATTGCCATGTTTATTGGGCTGCTAGAATTAATCCTTACTTTTTATTCATTTTTAAAATGGACAGGTAACCAAATTAACAATGCAAAGGTATTGTGATTATTAAAGACTACTTTTATTCAGAAAGTGTATCTTCACATTAGATCCAATAAGTTCTCTGATCATTACAATATTAAATAAACAATGGAACTCACTTCTCAAATGTTTTGCCAAATTGACTAATTCTGTTTGAAAAACAACATCATAAAATCAGAATATAAGATTTTCTATTTTAGTATCAGTTTGATGAAGTTTCTGTTGAATATTAAAAAAAATAATGCATTTTCCTTTAGAAATTTATCTTGCATGAGATTGATCGATGGATTGTTGGTGTTTTAACGCCACTCAGCAAGCTCCACTTTTGAGCTTATTTGTGGCAACCAGTTTTTATTTGAGGAGGAAGCCAGTGACCTTCGATAGGAAACAATCCTAGTCAATTAAGATTGAAGTCAAGTGCACATGCAAGGGCACAGTTCAAACTATATCCTTAGTGTTGACTGGCTATAGTGATAACAGTAGAACTACTTAGACCACTTGGTCACTGATGACCCCAACTAGCATAAGATGCTAAAGCTAGATTTTATATAGAATATCAGCACTTTATTTAGGTTTAGATCCTGAATTTTATTTCCAGATTCCCTTTAAGTCATTATCATTATATATTTCAACCCTATCACTTTTTTTTATCTAAACTTGTCAAGACCTTAACCCTTTCCTCCATTGATTTTTTTTTTTTTTTTTGCATACTTGATTCGCATAGGATTTTTTTAATAAAATGCTGAACATATGCTTTAAAGTATTAAGGCATTGCGAAAAACAACTATTTCATCAAATAAATTTAAGTCGGATATTCCTATGATATTCCTTTTCATATTGGATACAAATTTTATTAAGTCAACTGCAGACACTTTGTAGTCAAAGTGTTTCAACTGAGGTACTACACAGGTGTCAAAAGGCGTCATTATGGAGTAAGGGGGTGGCGTCAAAAGGCGTCATTATGGAGGAAAGGGTTAATTAATTAAGGGAAGGATAATTTCATTGTAATGTATTGAAGACTGAATAAATATATTTTGAACACAGTATACACTTATTGTGCTTTCTCTTTTGTGTACTATATTTTGAAAAAAAAATGTTGTCTTGTCATATATTTTTAAGAGATACATGTACATGTACAATGTTTGTATCTTGTTATTAAAAGTAACCTTATGTTTAAATAAATGTTCAAAAGTTTTTTTAAAGGTTTTAGAAAAACATCAGAGAAATGCTCTATTATTGTAAATGAAAGTTTTAAGATAAGATGCAAATGAACTTAATTTCTTAAGTTATCATTTAGAAACAACACTATATAATAATCAGAAAGTTAGATTGGTCTTGATTATAATCAAACTGTAATGATACAGATATTACAACCAGTAGGGAACAGTTATGACACCAGCTTATATTTTATTTTAGAAAGGAAACAGAATAAGCAGAAATGTGCCATCTCATGCTGAAGGAAAGAGGATATCACAACCAGTGGCCCCATCTGTTGACAAAATACCACCTCGTCAGTCCCAGGTAATCCCAACCCCTGATAAAGTACCACTTCGTCAGTCGCAGGCAGCACCACCTATACCACAGAGAAACTACACACAGTCGCAGAATCATGATAGACAGTCACAGGTCAGCGGACGACCTTTACCCAAGCGACCTGATGAGGCTTATCAGAGATTGCTACAGAATCAGGTATTGTAATCTGCTATAATACATGATGTTCAAAAGATAGATTGTTATGAGTAGATATAGGAAGATGTGGTGTGAGTGCAAATGAGACAACTCTCCATCCAAGTAACAATTTAAAAAGTAAACCATTATAGGTTAAAGTACGGCCTTCAACACGGAGCCTTGGCTCACACTGAACAACAATTAAGCTATAAAGGGCCCCAAAATTACTAGTGTAAAACCATTCAAACGGGAAAACCAACGGTCTAATCTATATAAACAAAACGAGAAACATGTATATATTACATAAACAAACGACAACTACTGTACATCAGATTCCTGACTTAGGAAAGGTGCAAACATTTGCAGCGGGATTAAACGTTTTAATGGATCCAAACCTTCTCCCTTTTTCTGAAACAATAGCATAACATCACAACATAGAAAAACACACGATAAAATATCAATTGGCAGATTCATGACCAACACGCTAACAAACAAATTCAAACAAAGACATGGCAGGACATCACTGAGAAATATTTAACCAATCAAAATTCACTTTAGAAAAAAAACGGTTTTAAAAAAAATAATTATAATCTTGAAGTTTATACAAATGTAGTAAGAATAAATGGAAAATTGAAGATATTACATGAGTATGTTAAATATTGCATGATATACATGCATTGTTTTGCTAAAGATTGGTGTGCTTTTTATTTAAGTGATGTTATTTAAAAATTAAAATACTATAGCTTAACTTTATGAACAAATTGTGTTGTAAATAACCTTATATTAGAGAAAAAAAGGATATAATGTAGATATCTATGAAATTAGTAATCGATCAAAAACAAAAAAATTCTTATATTTTATATTACATTATTTTTTCAAATGGTTAATGATTGTGGTTAAATTAAAAGCTGAAGTTTTAAGCAAAGATTTAGGGATATAGGGGTACAAAAAAGTGGGATTGTGGATACAAGGGGTACAAACAATGGGGAAGTCTATAGAGGGAGTACAAAAAAGTGTGGATGTGGATAAAAAAGTGGGAAATTTGGAGAAAAAAAATACAGACAAGGGCAAGATTTCGGAAATGTGCACTCTGTGTCACACCCTCAAACTATGTGGAATTTCTGAAACGAAAAAATTAATTCCAATTATTCAATTATTTTTTTTAGAATGAACAGCATGGTTATCATTGAAAAGACAGCTGGTGGACATATCTATAGACAATCATGGAATATTTGTGTTGTACTTCTTTATTAACCAGTATAAATCACTGCTGATCTACTTCCTTCAGCTATATACAAACATATGTAAACAGATTGAGCAAAACTGTAGATATAATTGACCAAAGATTTAATTTAATTTGCTGTACATTTGTGGACCAGGATACTTACCATTACCAAAAACTTTAAACTAATGCAAGATAAACAAACACACAGACCAGAGAACAGACTGAAGAACAGACTGGGTCGTAATATAGTAATCTAGTAATCTATGTCTGTTTATACTTGTCTTGTATCATTGAAACAACTGGTCTCTGAATATCTTAGTCCATAAAGTTCATACCTATACCTCGATCATCCAGTCATTCCAATAAAGCAAGAATTTGTTATTTTAGGAAACAGTGTTTTTTGTGCGTGTTAAAAAAAGGAACCCATGAATATTTATGAGATTTTAAAATACCATAATTGGATTGTTTATCAATCGACATTTATAATTTTATATCCTACCATAACAGTTTTTGAGGGGTATATAGGAATCAACTTGTTTGTCAATATGCTTTGTAGTTGTATAATATTGATATTGATTAATAGACAGATTTGAAAAACAATTTCCCTTCTTTACTTGTTAAAGGGAGATAATTAATATACCAATACATGTGTATTACAAAAATTATTTAGGGGTCTTCTTTTGCGAGTTCACTCACAGCTCTAGTTTTATTTCTATAACGGACTATTTTGATAAATCAGTTTCAAAATTTCACAAATATTTGATGGATATTTTAACCTTTATTTATATCTTATGTTTAGAGTGTTTCTAGTTGTTATATTCTCAGATAGTTTATTGTCCATTTGTCAAACATTGTTAATTTTCATTGTAATTAAAGATATGAAATTGTTTATACATTTGATGTGCATTGTGTATATTTTTTAACTATTTTTGGGATAGTATTTTTTTACATCCTTTAATATCAATATAATTGTGAGGCATAAGTTAACTGTTATATTAAAGCCAAAATTTTTGAAGAAAAATTTATTTTCTGCTTTTATTCCTAGTTCATTTGTCAAACTTTTATATGCCAACTGCATATTGCCTTTGTATTGTCCAAGATTGATGCATCATGCTGTTAGATGCCACAAAATGAAACCCAACGAATTAAATTGAATACTCAACATAAATTTGACAGCAATGATTTTGTGAATGCATTATATTGTTCAGCATTAGTTATAAAAACTCAACCTTTTGTTTATTGTTTTATTTGAATGTTGTTATTGTTCAAATTTTGCTGACACATTTTTTTCCATGTAAAAGTATATAGCTTAAGTTGCAAATGATAGGTTTGCAGTACCTGTCTTTAGTTTAGTTCAGGTCGCATCAAGTGTTTCACTTTGTTATACGCCTCCTCCAAAAGAAGGGTAATACAGTTTTACCTCTATCTGTCCAATGGAATTATGAGCTTCCGGAAATTTGTTATTTGTCTTCATGTGAACATGCTATACCATGTAATTCAGTTTCAGATTCATCCAAACCCCACTTCCTTTCTATAGAATTATATACATATATAGAGCTCATGATTGCCATGTTTGAAATTGTTGTCGCATTTTTAAGGGAACTACTTGAAAAAGCTTCCTGAATTTATGTTTTATCAGTCTTCATGTGATATACACTGTACTATACAATGTAATGCATTTTCAGATTACTCAATCATCAACTTCCTGTTCAAGGAATTCTAAAAACAGGGGTATCTTAAGGGATCAGTAGCTCAGTTTTACTTGTTCAGCATGTTAAAAACATAACTTTGATAGTGTTATTATAGTGTGTAATGATGTTATTCTGCTTATATGAATGTATGTGTGCAATCATTTATTTATGTTAATGTGCATTGATTTTTTTATACGATTTATATATAATAATATATTGTGGCAGTTGTTTTGAAAACCTTCTGCACTAATGCATTTACTGTTGAATAAAAATGAATAAATTATTTAATATTTCTAAACACATTTATTTATGAAATATGCAGGTCATATATTGCACTTTATCACAAGACAAATCTGTGGCTTTTGTGATTTGTAGAAATATACAACAGATGTATAGCATCAGAAAGTTATTGTGAAAATTAAATATTTTACAGGGTTAATGGCCAAAAGTAATATCTTATATTTCAAAGCATTGATATAAATGTGTTGCCACCTGGTTATTTTCAGTTGGGATTTTGCTTACTAATCAGACCAAATGAGATGGTTGGACCTGTTTAGATCTGTTTACTAATCGGTCTCTTTTATTTTATATCTACTGTCATGTTGTATTTTGATACTTAAAGAGTTTAAATTGTTATATTTGTAATAAATAGGCATCTGTAATAAAGGTTCTTTAAATATAGATTTGCTTATTTTTTTATTTAATGTCTTCAGTAATAAAAATGATTCTGTAAAATCCAACCTTCACAGAATTGTTTTTAGTCGATAGCGACTTTAGTCTGTCGGTCTATCCATCGATCAGTCCCGAAAAATAGTTATCGATCAAGTTTTAATTTTGTTCCAGTCTGATGATTATGAGCAGAGTTATGGTCCTTGGATTTAAAAATTCACTATTTTCTACAATTTTTTTTGGTCATGATTGAAGATGTAGATTTGAAAATTGATATTTCTAGTAATAAGTTTTCTGCACCTTTTTTTTTGTAATGATAGAAGATATTGATTTGATATTTGGGGTATTGTTTTATCATGATAAGTTACAGATCAAGTTTGAATTTTGTTATGGTCTGATGATTTTTGTTCAGTGTTATGGTCCTTGGACTAAGAAAATTCAGTTTTCTACAAAAACATTTTGGTCATGATTAAAGATGTTGATTTGAAAGTTAGTATATACTTTTATCATGACAGGTTACAGATCATTTTGTAAGGATTTTGATTTGTTCTGATGATTTTGTGCAGAGTTATGGTCCTTGGATTTACATAAATTATCATTTTTCGACACTTTATTAAGTCATGCTTAAAGATATTGACTTGATATTTGTTTAATAGTTTACACCTTGTCAAGTTAGAGATCTAGTTCGAATTTAGTTCCAATACAATGAACTTTTAATCGGTAGGGGACTAACAGAATGCTTGTTTACAATGGGATGACCATGTTATGAAGTTATGCTCCATGAAAACATTACAGGGATACCATAGCCCCTGCTTTTCAATAGAATAGTGAATGGATATGGGGAATGTGTCAAACAGATAAATTGATACAAGAGTAGAAAACAACCCAATGCCACTAATGAGTCTTATAAAATGCAGCAAGAAAATCAAGCACCTGTAGAAATACAAACATACAAATAAACCAATATTTTTAACCCAAAATAATTATATCCATCATTAAGTACCCATGCCCTACAAAATATATCAATTTTAAAAACCAAATGACAGATACAAAGAATGAGATATATTTGGGTAGAGCCGATATTTAAGACAAAAAAGAATGGACTGAATAATGAAATGAGTTTTCAGATATACATACTAAAACTAATGATCATAGATAATTAAATCAAGAATGTAAATGGGGAATGTGTCAAAGAGAGAACAACCCAACCAAAGAAGAGAAAACAGCCTTAGTCCACCATTGGTCTTCAACACAGCAAGAAAAGTCTGGTTAAGTATGTCCTATTATATACAAAGTTTCTTGAAATTTTGTTGTGTGGTTTTAGATGACAAACTGTTGTAGTAGTATAATAAGGCCAAAATTCGAAGTAAAAGGGGCATAACTCCTAGAAAAAAATTGAATCGTAATTTCCTGTCAATATGGTAATCTACATAGTATGTCCTTATTAATTGCAAAGTTTAATGAAACTGTTGTGTGGTTTCAGAGGAGTTGCGAAAGCAAGAACAGTACTTTCTTGCATGGGTTATAAAAACAAGACAGGTGCAACTTGGGAAGCAGAAATCCTTTCTCTTCTGGAGCATCCAAGTTCATGCCACTTGTGATTTAGATGGTTGCTGAATCTGTAGTAATGTGTGGACTGTTATGAAACTATTAGGGTACTTCAATGAGACATGAATACAACGGAAATTATAAAGAATCCTTGTAGTTCACGGTTTAACTGTTCACCTATTGTCTTCAGCAATAAATAGTGTCTATATAATATGTATAAACTAGCTCAATTATTTAGCATTCCAATCTTGCATGTGGGGTATGATGTCCAGACAAGTTGTAAAACAAATTAAACTGGATATTGAAAACTTGCCCAAAACACATAAAATATATCAGTTACAACTTAAGACAATCACTGGGAAATCACGAGTCAGAATAGGCATATGAACATCCGACAGGGCTGAACTGTTTTTAGCAGACAACTCTAATCTTAATCGCATCGGTGGAAAACAAAAGGTGTTATTTTACCAACCACATTAAATCTTCCCAACTCTATTATTTATTGTTTGGTGATTGCTTAGTAACATCCAGTTGCAAATATTTCATGCATGCTTAGGACGACCAACATTATTAAGATGGTATCTTAAACTGGTATGCAGGAAAATGGCCTTTGGCAAAAAAGTAAATACTATATGTAACAACTAAAGTTCTTTCTTTATGCATAACAAATATAACTAACACCATATATGCACAAGTATAAAAGGTATTCAGTATACATTAAAAGTTGACAATATTTACAACAAGTTCGAATCAACACATGTTTATAGAGAGTGTGAAAGGTTTACACTAAATTTCAGTTTACTGTTGTCATTCTCAACCACTTCCTGTTAACGAAACATGGCTGTGCAAATTGTATCCACATTAACTGTACTTTGAAGTTGAATTCAATCAAATTTACTACATGTAATGATCATGTACATTTTGTACAAGCTATTTAAAAATGGCTCCTTTGTAAAATTTCAGTTCTTGCATGCTCTCTTTGATGTCATCAAGGGCTCTAAATAAAATAAAATCAATGATTAAGATTTAGTTCAACAATGAATGATGAAAAAAATGCCAACATGTATTCTAATGCAATTTTTAAGTTACAATTCTGATAGGCTTAAATTTATTCATTAAATCCTCAATTGACATGTCTTAACTAGCGAGTGCTGATTTGCTCATGTTTGATTGAAATTTGTGTAAGTTCATTTTCCAGCAAACATTGTTTTCAATAACTGAAATTGCTGTCAGAACCTGTGTTATCATCTCCAACTAAGGTCAAATTAAAGGTTAGATGCATACGGTCAAATGACATTAAGTTATTGTCTTGCAAGTCAATAATGTATTAACAATGTTTTAGGCCTGATTTAGTACATTATTAATTTGCTGGCTTTTATAGCTTGTTATATGCAGTATGGGATTTGCTTATTGTTATAGACTACAGTGTGTTGTAGTTGCTAACTTCTACGTTAAAAAAATATTTTATACATTATTTGGTCTCTTGTGGAGAGTTGTCTTCTCATCATTCATGCTCTTTTCAAAGGTTTTTAACTACCTGTCCTTAATAATAGAAGACACCCAGCAATCATTCCCAATCTTCTTCATACATTTATACAGTAAAAGTATTCACACAACAGTATTGCTATTTTGATGTGTTTTTTCTTTCTATCATTTGAGTCATCTATTTATTGAGATCATAATGTATTACTAAAACTTAGTGTTAGTGAATACCTGTGAGCTATTTTTTTCTTTGGTGCCTTTTGGTATTCTTCTGGATACCAATGCCTGTTATAAAAAATCAAATATACATATTTAAATAATTGTTTAATGCAATTTTTTATTGATTTAAAGAAGATTACAAACAACCAGAAGCTAAACATTGGTCTCCTATAATAAATAATGAGACTATGCTCTTTCTTTCAAATAACTTTAGTATAAAACTAGAATTTATAAGGTGATGTAGTGACCTGAGAAACACTACCCTCATCAGAACTCTTTCAATGAATTCATTCTCAAAATTTAACTTTATATATTCAAATTAATTAACTTTAATGTAAGGGATGTAACTCTTGATCAGTAAATGTCCATTTTCATCTGTAGTTTATGACATTCTATGACATGTTAAAATTCTTTATTGTGATCATTCCTGAACCAGTCTCCCTCCCCTGAAAAAAAGACCTCAGAAAAAAACTAAACTTGATCATTATAAAACAAAAGAAAACCTTCTTTTTTTTTTTTATAATATATGACTAAGGGGGATAACTCTTCAACAGGAAATGTCGACAATCAAAATAAAATTAGACCTATATTTTATGGTCCTTAATTTCCAAAATAATTGGTCAAGTTGTACTAAAATACTCATATAATAACTAGTGTTGATCTCGTAGAATTGAATATGTCTGAAACTGATTACTCTTTCCTTTTCACTTGTTGACTCCAAAAATGATGTGGAGTGTTTCAATTAAAATGATTAATTATAAAAAAGAAGATGATTACCAATGAGACAATTCTCCACAAAGAGATTAAAATGACACTTTGTTTGCATGTTACTTGTACTATCACGTATACATTGAGTACATTCAAATTGGTTTGCATTATACCATTTTTAAGTTAGCAATTTGTTTAAAGTAAGACTAAGCTTTGCGAGACGGGGGTTGTACATTTAGGTGAAGGTTTACACACTATTAGATCAGAAACGAAATAATGAAGTAAATCGTAAAATTTATTTGCATTTAAACTGATTTAGAGTTACTGTTAAAAAAACATATATACTAATTATGTTTCTTTAAGATCCTGCCCCGAGCTGAGAGACAAGTTCTAACTAATTAATTAAATTTATGTGTATAGGATAAACAATAGCAATCAATTTACTGGACAATTGATCTATGTTATATATCTGTATGTTGGATCCGTACTTTCCGGAAATGTTGTATTGTCTTAACCATGATTGTTGTGATGATTACATGTATCAGCCTCTTTTGGCATTTGAATCCAAAGTAAAAGGATCATAAATTGAAAACTCTTTGTTTTATTTACAATATATACACACTTGTCTTTAGTCCCCCAAACCTAAGTCAGGTATATCACATCTATCAAATCAATTACCAAGACGACAATTTACTATGTAATGATTTCAATACAAAGTTATATAAAATCTGTCAAAATTGAAAAAAGTTCGGTTAACCGGTTAACGGTTTTGGTATTCGGTCGTTCGACTGATTAACGGTTTTGGTATTCGGTCGTTTGACCGATTAACCGGTTAACCGTTGACAACACTAATAATAACCAAAGAAATTCCCAAATTTAAGGTTACTAAGGAACATTCTTTTGAAGAATTATGTCAAAGCCAAATATTTTCATTTAATTTAACCACCTGCAATCTGCAATTTTACTTATCATAATAAAATAAATTTACATTATTTGCATTATAAATCAATATGGTCTCCTTGTACCACTTATTACTTTAAATGTGTACATCACAATATGCTACAGATTCCCCTTCCTTAATTTGCCTCCTAGGTTAGTTCCTGTTATTCCTTTGGTTTATACTAGTACTGTAAATTCAGAAGTTATAGCAAAATGCTTTTATAATTGCGAAATTTGCCAATAAGTTATAATCACAATAATTAAAACTTGCAATTTTTTATTTTTTTTATATAAATTAAATATGATATTGCAAAAATTAAAAATAAAAAATTGTATTTTAGTCTTATAATTTTGTACTTGTAACAGTTCACAAAATAAAAAGCTCATCTTTAGATAAAAAACCTTAAACAGAAAGTTTTGATTCTTTTGTCAGAAAATAAATGAACTAAACCATTACATGTATCTGTTATAGGTAAAGCAGTAAGCACCAATTTTCACCCCAAAAAAGATATATCTCCTAACCTCATTCACTCAATGGAGCTTGAGACCATGACAACAAAGATGTCATTCACATGGAAACCAGAACATCTTCCTTGATAAGTTGAACTAATAAAATATGAACATTTTATCCAAGCAATTGTTTCTATTTACTAAAGAACATAGGCTCTTTTCACAAAAAATCTTACAATAAAAATTTTCATTTCTTCTACTGAAATGTTTATGACTTACAAGTTCTTTTCATGGTAATATTTTTTGGTAAAATGAGTCACTGGTCTTTTCAGAAAACATTTAAAGGTTCTACAGAACATACCGACAAAGTTCTTTGACTGTGCTGACATCTAGTATTCTGTAATGTAGATGATTTAAGAATTTTGGCATGTATTTGTTCAGAAACATTCTATCAGCATGGATTGAGTTTCCAGCCAGTAAAGCAGTACTCTCTGTTGTATGTTCCTTGATAAAGTTCAACATATTTTGTTCTGCTTTTTCTAGAGAAATGTCACTTTTTCGCACAGCATCTGTTAATCCAGACTGAAAAAAAAACCAAAGTTTTTACAGATAATGATAAAGTCACAATAAAGGAGTATGTTCGATAAGGTCCTAAAATGGCCCACTTTTTTAGCGTAAATTTCAATTTTGGATTTATCGACCAATATCACGATAAAGTATAGCTAATACATTGACTAGCTTCGATATAAACAATTTTGTTGAAAATTTTACGTTTCTGCGTTTCATTATGACGTCACAAGTTGTACTAATGTTGATTTTTCACGAAAAAATCAATGAAAATGGGTAAATTTCCATAGATCAAGGCCGTAACTACCCTTGAGGCAAGTGAGGCAATTGCCTCACTAAAATTTCGACACTGAATATTTTTTTCATACATATATATAAATATAATAGTAATTTGTTGTTCTGTCTCAACATTAATTTCTATAACTTGTCATCATTCCTTTTAAACTATTCTTCCTGAATGTAACCCAGCATCTCAACGGTGATGTTTCTGGATCACATAAACCAGAGACATATAATACAATTGTATTATATGTCTCTGCATAAACCTAGTAACGATAATCGTCATGGATCTCTAGTTAAAACAGGCTCTTTCAGAAAAATGGAAAGCGACACTGAAGGTAAAGAAAGAATAATTCTAGTAAACTAGTTTTTGTGAACAGAGTTTGAGTATTGCATATAACTTCATTAGAACAATCCAAAAACGATAAGTAGACTGACAAATCAAGTACTGGGCATCGCAAGAGGCAGTTCTGTCTGCGTATTCATTTCACGAACTGAAATCTTTCTCTTTACAGATAAATAAAATAACAATAATATGAAACATGCATGGATTAGTTTTTATCCATGTTTCTTTAACCTTGAAAATTGAAAGAATATCCCATATTCCAATTTGATATTATTGAGGATGGTAGAAACTTTAACACAGGATTTTGTCTTTTGATTAATTATTCGGAACTACGGAATTTCGTTTCTTTTTATTCGGGGTTTCAGACTCAGACACCCAACACCTTATATACTCCTAAATTTATAGTTTCTGGAACTAAAATACCACCAACTATAATAATTTGAAATTACGGACCTACATGTAAACGTCAACAATTCCATTCCAATTCCCCTGTACCCATATCATGTATGCTTACTCTATAGATAGAATCATGTACATGTATCTTATCTCTATATCCCAAGTGTGTCTTCTCTTTGTCAGCATAATAGTAGCGAGTTTAATATTTGTAAATGCAACTTTATGATGGTGCTTAAAGGAAAGCTTAATTCCCTTTTGTAAACAAAACTGTTAATTTATACTGTTGCTACTATCGAATTGCTGATGGAGAAGGAATTGGAAGAAGACATTGATCATTGTGTTGGTGATAATGTGCTACCTTTAGAAACACAGACGGCCCTGAAGCGACTGAAAACTTAGAAAATAGCA